>NC_138204.1:185457432-186057432 GCF_964194415.1 Vipera berus | reverse complement strand
CCATTCTCTCTAATGGTTCTTTCCACTCATTGACGGAGCCTTGGCAAACCCGCTGGTGGAGTGGAGACTCGAGGGTGATCCCACCTCCTCTGTCATCCAGCTATTTCATCCAGGAGAAAAGCTCCCAGCAGTTCCATCGACGCCCGTCAGCGAGCAAGGAAAATCGCGGGAGGCAGCGGAGGAGCGGTGCAAAGACCGCGCGGCGAGGCAGGACGAAAACGTCTGAGCCGCGCAGTAGACGCGCGTCTTTCTGCGCTTCCTTTAGTTGCAGGTGGAAAAATGCGCAACTCGACCGCAGCCGGGAGCCGAAGGCTTGAAACCCTCCGAAACTAGCGGCGCTCGTTCCAGCCGGAAAGCGAAACTAGTTCGGCCCAGACGGAAGTTCTCGGCGGCAAAAAGCAAGCAACAGGGGCGAATCTGGTTCGGCTGCAAGAGCGGCTCCGGCACGCTTTCCTCGCCCTCCGCTCAACTGATCCCCAAAATGGTCTAAAGACGAGGCTATAGGACGGCTCTCCGCCCAGCCTTTTTTTTTATTTAATGTTAATTATTCCGGAAAGCTCGTTCAGTTGGCCATTCGCAGCCTCAGCACAAGACGCCGCCGCGGCCAGGATTTTGCACCAGGACCGTAGCGCCATGGACGTGACTCCGGCTCCATCATGAGCAACCGGCGTCCGGCTCGAGGACCATGTCCCATGGTAAGGCAACGGGGCGAATGGCGCGCCCCCAGCCGTCGGGAACGGCGTGCGCCCCGCGCTATTTTGGGCTGGCCAGGCGTCGGCGGACGGACGAGCGGAGCGCCTCTCCCGCCCCCTCAGCTTGTCACCCACCTCGCCTCTGGCCGGCCCGCGCCGTCTCGGGCTACTTCTCCTCAGCAGCTTCGCCGGGTGTTGTGTCAGGTTTTGCGGGCTTCTGCTGTGCTTTTATCCCTTAAGCCTCCGGCGGGACTTTCCCAATTTCTGAAAGAATGAAAGTGGAAGCGCCTTATTCCCAGCACCTCTGGGAACAGATACCCGGAATGTCCGGAGGGGAAGACAAGGTTAGAATGTAGAGGGCAGAGCAAGGCAGGTCGAAGCGAACCACCCTCGGGGTGGTTTCGTTTGGCTCCTGTTAGGGAAGCCTCGGCGGCTGCACACCCACAATACCGAGAAAACCCACCTCTTTCCGACTTTGCCGGGCCAAGTTCCAGCTGCTCCAGCTGCTGCTGTGGGTTCCGCAGACCAAAACCCGAATCCGGGCTTGTATGCGCGAGGCGTTCGCGCTCTTTTTTCCCCGGCTTTTCCCTAGCCTTTTTCCCAGTAAACCTTTCCAAAGTAAAGAATTAAAAGGCAATAGCGATGGTGACATTTCTGAAGCGGTCGCGTTTGAGATTAAGTCCTGATAGTAAGCAGTAGATGAGAATTCTGATAAGTTTGAAACAGAGGCCTTTGATTTTCCGTAAATAAATAAAACAGCAACAACAACAGAGGTATAGAGGATCTATAGACATAATAGAGCTTGACCCAAGATCAAACTTCTGTAGATGTTTTGCAAGCAGGTAGCTTCAAATGTCAAATAGAAAACCGTTACAGGAACCGAATTGCCATTATCTCATATATAATCTCGGAAGTTTTCATTCCCTGGAATATTTCTTAAAGATAACATTTTTAAAAAAGATGTTCATGTCCTATTAAACTAATATGATAGAAAATCATAGGCTTTGACTTTACTCACATTCTTTATTTTAGCAGAAGCTTAATCTCTGGCAAGGTAAGGGGGAAAAGAGGCTTCCAATGCCTGCTAAAATCTAGGGACTGCCTGTTATCTTCATTCTGCTAAGCTTTCTGGAAGTCATGTGTCTATAGTTTAAGTTTAAGTTTATTGAATTTATATACCGCCCTTTTCCCGTAGGACTCAGGGCGGTTTACAAAGTATCTAAAAACGTTAATACAATACAAAAGTTAAAAACAGTTAAAATGATTAAATTTAATCCCTGAAAAAATATAAAACCCCATTTAAAAACTCTCAGCCTGGGCCGGAAAGCTCAAAGAGCCAGGTCTTCAGGTCCCGGCGGAATGACTGAAGGTCGGGGGCAGTCCTAAGCTCTATGGGCAGCTGGTTCCAAAGGGCAGGCGCACCCACTGAGAAGGTCCTCCCCCTGGGTGTTATCCACCGGCAGTCTTTTACCGGCAGCACCCTGAGAAGGCCCTCCATGTGGGAGCGCACGGGACGAAGGGAACTTGATGCCGGCAGCAGGTGTTCCCTTAAATATCCCGGACCCAAGCCATTTAGGGCTTTATAGGTCATCACCAGCACCTTAAATCTCACCCGGAGGGCATGAAGCATGTTTCAGTTTCATTGCATGAGGTTGAATGAGAATTATAAAACTGCCAAGCTCCAGTGTTTGCTTTTAGTTCCCAGAAATCATGTTTGGACTATGCCCACTGATTCAATAAAGTTGCCAGCTGAGGATCGGAGTACTGTATTGCAAAGGTATATATAAACTCTGACTCCCCATTCATTTCCCATTCATTGATGGGATTTCTGCCAGCTTTTTGCTCAATTGCATGTTTATTCATATGCTCATGAATCATATCTGAATTGTTGACTTGGCTCTAAAAAACAATGTGAGGTACTGCTTTGTAGCAGATTGAAATTAATTATTTCTGAATCTGCTGAGGATTGTGTTGATGATATATTTATTTATTTTATTTTTTTATTTTAATTCCATTTATATCCCGCCCTTCTCCGAAGACTCAGGGCGGCTTACAAGCTTTGCAGTAGCCTTCATTCTATGTATATGCCTGCTTATTAGGGCTTTCACAGCCCCCCTAAGCGGCATTATTACAAAGTCAGCTTAATTGCCCCCAACAATCTGGGTCCTCATTTTACCTACCTTGGAAGGATGGAAGGCTGAGTCAACCTTGAGCCTGGTGGGATGCGAACCTGCACTAATTGCAGGCAGCTGGTGTTACTTAAGGAGGCATTAGCCCACTGCTCCACCAAGGCTCTTAGTACTTACCAATGGATTACCCAGTCAGAGTGCTGTCTTCCTTAGTGTCTTCACTTTTTTATATGCAGGTAGTCTGATGTATGACCAGAATTGGGTCCAGAATTTCCATTGCTAATCAAGGTGATTGTTAAATGAGTCATGCCTGATTTTATAACTTTTTTGGCCACAGTTGTTAATCAAATCACTGCAGTTGTTAAGTGAATCACATGGTTGTTAAGTGACTCTGGATTCTCTCATATACATTGCTTGTCAAAATCTGTCTGACAAGTTTGCAAATGGCAATCATCTGCTTCCAGGATGCTGCAATCACCATAAGTGCATACATACAAATACATACAAATAAATACATGCTGGTTGCCAAGCATCTGAATTTTGATCAGATGACCATGGGGATGCTACGACAGTCATAAGTGTGAGGACCAGTTGTAGGTCACTTTTTTCATTGACATTGTAACTTCAAACAGTAGCTATGTCAGAAGAGTAAAAAACTCTATCAGAGGGGATGCATCGTGGTTCATTTTGATGCATGATAAACAAAGAAAACCCGAAGCATATATTCTACTATTTAACCTTTTAATTACAAAGAAACTTGTAAAAACACAGAAAGAACTCATGGCTACATGTCTATCTCACCAGAGAGCACAAAGAAGAGGAAAAAGAAAGTAACTTTTGCTTTGGACATGCGCACACAGTAGAAAACTGGCTGAACATGAGACAATCACCATGGTTACAATGATAAGATAACAAGACTGCTTGCAAAAATACAAACTATACCTTGCTTTACTGAGAAAACAGAAAAAACGCAGTGACATCCCCTTCTTCTGTCAGTAAAGCAAAACTCAGATAAGACACATTTTCTTACGCAGATACTCATGCTGGGCTGCAGGAAGTGGCTTGTTCAGCATATCAGCAATTTGATCATGAGTAGGCACATACTGTAATTTTACAAAACCTTGTTTAACTGTTGTTGTTGTTAGTTGCAAAGTCGTGTCCGACCCATCGCGACCCTATGGACAATGTTCCTCTAGGCCTTCCTGTCCTCTACCATCTTCTGGAGTCCATTTAGGCTCACGCCTACTGCTTCAGTGACTCCATCCAGCCACCTCATTCTCTGTCGTCCCCTTCTTCTATTGCCCTCGATCTTTCCCAGCATTAGGCTCTTCTCCAGTGAGTCCTTCCTTCTCATTAGGTGGCCAAAGTATTTGAGTTTTAGCTTCAGGATCTGGCCTTCTAAAGAGCAGTCAGGGTTGATCTCCTCTAGGACTGACCGGTTTGATTGCCTTGCAGTCCAAGGGACTCGCAGGAGTCTTCTCCATCACCATAGTTCAAAGGCCTCAATTCTTTGGCGCTCAGCCTTTCTTATGGTCCAACTTTCACTGCCATACATTGCAACTGGGAAGACCATAGCCTTGACTATACGCACTTTAGTTGACAGGGTGATGTCTCTGCTTTTTAGTGTGCTGTCTAGATTTGCCATGGCTTTCCTCCCAAGGAGCAAGCGTCTTTTAATTTCTTGGCTACAGTCCCCATTTGCAGTGATCTTGGAGCCCGGGAAAATAAAATCTGTCACTACCTCCATTTCTTCCCCATCTATTTGCCAGGAATTGAGAGGGCCAGATGCCATGATCTTAGTTTTCTAAATGTTAAGTTTCAACCCAAGTTTTGCACTCTCCTTCTTTACCCGCAACAAGAGGCTCTTTAGTTCTTCTTCACTTTCTGCCATTAGAGTGGTATCATCTGCATATCTTAGGTTGTTGATATTTCTTCCGGCAATCTTAATTCCAACTTTTGATTCATCTAGCCCTGCCTTTCTCATGATGTGCTCTGCATATAAGTTAAATAGGCAAGACGACAGTATACAGCCTTGCCGGACTCCTTTCCCAATTTTGAACCAATCAGTGGTTCCGTGTCCAGTTCTCACTGTTGCTTCTTGACCCGCATATAGGTTTCTCAAGAGACAAATAAGAGGGTCTGGTACTCCCATCTCTTTAAGAACTTGCCACAGTTTGTTATGATCCACACAATCAAAGGCTTTAGCATAGTCAATGAAGCAGAAGTAGATGTTTTTCTGGAACTCCCTAGCTTTCTCCATGATCCAGCGTATGTTGGCAATTTGATCTCTAGTTCCTCTGCCTCTTTGAAATCCTGCCTGTACTTCTGGTAGTTCTCGATCCACATACTGCTGAAGTCTAGCTTGTAGGATTTTAAGCATGACTTTACTAGCATGAGAAATGAGTGCAATGTTGCTATAGTTTGAACATTCTTTGGCACTGCCTTTCTTTGGAATTGGAATGTAAACTGATCTTTTCCAATCCTGTGGCCACTGTTGAGTTTTCCAAATTTGCTGGCAAATTGAGTGTAGCACTTTTACTGCATTGTCTTTTAAGATTTTGAATAGCTCAGCTGGAATACTGTTACCTCCACTAGCTTTGTTGTTGCTCAGCTTTTCTAAGGCCCACTTCACTTCACATTCTAGGATGTCTGGCTCGAGGTCAGTGACCACCTCATTGTGATTATCTGGGACGTTAAGCTCATTCTTGTATAGTTCTTCTGTGTAATTTTGCCACCTCTTCTTAATCTTTTCTGCCTCTGTTAGGTCCCTGCCATTTTGGTCCTTTATCATGCCCATTTTTGCATTAAACGTTCCCTTCATCTCTCCAATTTTCTTGAAAAGATCTCTGGTCCTCCCTATTCTATTGTTTTCTTCTATTTCTTTGCACTGTTCATTTAAGAAGGCATTCTTATTTCTTCTAGCTATTCTCTGGAATTCTGCATTCAATTGGGCATATCTATGTTTTTCTCCCTTGCCTTTCGCTTCCCTCCTTTCCTCAGCTATTTGCAAAGCTTCCTCAGAAAGCCATTTTGCTTTCTTGCATTTCTTTTTCTTTGGGATGGTTTTGGTTGCTACCTGTTGTACAATGTCGCGAACCTCTGTCCATAGTTCTTCAGGCACTCTGTCTATCAGATCTAATTCCTTAAATCTATTTGTCACCTCTACTGTATATTCAACAGGGGTATGATTTAATTCATACTTGAGTGGCCTAGTGCTTTTCCCTACTTTCTTCAGTTTAAGCCTAAACTTTGCAAGGAGAAGCTCATGGTCTGAGCCACAGTCAGCTCCTGGTCTTGTTTTTACTGACTGTATAGAGCTTCTCCATCTTTGGCTGCAGAGCATATAGTCAATCTGATTTCTGTGTTGACCGTCTGGTGATGTCCATGTGTAGAGCCGTCTCTTGGGTTGTTGGAAAAGAGTGTTTGCTATGACCATCGTATTCTCTTGACAAAATTCTATCAGCCTGTGCCCTGCTTCATTTTGTACTCCAAGGCCAAACTTGCCTGTTATTCCAGTTATCTTTTGGCTTCCTACTTTAGCATTCCAATCCCCCATGATGATAAGGACATCATTTTTGGGTGTTAGTTCTATAAGGTGCTGTAGGGCTTCATAGAACCGGTCAATTTCATCCTCTTCAGCACTGGTGGTTGGGGCATAGACTTGGACTACTGTGATATTGAATGGTTTGCCTTGGATTCGAACTGAGATCATTCTGTCATTTTGAGGATTGTATCCCAGTATTGCTTTTCCTACTCTTTTATTGACTATGAAGGCTACTCCATTTCTTCTGAGGGATTCTTGCCCGCAGTAGTATACCTGATGGTCATCTGAATTAAATTCACCCATTCCTGTCCATTTTAGTTCGCTGATACCTAAGATGTCGATGTTCAGTCTTGTCATCTCTTGTTTGACCACGTCCAGCTTTCATTGATTCATGGAACTTACATTCCAGGTTCCTATGGAGAAAAAATCTTTACAGCATCGGACTTTCCTTTCACCACCAGACACATCCACAGCTGAGCGTCCTTTCGGCTTTGGCCCAGTCGCTTCATTCTTTCTGGCGCTACTAGTACTAGCCCTCTGCTCTTCCCCAGTAGCATATTGGACGCCTTCCGACCTGAGGGGCTCATCTTCCAGCGTCATATCGTTTTTCCTTTTGGTACTGTCCATAGGGTTTTCATGGCAAAGATACTGGAGTGGGTTGCCATTTGCTTCTCCAGTGGATCACGTTTTGTCAGAACTCTCGGCTATGACCTGTCCGTCTTGGGTGGCCCTGCACGGCATAGCTCATAGCTTCATTGAATTACGCAAGCCCCTTCGCCACGACAAGGCAGTAATCCATGAAGGTGCTTGTTTAACTACTTGTCTTATATTTTGATAACGGATGTCAATGTGTCTAGACCTAGAACCTGTAAAGCGATTCTCAGATATATAAACCACAGATTCGTTGTCTTCCATTACAGTGATCGGTCGAATCGGCTGTGTCCAGATATCTGTGACTAAAGCATCAAACCACGTTAGAGAATTACATGCATCTGAAACACAAGCATATTCAAGCTTCAGTAGATGAACAAGAAACAAAATTCTGTTTATGCAAATGCCAGTAAACAGGACATCCATTTAAAAACAACATATAACCTGAAGTACTTTTACATGATTTCTTATCACTCGCCCAATCAGAATCTGCATAACAACATAACTCTGCATAGTCAGTATGTGTCGGTTCTAACAATAACTTCATGTTTTTAGTGTGCTTTATGTATCTCAATAATTTCTTAACGCATGTCCAATGAAACTGTTTTGCCTTGCCTACGTGTCATGATAGATTAACACTAAGTGCAATGTTGGGTCTAGTCCAACTACTAATATACAGCAGCGACCCAATGACTGAGCGATAAAGTGTTTGATCTTCGAACTCAGGACTTGGTTCATGTGCCAAGTTGTGAAAATCGGTTTGGATGGGTATACTCACTGGTTTAGCATCCTCCATGTTGCAGTGATGGAATAGTTGTTCAATCTTATCTTCTTGTGTGAGACTGAACCCCTTCTGAGTTTTGACAACTTGAACACCCAAATAAGTGTTAATATATCCTAAAGACTTCAATGTGAAAAACCTTTGTAAAGCTTTAGTGAAAAACTCACTCATCTGCTTATTTGGACCAATATAAACAATATCATCAACATAAACAAGAACTATCTCATACCTATTATCAGATCTTTTAGTAAACACACATTCATCTGTTTCGGACTTAATAAAGCCCATTGAATTTAGTTTGTCAGAAAGACATAAGTACCACATTAAACCAGACTGTTTCAGACCATAAAGACTTTTGTGTAGAAACCAAGTATCCCCTTCTTGCTGTCAGAAACCTGGAGGGCCTTTCACATAGATTTCTTCATCAAGATCAGCGTGTAGATAAGCCGTTTCAACATCAAACTGGAAAACTTCTAGACCAAGGATAGTTGCAGTGGCTAAGGCGATTTTCACACTCTCAGTTCGCACGGTGGGTGAATAAGTATTTGTATAGTCCTCAGGATAACGTTGAGAGAAACCCTGGGCTACAAGTCTGGCCTTATACAACGACTCACCATTTGGCTTCTTTTTAATTCTGTAGACCCATCGAGTGCCAATAACTTTCTTGTTTGCTGGAGGGCTTGCAGGCGTAAACACTTGAAGTTTCTTTAGACTGTCCATTTCTGCCTGCATTGCCTCAAACCATTTATCTTGCTCTGATTCAGGAAGATGTTTGATTTGTGTGAACTTCTCAGGAGGAAGTGTAATATTACAAATCAAAGGTAAAGGTGCTTTCGTTACTTGCCACGAATACCGTTTTGGAGGGATTCCCTTTGTGGTCCTCTTGGAACGTCTCGGAACAACCGTCCATTCTTCTTCCATTTCGTCCTCGTCTTCATCATCGTCGCCAGCGGCAGCATCGGCAGCTTGCAAAGACGGAACAGTAGGTTGAGAAGAACTTGTGGAAGGAACATTCATCTGTGAATCTTGATCATCAGACTGCATGGCATTAGCAGCATCATCTCTAGGAAAATAAACTCCAGGATCGTTAGAATGAATCCTGGACCACTCAGCATCTTCCTCAAAAGTAGTGGATTGTGAAATCACTATTACATGATGAGAGTCAATATATTTGCTCCATTTTGAATTATCATCAATACCCATAAATCTCATTCTTTTTGCTGCAGGACCCCCTTTCCTTCTTTGCGCTAAAGGAATATTCACCATAGTGTATGAACCAAAAATATGGAGATGCGTGAGATCAGGCTTGTGTCCATATAACATGAAATAAGGGGTCTGATTTATTACACTACTCCAAGTACGGTTGATGATATGATTAGCATATTTAATAGCCTCACTCCAGTATGGGAGACTGAGGTTAGCATCTTCAAGTAGGCAACGCATCATGGTTTGCAGAAACCCGTTTCTACGTTCTGCCACTCCATTCTCAGCCGGAGTGTAAGGAGCTGAGGTCTGGTGTAGTATGCCATTCTTATGCATCCAGTCCTGAAAACGCTGAGACATGAATTCAGCACCGCGATCACTCTGAATTCTGGCGATGTTAACTTCGTATTGGGTATATACAAGAGCGGCAAAGTCTTTAAAGCTCTGAAAGGTGTCAGATTTTTCTCTCATAGGAAATACATATCCATATGTAGAGTAATTATCAACAATTGTCAAGAAATATCTTTTACCACCAATTGTTGGTGTAAAAGGACCCATTATGTCAGTGTGTACCAAATCAAAAATGCGTGTTGACGGGCGTGTAGCGCACTTTGGAATTGCTGCTGCTTTGGATTTGGATTTTTTGCAGACAGCACAATCCAAGAACACCTTACACCCCTTTAGATCCAAACCTCTTGCGAACTCTGGCATCTTCTTCAGAACACCGAAACTGTCATGACCCAATCTTCTATGCCACTTATGAATACACCTGTAATGCAAAGGTTTACCTGTTAGTGAATTCTCAACATTAGCATATTTATTAGGAACCTCAGGCTTGCCGTGAGCAACCTGTGTCTTATTTGTCTTCCTGTTAGCTTTCAGAGCCTTTGACATAGCAACAGGATCTCTCTCTGGGACATCTCTCACTGGGCCTGCTCTCCCCCTTTTTGTAGCTTGTATACTTGCCTGCTCTTGCTTCTTAGACTTTGGCTTTAAGTAATAAACACCACCAATCAACATGGTTTCAGCAACAATATCTCCATCTTTAACTACATAACTTGCCTTTTCAAGATGATGAACCTGGAATTTTGATACCCTAGACAAGTAACTCTGACTAAGCAAATTACTATTAGCTTAGGGTACATAATAAACATCAGAAATATATGCATCGAGCTCTTCAATATAAACAGTTCCTTTTCCTTTGACCTGAATAGGATGATTTGAAAAAGAGTAAAGTTCACGAAGTTCAGGTTCAGGCTCGTGCATCTCTGTATAAAGCTCTTTTCTATAGGTAACATGTAAAGCTGCTCCACTGTCGAAAGTCCAAAGAAGTCGTCTGTCGTACTGTGGTTGAGGTTGTGGATTGTTGGTTAAAGCCAATGTGGCAAGTGGAGCTTGCAGATCACGCCTGAGACCACGACCATGACCACGACCTTGTCATCCGCCTCTACCTCTGCCTCCTCTGGAATCTGTTCCTCTGGGCTGGTACGTGGCGGGTGCTGGAAATCGTTGGGGACAATCCCGGGTGGCATGTCCCACACGATTGCAGATGTAACATCTTGGCATCCTTGGAACGTAGGCTCTTTCACGGAAGGGACGCCTCACTGGAGCTCTTGATGCAGGTGGTCCTCTCAAATGTGGCGCGGCTTGCATAAGTGCCTTTTCTTCGGTTAAAATTCTGCATACATGATCCACTGTGTGTTGAGCAATGGGCACTTGATTAATCTTGGTAATAGCATCTTTCCATTCATAGTTCAATGAGTTAATAATAATGCTGATCATTTGAAAGTCATCAATAGGATAGCCATTTTCACCCAGTTCTCTTCTTATTCCTTTCATTTTAGTTAAGTGTTCTCCAATATGTTCACCAGGTTTTAATTTAGAGCCATGGAACTGGGACAAAAGCAAACATGTAGACTCAATTGACGTAGGCCGATAACATGCTTCTAATTGAGTCCAAAATTGTTGAGCAGTTGCATCTTGTGAAAAGGTAAGCTGCAATTCAGTGTTCATTGACATCAATAATGTGCATGCTCTATTATTTAAGTCCCATATGTCAGGAGTCCATGGCTGGTTAGGAGGATTAAATACTATGCCATGAGTACCATCTCTACGTAGCAAAAGTCCAACTTCACTGACCCATGCCCTGTAATTTTGTCCTGACCGCTTCAATTTTGAATCACCAGCCAGTGGTACAATAGGAGATGCCTGTTGAGGAACATGCATTTGAGGTACTGGCTGTGCAGGTTGTGCCATCCGGACTTGACCTGCAGGAGGCACCGGTGGCACCTGTGCCAAGAATTGGGGCAGATGCATTGGGACTGCCGCTGGTACTGGTGCTGGCTGTGGCTGCATTTGAGCCGCAATTCAACCCTGGCCAGCAGGAGGTGCTTGCGCTTGAGCTGCTACATTAAGTTGGCCTGCAGTTGGCACTGACCTTTGTATTTGAGAACCCAGTGGTAACTGCACTGGGGCTGACTTGCTGTACTCTGTCTGGGACAGGAACCTGGCTAGTAGCAGTATTAACAGGAATTCTAGCATCATCAGCTTGGAGCAATGATTGATGAACAGACATCTGGCGGACAAAATCGCTCAGATCCGGGCTGGTCTGGACTCTGACTGGGCAGAGTCTGACGTGGAGGAATTGGACGGTCTTGAGCATGTTATCTGGACTGAGTTTGATCCTGTTTCCCCTGATGATGTGGACAGGGTCATGGGGAGGCTGAGCACCACCGCCTGTTTGTTGGATCCGTGCCCCTTCTGGCTAGTTTATGCGGCCTGGGAGGAGACACAAGGCTGGTTCCAGGCAGTAATAACTGCTTCTTTGAAGGAGGGTGTCTTCCCTGCCGCCTTGAAGGAGGCGGTGGTGAGACCCCTCCTCAAAAAGCCTGTCCTGGACCCGGCTGTTTTAAATAACTATCGTCCAATCTCCAACCTTCGCTTTTTGGCGAAGGTTGTTGAGAGTGTGGTGGCGCATCAGCTTCCTCTGTTCCTGGAGGAAACTGATTATCTGGACCCGTACCAATCGGGTTTCAGGCCCGGATACAGCACGGAGACGGCATTGGTCGCGCTGGTGAATGATCTCTGGCGGGCTCGGGACAGGGGTTGTTCCTCTGTCCTGGTCCTATTAGATCTCTCAGCGGCTTTTGATACCATCGACCATGGTATCCTACTGCGGAGTCTCAGGGGGCTGGGAGTGGAGGCACCGTTTTACGGTGGTTCTCCTATCTCCTGGGCCGCTCGCAGTCGGTGTTGACAGGAGGGCAGAGATCTACCCCGAGGCCTCTTGTTTGTGGAGTTCCTCAGGGGTCGGTTCTCTCACCCCCTCCTGTTCAACATCTATATGAAGCCGCTGGGTGAGATCATTCGTGGTTTTCTTTCCACCCCGAACCAACCCAGCGATGCCCTCGCCGTGATGTCCCGTTGCCTGGAGGCGGTCCAGGTCTGGATGGGGAGAAACAGGCTTCGTCTCAATCCTGCCAAGACTGAGTGGCTGTGCATATCGGCATCTCGGGTTAACCAGACCATTCCACCTTTAACGATGGGGGGTGAGGTGTTACCCCCCGTTGATAGGGCTCGCAACTTGGGCATCCTCCTTGACTCCCGGCTCAACTTTGAAGATCATATAGGAGCCGTGACCAGGGGGGCTTTCTCCCAGGTTCACCTGGTGCGCCAGTTGCGACCCTATCTGGACCGAGATGCCCTACGCACAGTCACTCATGCGCTCGTGACCTCCCGTTTTGACTACTGCAACACTCTCTACATGGGGCTGCCCTTGAGGACCACTCGGAGGCTTCAGCTGGTGCAGAATGTGGCCGCGCGAGTTGTGATGGGGGTTTCCAGATACTCCCATGTAACACCTCTACTTCGCGAGCTGCATTGGCTCCCAGTTGCCCTCTGGGTGAGATTCAAGGTGCTGGTGATGACCTATAAAGCCCTAAATGGTGAGGGTCCGGGATATTTGAGGGAACACCTGCTGCCGGCATCAAGCTCCCTTCGTCCAGTGCGCTCCCACAGGGAGGGTCTTCTCAGGGTTCCACCGGTAAAAGATTGCCGGCGGATAACACCCAGGGGAGGGCCTTCTCAGTGGGTGCGCCTGCCCTCTGGAACCAGCTGCCAGTGGAGCTTAGGACTGCCCCCGACCTCTGTTCATTCCGCCAGGACCTGAAGACCTGGCTCTTCGAGCTTTCTGGCCCAGGCTGAGAATTTTAATTTTAATTTTAACTGGGGTTTTTATTTGTTCAGGGATTGATATAATTTTTTTAATTGTTCTTAACTCTTGTATTTTTCATTTTAATCACCCTGTAAACCGCCCTGAGTCCTTCGGGAAAGGGCGGTATATAAATATAATAAAATAAATAAATAAATAAATAAATCTGTGAAAATGCATTTTGCATTCTCTTAATTTGGTCTTGCATTCCATATAATAAGTCATTTCTATCTTGTAAAACAAATTCACCAGTAGATGGTGCTATAACATTAGATTGAGGCAGCACTGTAGCCTTGCATGCCATTCGAACCTTCTGTTCCCCTTCTTCTAACATAACACCTATTGGTGGTTGTGGCTTAGAAGGCTTGGAAGAAAAAAGCAATATGGCTGACTGGGCTTTGCATAACAGTAGAGTCCCTCTCATGTTGTTTAATCATTGAGGCATATGCTTTAGCCTGTTGTAGCCTTTGCTCAAAAACCTCAATTTGTTCAAAAAAAGTTTTCTCAGAGGTACAAGGAGAATAAAACATTACATTCTGCCCATATTCAGCATGAGCTCTGTGAGTGTGAAAACTTTCCGAGACGGCTGCATTAGAGCTTGTAAAAATAGAAGACGGTGTAACTGACCTTAAATCTTCTTCTCCAAGACGCGTGGCAGAAGCAAGTAAAATCTGTTCTTCGTCAGACTCCTCTCTGTCTGACTCCTTTCTGTCTTCCTTTGGCATCGGCATTTTCAGTAAATTGAGGACAGCAGTAAATCAGCTGAACTAACTAACTAAGTTATCAGCATCAAAAATAAACAAACCAACCTCTGCTACCATGTCAGAAGAGTAAAAAAACTCAAAATGATCGTGGTTCATTTTGATGCATGATAAACAAAGAAAACCCGAAGCTCAAATAGTGTTTTTGTTTGATGTAGGTTTATAGGAGTTCAAAATGGTACATTAACCCAATAAGAACCATCTTTTAGGTTTATTCTAATCAGCGCAAATACATACAGTTTTCCTCATTAAATCTGGTTTCTATATTATGTTAAGCCATTATGTGTCATTTGATTTGTTTGGGGCCGGCCATTTGTGGTTTATTTAACAAAAGTTGATTAAATAATGTTTAGTATGCTGAATTTTAATCAGTAGAAGAAAAACAAAAACTATTTGTACTGATCGTACTGTCATTTTTTATTGAATCTTATTGTTGTATTCCCCTTCAATAAATATTGTGTATTCAGATATTCACAGAAATACAATTTGAAGGGGCCAGGATGCTATTATCCAATCAACTATTCAGAGTAGGAATCACCTTAGAGAATCCCTGACATGTGGCTGGCTGAATAACTGGCTTTTGCTTCAAGACAGCTCCTTCAATAATTGTTTCAACTATTAATTTGTTCTAATTATTATCAGCTGACATCTATCTTTTTTTAAGGAGATAGGAAGAGAGCATTATTTTATGTCCTGCACTCTGATGCAGCAGAAGCTGACTTTGATTTTCTGTTGTGTGTTCCTGTTAGTAGGAATCTTAGTAATCTTTTCTCAAAACTGAAAAATCTCAGTTCCCATATTCTTTCCATGTAAGATTTAATGTCCAGTTCCTGATCATCTGTTTTGCTTTTGGCTGGATTTTTTTCCAGTTGCCCTGATTATTTCTTAAAATATGGTCTCAGAACAGAAGCAGACTAAAATGGAACTATTACTTCCTGTGATTTGGAAATTGAACTTCTTTGGAAGCAGCCTAAAATTATGTTTGCCTTTTAGCAGTTATGCCATATTGCTGACTCATATTCAGCATGTTATCATGTATAATTCTAATATACTTTCACACATACTGCTCCAAAAGCTATTACTATATGCTTTTCTCAGCAAAATTTATCTCTATTTCATTTTGTTCTTTTTAGTCTATTTCTTTAACTTTTCAAGATAATTTTGCTTGCTGTTTCTCTGTTATAATATATAAGCTTTGTGATAACATCTGCAGTTCTAATTAACACATGTTCCCTTTCTCTCTTCATCCAAGTCATTCATGAAAATGTGGAAGAATACCGGACAGAGGATCTGAATCCTCTGGTACCCTGCCTGATACCTCATTCTGGTTTGTATATTTGTTTTCAAGTCCATTAATTGTATTAATCAGGAGCACTTTATCAAATGAAGGCTACTGCTAAGCTTGTAAGCCGCCCTGAGTCTTCGGAGAAGGGCGGGATATAAATGGAATTAAAATAAATAAAATAAAAAAAATAAATGCTTTGCCCATAGGGTTAGGGTTACTAATATACTAGGATGAAACAAAATTAAAAAAAACAAATTTAACATGGTATGTTTTGATAGGTATGCTGAATATTAGTAATAATTCCATTAATTTTATTATACTTAAAGAGCAGACAATTTATTGTCTCATCTAAAATCTTCCCATTTGTTGTATGTAGATCCCTGCATTTTTTTCACTTTCTCAAGAAAAAGAGATGGTGTTTGGCTAGACAACCAGCAGTGCCTGTGGCTGATTTGGCACTGTAAATTTGAAAATCAAGGTCCTAACCCTAACTGTCAATGCTGTAAATGTTGGATGTTTCCGCTCTGACAACTGATTAAAGTCGCAGCCATTTTCTCTTTTTCCATTTAACATGCCTTTTCTTCTATTTAAAGATCAAGTGCAGAAGGGGTGGGGGGTGGGATTAATGCTGAGCTCAGCGAGCCATAATAATAAACACTGCTTTGTGGGAACCCAAGGACAAATTGATAACATTTTGGCGGGTGAGGAGCTGAGGAGAAAGCCCATGTTTCAGGCTAATTGGAGAAAGTGATTTGTGACTGCTTGTTGGTGGGAATTGCAATTTGTTACTTTGTATCCGGGGAAGGGAAACTAATTTTGGGTTCAACTATGTAGTGCCGATACTGTGTTTCCTGAATAAAATGTTCTTTAAGGAAGAATTCTTGCCTTGAAGTTCTTTGATGGGTTTCTTCTATTGGAACCATGACACTAATCTTATGTTTCTGTCAGGCCTGAGTTGGAATCTTTCTCCGTCCACCAGCTTCTCATAATGGCTTAGTGAAACATATATTTTATTTTCAGAGAAAAGTGTACCTTAGTAGAAATGGAATATTACTATCTTTTTGCTGTATTTACTGACCAGCTGATATACTGACCTTTTTTAAATTTGAATTGTGCTTGGCAAAAGTGAGTATGATATGTGATAGCAAAGGACATTAATTTTATTCTATGTTTGTCTGATTTCTATCTCTAACCCCCAAGAATTCATTTTCAAAGCTTCTGATGACATTTAATATGCTTTAGCCAAGGACTTTGTTTCCATTTTATGAAATATAATTTATATTGTGGTAGCACTGGCTTTGCCATCCAGGTAATAAAGAAGCCAAATCTCGCCCATATTTTGCACATGGTCATTTACTTGCAGTCCTTCTCCATAACCTGGATCACATTTCCTGAGATAAAGATGAAAGTCAGCAGAGATTAGTTTCAGTTTCTTGTAGTAAGGAGTCATGGTTATAGGTGGACTACACGTAGCCCTTGACTTACAACATTTCATTTAGTGACTGTTCAAAGTTACAATGGCATTGAAAAAAAGTGACTTCTGACTGTTTTTCATACTTACGACCGTTGCAGCATCCCCATGGTCATGTGATCAAAATTCAGACTTGGCAACTACTTGAGAACTGATTTGTATTTATGACAGTTGCAGTGTTCTTGGGTCTTGTGATCCATCTTTTGTGGCTCTCTGACAAGCATAGTCAATGGAGAAGCCGGATTCATTTAATAACCACATTGCTAACTTAACAACTACAGTGACAGAATGGTGGTAAAATGGGGCAAAGCTCACTTAAAATGCTTATCAACAGAAATTTGTGTATGGTTCTCCATTCCCTCTATGGCTCTTTGAAACTCAATTGTGTGCTAGAAAGTATTAGTATAGAATTAAGAATTAATTTAGCAGTTCGGGCATAGTTAAGCTGCCAAGTGGGCTTTGGCCTAACCAGATGATTATGAGGGCCTGTAGGGAGATGGAACAGATGTAGAGATTGAGCTTCTCTTACCTGACAGTGCATATGTAAAGGTGTGTTTGAAGCTCTCAGCAGGCTCTGGCTGACTGTCGAAGATCCCCCTCCATGTGTATTGAGTGCTGGCCAACTAATCATTAAATTAGAGTGACTAGTGTGGGGAGGCTGCAGGTTGCTACCAAATCAACATCCATGGACTCTCTCAGTAGAATGAATCTTAAAAGATGGTTGTAAACCATCTGCTGCAAGAATCCAAATTAAAGCATCTCAGATATTTATCATGTTGAACACGTTAAATTAAGAGATATGTCTAGTTTAATGAAGAGAAGGATGAGGGGTGACATGATAGCAGTGTTCCAGTATGTCAGGGGTTGCCACAAAGAAGAGGAAGTCAAGCTTTTTTCCAAAGCACCTGAAGACAAGAAGCAATGGATGGAAACTAATCAAAGAGAAAGCAACCTAGACCTAAGGAGAAATTTCCTGACAGAACAATTAATCAGTGGAACAACCTGCCTTCAGAAGTTGTGAATGCTCCAACACTGGAAGTTTTTAAGAAGAAACTGGACAACTACTATTGGTACTACCCTTGCTTGCCTTTGCCACAGTCATTCTATTTCTATTTGTAGGTCTTTGTATTTTGTTATCTTCATCAGTTCTTTCTCTTCTATTCTGCTGTCTCCAGGCACTGTCACATCCAGGGTGTTATGTGGCAGGTGCTTATCTGTTTGAATTCTAAAGTCACAGAGCAATTTAACATTTTCATTCTCTATGACTTTCTCTATTTTATGGTCTCACCAATTCTTGCTTGCAGGCAAATGATATTTCTTGCAGATCTTCCAATGCATCATTGTTGCTACTTTGTCATGCCGCTTCTTGTAGTCAGTCTGTGCGATCTTCTTGCAGCAGCTAACCAGATGGTCCACTGTTTCTTCAGCTTCTTTGCATAGATAGCACTTGCTGTCTGTTGCTGTCTTCTCAATTTTGACTTTGTATGCATTTGTCCTTAAGGCTTGGTCTTGTGCAGCCAGAATTAGTCCCACAGTCTCTTTCTTCAACTTTCCTGCTCTTAGCCATTGCCAGGTCTTGTTATTATCTGCTTTCCCAGCTATTTTTTTAATGTACTGGCCGTGTAGTGCTTTGTCTTCCCATGCTTCCATTCTGTTCTTCATTTGGGCTTTCTTGTAGACCAGTTTGGTTTCTCCAGTAGTCAGTAAGCCTTCCTGATATACTAACTTCATTGCATCATCACCATCACCACCACCACCACCATCATGATTGAATTTATTGTTCATAATGCTAGTAACCTTGCTTAATATTTAAGCAGAATTGACATACCTGTAATTTAAATCCATGTCTAAGTTTCTCGGGCAATTGAAAACAAGTCTTTCTTGTATCTTTTAAAATATTTGAAAAGTGCTACTATAACCCCGTTTTCTCTATTGTCTTTTCTTCAGGGTAGAAGTTCCTTTAGTTTCAATCCTAATAACTGATCATCTTTGATAACTTTTTCTGTACTTGTCCCAAATTTTAAGAATACTTTTAAAAGTGCTACCTAGAACTGGATACAGATCTGTATTTTCTTCTATATATTGAAGATAATTTTTCATTCAAATATACACTTACCTTATTACTTCATTTATATCATTCTAGATACGACAGTTAAACTTTATTGATATATTTATTTGAATTTATATAGCTGTCCATTTGCAACAGTGACTGTGAACAGTTAACAAATAATTAAAGCTAAATCATCATCATCGATAGATGGACAAAAATGCTAAATACAATTTAAACATCTGGCTAACTTCAACCACCCATAATATAATGGCAACTAATATTCATCTCACGGGACTTGTGTGCTCAGGAAAACAGCTTAAATAAACCTTAAAACTTTCACTCAATCTTTTGATAGGCAAATACTGAATTGAACTTTTGGTGTGTCTTGGTGGATTGGGCCACATTATAAATCAGCAAAGGATGAGGAAATGGTACCTTTATTCTTAGTTTTAGGAGAAATTTTGAAAAATAGTGATCTTGGTTTTTAGTTGTCCTGATCACAACAGATTCTGGGGACTGCAAAACAATCTTTGGTGCTGTATATTATACATTTAATTTATTGTGTATTTCCAGTGTAGGTAATCCTCAATTTACAACCATTCGTTTAGCAACTACTGAAGTTACAACACTGGAAAACCTTTTTACAATCAGTCCTCGTACTTATACCCATTGCAACATTCCCATGGTCACACGATCAAAATCCAAGTGCTTGGCAATTAGCATGTATTTGCAACACTTGCAGCATCCTGGGTCATGTGATCACCATTTGTGACCTTCCCAACAAGCTTTTGACAAGCAAAGTCAATGTGGAAAGCCAGATTTGCTAAATGACTACATGGTTCACTTGACAACTTCAGCAATTCACTTATCTCTGGCATAAAAGTCATAAAATTGGGTGCATCTTACCTAACAACCACCTTGTTTGACAATGGAATTGTGGCCCTGATTGTGGTTGTAAGTTGTTGATTATCTGTAGCATTGAATATTATGGCATGTTAGCATGTATGATACTGATGCTCATGGTAATATAATGTAATTCTGATTTAGCTTCTTTAAGGTATGTCTTCATGATTCTGCCATTGTTCTTAGTTCTGCTACCAGAAGCCTCATCTTGTAATATGACTGAAATCCGAAATGATTATGAGAATTTTCTAGTCAACCTCATTATTCATCTGGTGGGTATCATTTTTTTTTGCATTTTAAACAAAGCTACAATATTTCTTTACAAGACAGTTTTAACATAGATATCTAAAGAAGTAACATGGGAAAGAATTCATATGGAACTTACAGCCATAAATGTCATACTAGTCAAGGAAAAAAGAAACCTTAATAAGTGATATGAGGTGATGGGACTTCAGCCTGTCTTCCAGTGCTTATAAATACAGCGATGGAAATGTATATCCTATTGCAGCAGTTCATTAGAATCAATTATTGCCTGATCTAGAAAAAATTACTTGTACTGTCATTTTCCCCCCTCTCTCAAGGCAAATATATGGGCTCCCAAAGTCAGTCTGTATTTCATGTAAATCAAGCTTTGGCCTGATGAGTTTTTATATATGGATTACAATCATCTGAATTCCTAGTAGGATATGAAAAAAGGGGCATCAAACAGGAAACCTTGGCATGAACAATGGAATGTACTGAACACTTGTTCAATAAATTGGACCATCTGGCTCATCCTCTCCCTCCTTGTTGTTTTATAAGACCTAAGACTTGATTTCCAAAGTGAGCCAAATTCTTAGATTTATAGGACAGAGTAACTTTTTTTAAATGCACTTGGATTGTGCAATGATCCGGCATTAGTTCTTAGTCCTTTTTCTACAGCAGGGGTGTCAAACTCAATTTCATTGAGGGCCGCATCAGCATTGCGGTTGCCCTCAGGGGGCCGGGTGGGTGTGGCCTGGGTGGGCGTGGCCTACTGGGTGGGCATGGCTAGAGTGCATATGGCCTACTGGGTGGGCATGGCCAGCTCTACATCGTTTGCATTTAGGGTGCCTATGGGGGCCTGGGCAGGAGCGGGACAGATCTGAGGGTCTCTGGCAGGAGGAGGGTCTCTGGGCCAGGGCCAAGGCAGTGGGGGCCGTTCCCTCATTGTTTCCAGGATGGCTTCACGGGCCACATGAAACCACTTCGCGGGCCGGATCTGGCCCCCGGGCCTTGTGTTTGACATGTCTGTTCTACAGGATTGAGACTAGACTGAGTAACCAGTCTGCTCCTTATAGTTAGTAAGTAAATAAGTTAATATAGTAAATTAATAAATTAATATAGTAAATTTAAAAAAAATCTAGAAATTGCACATTCATCCAAATGAAAATGAGGGAGTTAGTGCAAAGAAACATAAGGTGTCCCCTGAGCTAGTAATTGAATAGTGCTTTATTCCAATCCCAACCAGTTAGTCCTTATTTAGTGACCACAGTTGGGACTGGCAACTTGGTTCTTAAAGCGAAGTGATTGCTAAATGAAAAATAATGTGACCACAACAGTGCTTAGGGTTTTATTTCAGTTTATCTTTCTTTTACCATTCCTGGGAAGTTGCAAATGCGGACATAGGCTGCAAAATTACTTTTTCATTACTGTTATAACTGCAAATGGTCTGTGTCTGAGGCATTTGCTAAGTAAGAATTATTTGTATGATCTTTGCTCATACTGTGTGTATGTTATATGCAAAACAAACCCTAAACTACTCCCCATAAGAAATATTTCTCTTTGAAAGACCCATGAAATAATGCATCTATAAATTTATGGGCATTGTTTTGGATATTTAATGTAATCTACAGACCAGCATGCAATGGAAAAGCTTTCTTTGTGTGTGCAGCTTTTTTATTTCAAATATTTATATGTGATTTTTGGCAACTTTGGAGCAGTATTACTTGGTATTGTACATCAAATTAAAACCTCTTCACTTTCTAAGTGCTGGCTCATAAAATTAAGATTCCTACTTTTAATTTTTTCATACTGTTAAGATAGCCTTCCCAGTATGCTGTTTTCTAAAATTGCTGAACAAAGGCAAGTTAACCAGCATTTCTGTGAGTAGAAATAGTGTATTTGCAGGGCATCAGGAATAGAGGATATACTCACAGTAAAGACCTTTATGTTTTTCCATTTTTTAAAATCTATAAATTTTTTATTTATCTTTTTAGTGCTAATATGTGAGATTTTTAATATGTTTTAAAGCATTTTTTATTGGATTAATATGTAGTGATTTTGATACATTGTGCTAGGATTTGTTTTATGTTGCTGCCTGAGAATTGGACACTGGAGTTAAAATGTATATATAAGATGCTTTGGAACCTTTCCCCCGTCCCTGCCCTGCATATTATAGAGTCTGTTAACTGACCAACAAGATTTCTCTCAGGAGAATAAGAATGATTTTGCAGATTTGTCTCTGTTCTGTAGCCCCATAACCCCAAATCTGCTTCACGAGGTTGGGAGATTTTCACAGCAATCTGAGTCATGGTGCAGGGAGATATATAGTAAGAAGAACTGGGAAAAATGTGTTCCTCTTCAGCTCCAGTGATAGCTGGACCAAAGAGCATCCCATTAGCAGGAGGAGCTCCACAGCACACTGTCCGTTGTTTTCAAATTTTCAACTTAACTAACAGAATCTATTATTAAAATTTATATATATGTGTGTGTGTGTGTGTGTGTGTGTGTGTTAGCAAGCCAAAAAATTTACACACACACACACAAAACACACACACACACACATATATATATACACACACACACAAACACACACACACACACACACACAAACACCCCTCTCTTTTGATCTACAATTAGTATAGAGATTAAAGTACTAGACTATAAATCATGAAACCCCGGATCATAATCTTCCCTTAGACATAGAAGTCAGCTGGGTGACTTTAGGCTAGGCATTTTCTTGTGAGAAAAAATAGTGGAGGAAGCATTGTGCACACTGCCTTAAGTTGTATAATATTAAGGCAGGAAAAACAATCTACTGAATAAATAATAAATTTTAAATTTTATTTCTGCATATTTGGTGCATTCCAAAATATCTGTGTATCATTACTTATTGATAACTTCACTGTTCATATAAAGCAGGACTTCCGGTGGCGACGCGACGCTGAAGGACAGCCGTTTTTGGGCTGCCCGCTTCGCAGCTGTGTTTTTCCATCGTAAACAGCGTCGATCAGCTGTTTAGGTGGATTTGAAGCCCCCTCCTCAGGAGAAGAGGAGGGGGTGAGGCCCCAGGTAGGGGTTGAGCTCTCCGGGCCGCCTGAGCTGAGAGCTTGGGCGGCTGAAGGATGAGCCCCCCCGAAGCCTGGGTTGCTCCGAGCTGCGCAGTGCCTCTGCTCTGGGATTTTTGGAGCAGAGCCAGGCGTTAGCAACCACCCCTGCCAAAAGGAAATACTTTTGATTATCAAGATGCAGGCAGAGCGGTACAGGAGGTCAAGGTGAAGTGGACTCTTTATTTTTACTCTCTAGCTCAATGGATTTTATAGCTTTAAAGTGAAAGTGCGTAATAAGTGAAAGTGGGGAAAGATGGCGGCTAAAACTTCTAAAGCTCTTCGGAATGCGGGGTCTTCCCTGGTGCAAGAGACCTCATTGCAAGCTTTGCTTCCTCCTGCATCTCCCCCGGTATTGACGCTTAAGGATTTACAAGACGCTCTTGGAAAGCATGCACAATTGATGTCTGATATGATGGATGAAAAGTTGAAAAAGCTGGAGGAGAAAATGGAGGAGAAAATGGAGAAATTGGAGAAGAAGATAGAAGAGAAGCTGAGAGCAATGAGGGTGGACATCTTGTCTATGGTTGAATCCGTAGCTGAATGTGTGCTACAGCTGGATATAAAAGTGGAGGACCTCAGTCAAAAGAACTCTATATTAGAAGCAAAGGTATTAGAAAATGAAAATATAAGGGATAAAATGGACGAAGAATTGAGCCTTGTTCAGTATAATCAGATGCAGTATGCTATTAGAATTAGGGGTTTAAAGGAGAATGGTAAAGAAGATTTAAAGCAGCTGATTTCTGAGGCTCTGGAAGGGGTACTGGGCCAGTCAGCATCTGAAATTGAGGGAAATATGGATAAAGTTTTTCGTGTAAATTCATGGATTGCAAGACAGAGGAAGTTACCCAAAGATGTGGTGGTCTATTTTACAAAGAGAGTAATTAGAGATGAAGTCATGCAAGCTGCTTATGATACTAATTTGGTAGTGGCTGAGCAAGAAGTTTTGGTTTTAAAAGAGATCCCTCCGAAGATCCTAAGGAGAAGGAAAGATTTTGCATTTCTAGTACAGGAACTTAAGAAACGTGATATTAAGTTTAGATGGGAGATTCCAGTTGGATTGGTGGCGACGCACGAAGGTAAAAGACATCGTTTGGTTACTGTGGCTCAGGCACGTGATTTTTATAGTAATGTGTTAAAAGCAACCCCCCTATCATTTTTGGAAGCTGCAAAAGGATACGGTGTGGGAAAGCTTCAAGATGTTGCAGATAGACAGACAGAGGACAATGGTGTTGGAGGGGATCAAGTCACAGTCTCATCGGTTGCTGCAGGAGGCCAGAAGATGATGCGTGCCGCCCTAAGAAGAGCGAGACGAGAGCAAGAGCAAGACCAGCAGAAAGTTATGGAATCTTCAAAGTGTGCTTACAGTGAAGATATGGGAGGAGAGCGGTCTAAAGAAGTTTTGGGGGTCATGACAGAGGTGCTCCAAAAGTTTTGGGGCGTTAAGATTGCTGATTAAATTTTTAGATTAGAATGTCAATGGAGTAAAATTATTATAGAGGAGAAAGAAAGTTTTTTTTTATATTTTACACAATTTAAGATTGATGTTATTTGCTTGCTAGAAAAGTATATTAGGGTTATGGACTTAAAGTATGTGTTGAACTAAGAATGGGTATGTAAGCTCCTAATTAACAACAAGTTGTCTTAGAGATTGCCTAAATCTTTTTTTTATATACTCTTTTTATTTGAACTTTTATTTGAACTTAAGGATGATTTGGAACTGCGAGACATTTGGCGTGATACATGCAAGAACTATTTTTGATCATAGTTTAGTTTGGTCGGAGATTATTAAGATTAACAGAGATAGGCGCTTTTGGCGCGTAACTGAGAATTTGTTTGGAAATTAGAGAAAGGTGGGAGAATGCAAATAGCAGGTGAAAGTTTTTTTTTTCTTTTCTTTTTTTTTTTTTTGAAATTAATATGAATAAGGACTGGGATTAAGAAAATTTATTTTGAGTAAAGCTCTTTTTCTGTTTTCCTCTTTTTCTTTTCTACTTTATTTGTAATATTAATATTGTTTGTACTCATTTTATATGAGCTAGAGAGAGATAGAATTTATAGTTTATAGTTGATAACATAGGGGTGTTTATGTTTGTTTTTCGATTTTATGCCCTGTATTTAGCTCTGGGAAGTCGGGGGGGGGGGAGGAGGGAGTGGGGGAGAGGGATAGGGAGGGTTGGATAGGGGTGGGAGAGGGGGGGATAAAAAAAAATAAAACAATTTAAATATTTAGAAACAAACTAAAAAATTAATAACACTAAGTTAATATGTTAGTAACACTACATAATTTAAAACTAAAGAGTAATATTCAGTTCTCAGACGTAAAATAATTAACATACTGCTTCTTACATCTGATTTTTTTAATAGGAGAGACTCATTAGTCAGAAGATCATATCCAGATGTAACCAGAACCCCACCAAATGTTACTTTTTACCTGAGGTAATGTTGATACCTCTTGAAGTAATTTTTCTCTAATTTGATAAGCCAATTTATGTAGCAATATGTAATAGGTGGAGGTTGAATCTGAATTTTCAAAATGTAAGGAAAGGATATTTTTGTAACATTTTTCCTAATAATGCATTTTGGAGCATTCATTTGGCATCATTTTGGCTGGTCATGAAAAGATATAGTGCAACTATGAATTTATATATATATAGGTAAAGGTAAAGGTTCCCCCGCACATGCGTGCTAGTCGTTTCCGACTCTAGGGGCCGGTGCTCATCTCCGTTTCAAAGCCAAAGAGCCAGCGCTTGTCCGAGGACGTCTCCGTGGTCATGTGGCCGGCATGACTAGACGCCAAAGGCACACGGAACGCTGTTACCTTCCCACCGTAGTGGTCCCTATTTTTCTACTTGCATTTTTACGTGCTTTCGAACTGCTAGGTTGGCAGAAGCTGGGACGAGTAACAGGCGCTCACTCTGTTACGCGGCACTCGGGATTTGACCCGCCAAACTGCCGACCTTCTGATCGACAAGCTCAGCGTCCTAACCCACTGAGCCACCGCGTCCCATATACATATATAGATAGATAGATAGATAGATAGATAGATAGATAGATAGATAGATCGATCTTTGGTCATTCGGGTTTTTTCCGTGTAGAATTAAAGGTGTAGGAGCAACGTTTCGACGGAATCCCATCCATCATCATCAGGCTCGTGGCTTCAGCTTCCTTCTTCTGGGAGAAGCATGTGGTAGTGGCTGTTTGTTCCTCTTTTTTAAACTGCCAGAGGGGGTGTGTTCTGTGGGTGGAGGTGTGCTCTGATTGGGTGGGGGATTAGGTGTGTTCTGATTGGGTGGGAGTGTGTTTTGAATGGTGGGTGTGTTCTGATTGGGTGGGGGTGTGTTTTGAGTGGATCGGCTGGTCTCAGCTGCCAGCCTTAGACCTGAGCTGGTGAGTTGTGCTGCTTTTGTTCGGCTTCGTGTTTGTGGTGGTGCCATGTTTTTATAGTGGGTGTCAGTTTGCTTATTGTGTGGTTTGGAGGGGCTTAAAGTGGCTGATGTTGCAGCTGTAGTTAGGTTTCTGTTTTGTGGTTGTGCGTCGTTATCATTGTGCGTTCGGATTTGCTTTTTGAATGGTTGTGTGGTGGTGATGTCATGTGATGATACATATATATATGTATGTATGTATATGTATATGTATGTATATATGTAAATATATATATATATATATATATATATATATATATATATATATATATATATATATATATATATATATATATACATATATATATTTCATAGTCAATAAAAGAGTAGGAAAATCAATACTGGGATACAATCCTCAAAATGACAGAATGATCTCAGTTCGAATCCAAGGCAAACCATTCAATATCACAGTAGTCCAAGTCTATGCCCCAACCACCAGTGCTGAAGAGGATGAAATTGACCGGTTCTATGAAGCCCTACAGCACCTTATAGAAGTAACACCAAAAAATGATGTCCTTATCATCATGGGGGATTGGAATGCTAAAGTAGGAAGCCAAAAGATAACCGGAATAACAGGCAAGTTTGGCCTTGGAGTACAAAATGAAGCAGGGCACAGGCTGATAGAATTTTGTCAAGAGAATACGATGGTCATAGCAAACACTCTTTTCCAACAACCCAAGAGACGGCTCTACACATGGACATCACCAGACGGTCAACACAGAAATCAGATTGACTATATGCTCTGCAGCCAAAGATGGAGAAGCTCTATACAGTCGGTAAAAACAAGACCAGGAGCTGACTGTGGCTCAGACCATGAGCTTCTCCTTGCAAAGTTTAGGCTTAAACTGAAGAAAGTAGGGAAAAGCACTAGGCCACTCAGGTATGAATTAAATCATATCCCTGTTGAATATACAATAGAGGTGACAAATAGATTTAAGGAATTAGATCTGATAGACAGAGTGCCTGAAGAACTATGGACAGAGGTTCGCGACATTGTACAACAGGTAGCAACCAAAACCATCCCAAAGAAAAAGAAATGCAAGAAAGCAAAATGGCTGTCTGAGGAAGCTTTGCAAATAGCTGAGGAAAGGAGGGAAGCGAAAGGCAAGGGAGAAAAACATAGATATGCCCAATTGAATGCAGAATTCCAGAGAATAGCTAGAAGAGATAAGAATGCCTTCTTAAATGAACAGTGCAAAGAAATAGAAGAAAACAATAGAATAGGGAGGACCAGAGATCTTTTCAAGAAAATTGGAGAGATGAAGGGAACGTTTCATGCAAAAATGGGCATGATAAAGGACCAAAATGGCAGGGACCTAACAGAGGCAGAAGAGATTAAGAAGAGGTGGCAAAATTACACAGAGGAACTATACAAGAATGAGCTTAACGTCCCAGATAATCACAATGAGGTGGTCACTGACCTCGAGCCAGACATCCTAGAATGTGAGGTGAAGTGGGCCTTAGAAAAGCTGAGCAACAACAAAGCTAGTGGAGGTGACAGTATTCCAGCTGAGCTATTCAAAATCTTAAAAGACAGTGCAGTAAAAGTGCTACACTCAATTTGCCAGCAAATTTGGAAAACTCAACAGTGGCCACAGGATTGGAAAAGATCAGTTTACATTCCAATTCCAAAGAAAGGCAGTGCCAAAGAATGTTCAAACTATCGCACCATTGCACTCATTTCTCATGCTAGTAAAGTCATGCTTAAAATCCTACAAGCTAGACTTCAGCAGTATGTGGATCGAGAACTACCAGAAGTACAGGCAGGATTTCGAAGAGGCAGAGGAACTAGAGATCAAATTGCCAACATACGCTGGATCATGGAGAAAGCTAGGGAGTTCCAGAAAAACATCTACTTCTGCTTCATTGACTATGCTAAAGCCTTTGATTGTGTGGATCATAACAAACTGTGGCAAGTTCTTAAAGAGATGGGAGTACCAGACCATCTTATTTGTCTCTTGAGAAACCTATATGCGGGTCAAGAAGCAACAGTGAGAACTGGACACGGAACCACTGATTGGTTCAAAATTGGGAAAGGAGTCCGGCAAGGCTGTATACTGTCGCCCTGCCTATTTAACTTATATGCAGAGCACATCATGAGAAAGGCAGGGCTAGATGAATCAAAAGTTGGAATTAAGATTGCCGGAAGAAATATCAACAACCTAAGATACGCAGATGATACCACTCTAATGGCAGAAACTGAAGAAGAACTAAAGAGCCTCTTGTTGCGGGTGAAGAAGGAGAGTGCAAAACTTGGGTTGAAACTTAACATTAAGAAAACCAAGATCATGGCATCTGGCCCTCTCAATTCCTGGCAAATAGATGGGGAAGAAATGGAGGTAGTGACAGATTTTGTTTTCCTGGGCTCCAAGATCACTGCAGATGGGGACTGTAGCCAAGAAATTAAAAGACGCTTGCTCCTGGGGAGGAAAGCCATGGCAAATCTAGACAGCACACTAAAAAGCAGAGACATCACCCTGTCAACAAAAGTGCGTATAGTCAAGGCTATGGTCTTCCCAGTTGCAATGTATGGCAGTGAAAGTTGGACCATAAGAAAGGCTGAGCGCCAAAGAATTGAGGCCTTTGAACTATGGTGCTGGAGAAGACTCCTGCGAGTCCCTTGGACCGCAAGGCGATCAAACCGGTCAGTCCTAGAGGAGATCAATCCTGACTGCTCTTTAGAAGGCCAGATCCTGAAGCTAAAACTCAAATACTTTGGCCACCTAATGAGAAGGAAGGACTCACTGGAGAAGAGCCTAATGCTGGGAAAGATCGAGGGCAATAGAAGAAGGGGACGACAGAGAATGAGGTGGCTGGATGGAGTCACTGAAGCAGTAGGTGTGAGCTTAAATGGACTCCAGAAGATGGTAGAAGACAGGAAGGCCTGGAGGAATGTTGTCCATAGGGTCGCGATGGGTCGGACACGACTTCGCAGCTAACAACAACACATATATATATATATATATATATATAAATTTATAGTTGCACTATATATATGTAAATAAAGGGACGCGGTGGCTCAGTGGGTTAGGACACTGAGCTTGTCGATCAGAAGGTCGGCAGTTTGGCAGGTCGAATCCTGAGTGCTGTGTAACTGAGTGCCTGTTACTCGTCCCAGCTTCTGCCAACCTAGCAGTTCGAAAGCACGTAAAAATGCAAGTAGAAAAATAGGGACCACTACAGTGGGAAGGTAACAGCGTTCCATGCGCCTTTGGCGTCTAGTTATGCCGGCCACATGACCACGGAGATGGCTTTGAAATGGAGATGAGCACTGGCCCCTAGAGTTGGAAACGACTAGCACGCATGTGCGGGGGAACCTTTACCTTTACCTTATATATGTAAATAACTTGTACTGGACAAAATATGCCAATGGTTTTACATTCTTTGAAGAATGATGTTTTAGCCACCTGAATCTTTTCAGAAAGGATAATTTTGTAAATCCTGAAGAGGTACCTTACGTTTTGAGAATTATATTCTTTCCAAAAATTAGATAGTGTTCAAATGTGTGGCTTAATTGCTTTTTATTTAATACATTCACCAAAATTTATTTATTTATTTATTTTATTAAACTTACTTTCAGGCTTTGCATAGATAGAAATTTTAATCTTTCTTCATTGCTGCTTCTGTGCAGGATATTCCACATTTCCATACAAAAACGTAATTTTGTTTTGTTTAGAATTTGAAGTGAAAAATTGCTACTTTTTTCTGCTTTGAATTTTAATTGGTAAATAAACAAAATATTAAACCTAAAAGTACTCACTGATTTCTAACTTTAAAATGGATTCCTGCAGTCTTTCACTTATTGTTGAAACAGTTTTTCACATAGAAGACTAAAGCAGGTAGGTAATGGGACTGGGAAGACTTGATCCAAATCATCACGTGACTACAGAGTTCATTATTTATTTATTTATTTATTTTATTACATTTATATACCGCCCTTTCCCGAAGGACTCAGGGCGGTTTACATTATGTGGCTCTGAGTTAATCTTTCTCAACCTAAAGCTTCTTTGTTAGTAGAAAACCACGGAGAACAATTAATCATGAATCATTTTTGATAATGAGAATGCCACCATGCCAGACTTAACTGGCCGGGCGGATACTATGGAAAGCAAGCAGTCCTTCAAGTAACCTAGCCCTATGCCATGTAGGACTTGATAAATAGCAACCTATAGGTAGGTAAATGCAATGAAGGAAGAGCTTAGCTGAAATAAAGGAAATAGCGGTGTTGTGGTCCTCATTCCTTAAAAAGGCTATACGTCTTAGGCCAGAATAGACTTCCTCGCAGTAGGAGACATAGCAGCAAAACAAAAACAAAAAAACAATGGTAACTTAAATTTCATTGTGACAGTACACATGTGCATCGGGGCAAACTTCTGATTAGTTGTCTTAAAATTATGTAGATGTCAATATATTACCTCTATGCCCGTCATTTATTTAAGAAACAATCTCTTGCTATTTTAGGTAGTTTGTAAAAGGTGCTTTGAACAGAATGAAATGCTATAATACTGGTGTTCATCAGTGGACTCTTGGATAGTTTTAGTTGAAAGAAACTTGTTATACTGCATTTCATAGGAAGCATTCCAGATTAAAATGCCCAGGTAGCTTGACAAAATAGTGTATGTTAGCATCAGTATATGTAAATAGTGTGCATCGTGCTGTGTTAACATTTACAGTCTCACTGTATTGGAGAGAGCGCGCTATTTTTTGTCCTTTATTGCCTTCTAATTTGAAGAATAGCTAACTTGGTCATATATAGAACAGATACCCAATTTAATAGAATATATTTCTTTACAGAATACAACCATAACTAGCCTGACATCGTGTCTGAAGATAGAGTCAAATTGTACTGGAATTACTTCTGCTTTAAAGAGCATTATGGGAAAAGTATTTAATTTGACATTACAGATATTAAATAAGGTATGTGTTCAGGAGAGTTTGATTCCTGCCTTGTTCTATAGCTTGATAGTTTTAAAAAATCCAGAATAATTAGAATTCTTGGTACTGACTGATCTCACTGTATATTCTATGGGAAGAAAAGGTATAATTATAATGCAGAAAAGATGCTTATAGTGAGATATATAACTATAATTCATTATACTGAGACATGGCAAAGTTTAGAATACCCAGTGCATTCAAAACTAATTCAAGATATTTAGATTGTAGGATTTCAAGTCCAAACCAAATATTCAAGAGGTTAATAATCACAGGAAGAGAAAACCTGATGGTATATTTTAAAATTCTTACTTGCAAAATATTGGAATAAATGCATTGTAGTAATATGATCTCATATGGCTACCTAAAAAAATACAAAAGAAAACAAAATAGCATATTTTCTTTAAAATTCTCTCATGTGTAAACACTAATTGCCCTCATTCACCTATGAATCCAATATAATAGGTCTGATTTTCCAATGTGTTTTCATCAGAAACTGTCCTAGTCAAATTCTGTCAGTATCTTTAAACTGGCAACAAGGGTTTAATCTTTCTTTTTTACAGCCATGTCTAACTACTGTTATAAATATTAATTATAAACAGCTTATACATTTATGTTTTAATCTAGAATTATTGCACCTTACAACCCCTCAACCACAGCCGGTATTGTCAGAAATGCAAGAAAATCATCAGAAAATCTGATTGTACCCAAACTTTTTGTTACCTAAAGAATGTTGTTTCAGCCTTGAGTTCCTGGTGGAAGAAGTTTCTTTATCATGATTATCCCCAAAGAGAATAAAGAGTGCAGCTTTTATAATCAAGATGAAATTGTGATATACATCAGACTTTTTCTACAGAAAATTATGCAAATATCCTCTGCTAATGCCTTGGCAAGACTGTTGAATTTGTTCCATGAGTCCTACAATGGGAAATGTTAGAAGAAGCAGGCTGCCAACATATCAAAGCTCTCAAGTGCTAATGACAGTTAAAAAAATTAAGACAATAGAATGAATGAAATGTTCCATATTTATTGGTTTCTGTTTTACGATATATACATGTGCTGTATATATTTTGCATCCTAAGAAATCTTCACTAACATAAGGATTCCTGAACACATTGTTTTCATGCGGTAGTTAATAGAGAGCAAGGCAGTAGTTTGGGAAATGGTTATGACAAAGGTACAAATAGCTTGTAGGAATTAGAACAATGTATTTAAAATAGTATAATTTCTTTGTTATACAGAAGTTAGAAAGATTTTTGCTGAGGTACTTTGCAAAAATGAATAAATATTAAGGTTTTTTAAAATAAAGCATCAGCCCTGTACAAATGTTTATTTAATACAATACCATTATGCTTGTCTATAACTTGCAATTTTATGCAACTGATTTTTATAGTATTGTTAGCTATAATTATGTACTCTACATATTGCAGTAAGTATTTAACAATGCTTCATTGCAGTGTGTGCTAATTTTTTTAGTTATGGGAGAATATTAGAGGTTGAGGAAAGGTATTTGCTTTATGGTAGAATGCCCCTTATTGACATTTAACAACATAAATGGTAGGGATGTTCAAATGTTTCAATTTCAGAAAACTGTAAATTGAAACATCTGTTTTATATTCAGGCATGCTGCTCTTTGTTGGATATATGCTGACCCTGAATCATTCTGACAAATGTTTCATGCCTCTCAAAATAGGACTATATCCTGCATGCAACTCTAAGAGTCACAGTGTTGAAATAGTTCAAAATATTAAGTCTGCTGTTAATAAAATCAGCTTAAGATCTCATGTTTAGAGATTGAGTGCATTCAGGATTGCATAGTCCTAACCAATTTCAAGAGAAGGCAGAGATAGTGGACATGTGTGCACAGATACAGGAAGTACAGAAATCAAAGTAGGGCTCTTCCAAAGCAACTCCAAACTGACAATTCTAAACTTGTTAAATGATTCAAAATGGAATAAATAGCGTCTACATGATTTAATCTTAGAATGTGTGAACCCAAGTGCTGTGTTTGCAAAAATAGACTGAAAAATGAAAGCTCCTTCAGGTCATCTATTGGTGCCTTTATGGACATGTTCTTGTAATTGTCTTGCAAATAATATGAAAATAGCTTGTCATTTCCTTCTCCCAGGATGTTTTCTATGAAGATTTTCAATCATCCAGGTCATGGTTGTCCAAAAGGCAACTGGACTTTCTTGGTTCTTTTTTCTTTGAAAAATGTTTCGTTTCTGAAGAACTAAACTGAAGAAGCTTCTTGGATAAGAAACAAAATGTTTTCAAAGGAAAAAAAAGAAAGCTTTGTTTTGGGACTTCTAAGATGTTTTGACTTCTCAGTCAACTTTATGAGTTCCTGGTGGTCTTGCTTAATAGTATTAACTTGTTGGCCCTGCTTAGCTTTTTTCACTTGCCAAGATTCAAAAGAAGATGCATAGCTCTATATAAAGTCAACACTTGAACAGAAAAATTAGGATAGTTATAACTCACAGTTATAACTCACAGTTATAACTCACAGTTCTCGTTTCTAATTACAATGAATGGACAGTCTTAATTAAACCAATCATAATATTTGAGAGGGAGCAGGGGAATTTGAGACAATATGTTGGCAGAATTCCCTCTCAGTCTGACAACATCCCTGCAGAATCCAAAATCCATTTTCTCAAGTTTCTTACTTCCTAACACTTTATTTCCAGAAAGTTTATATGCAGAAAATTTATGCTTTTTTCTCTTACCTCCATTCTATATTTGGGTGTGTCTGAAACCTAACATTTGGCTGTTGAACCTTTTTGGGGGAAAAAACCTAATTGATCTGTACAACCTGCAAAGAACTATGTTCTCAAGCATGGCAAGCTACCCTCTTTCTATTCTAAAGTGTACACATTCCTCATTTATCCTCCTTCACTCATTTAGTATACTCATTCACCAATGAAATAACTAATTTGACTGAAGCCTCAGCCTGTAAACACCATTATCCTTGGAAACAGTGTTGGTTTCAACTCAAACATTTAATGAAAAAAGACGAGGTAATTTGTACCAATTCTCATACTCAGATAGCCTGCCAAAATTTTTTCCATTTTTGCCAACTCTCCTTGACATATCAGGGAAAAGTAAATATTTATTTATTTATTTATTTATTTATTTATTTATTTATTTATTTATTTATTTATAAGTAATGGGACTTATATCCCGCCCTATCTCCCAAAGGACTCAGGGCGGCTAACAACAATAACATACAATAAATACAGAAATTAAGATAAAATTAAAATTAAAGGCCTCTGTATAATAAATTAAAATTAAAAATTAAAATAAATTAAAAATTAGAGTTAAAAATTGTAAACATAATTAAAATCCCTGTCAGTCCAGGTCAGCCAGGTGGAAAAGGAGTGTTTTGAGGCCGCAGCGAAAGGACTGGAGATCTTGGGCCATCCGAAGCTCAGGGGGGAGCTGGTTCCACAGGGCTGGCGCTCCCACAGAGAAGGCCCTTCCCCTGGGGGTCGCCAGCCGACATTGTCTAGCCGACGGTACCCTGAGGAGGCCTTCTCTGTGTGAGTGTACTGGGCGATGGGAATTCGTTCCCGGCAGCAGATGGTCCCGCAAGTATCCCGGACCTAAGCCATGTAGGGCTTTAAAGGTAAGTACCAGCACCTTAAATCTCACCCAGAGGGCAGCCGGTAACCAATGCAGCTCACACAGGAGGGGTGTAATATGGGAGTATCGGGGTGCTCCCATCACTACCCGTGCAGCCGCACTCTGCACCAGCTGAAGCCTCTGGGTGGTCTTCAAGGGCAGCCCCATGTAGAGAGCATTGCAGTAGTCTATACGGGAGGTAACGAGTGCGTGGGTGACTGTACGTAGGGCATCTCGGTCCAGAAAGGGGCGCAACTGGTGTACCAGGTGAATCTGGGCAAATGCCCCCCCTAGCCACGACTCCAATATGATCTTCAAAACTGAGTCGTGAATCCAGGAGGATGCCTAGATTGCGTGCTCTATCAACGGGAGGTAACATCTCTCCTCCTATAATCAAAGATGGAACCTCTTGGACTAAACGAGATGTCGGTACATAAAGCCACTCAGTCTTGGCCGGGTTGAGCCGAAGCCTGTTCTTTCCCATCCAAATCTGTACCGCTTCCAGGCAATGGGACATCACATCGAGGGCATCACTGGGTTGGTTCGGGGTGGAGATGAAAAGCTGGGTATCATCAGAATATTGATGATACTTCACCCCAAAGCCACAGATGATCTCTCCCAGCGGCTTCATATAGATGTTGAACAGGAAGGGCGAGAGCACCGACCCCTGAGGCACCCCACAACTAAGGGGCCTAGGGGTTGACCTCTGCCCCCCTGCCAACACCGTCTGCGAACGGCCCAAGAGGTAGGAGGAGAACCACCGCAGAACGGTTACTCCCACTCCCAGTTCCTCAAGACGACGCAGCAAGATACCGTGGTCAATGGTATCAAAAGCCGCTGAGAGATCTAATAGGACCAGGACAGAGGAATAACCCCTATCTCGGACCCACCAGAGATCATTCACCAGCGCGACCAATGCCGTCTCCGTGCTATACCCGGGCCTGAAACCTGATTGGTACAGATCCAGATACTCAGTTTCCTCCAGGACCAAAGGAAGCTGCCGTGCCACCACGCTCTCAATGACCTTCGCAAGAAAGCGAAGGTTGGAGACAGGACGAAAGTTGTTTAAAATAGCTGGATCCAATACAGGTTTCTTAAGGAGGGGCCTTACCACCGCCTCTTTCAAAGCGGCAGGGAAGTACCCTTCACTCAGTGAGGCATTGATAACTGCTGGGAGCCAGCCTCGTGTAACCTCCCGAGATGCATAGACCAGCCAGGAGGGACACGGGTCCAACAAACACGTGGCGGCACTTAATTTCCCCATGATTCTGTCCACTTCATCCGGAGTCACAGGATCAAACTCTTCCCAAATGTTCTCGACCAAACTCATTGTTTTCCTCTCGTCAGATACTGCCCAATCAGAGTCCAGACCAGCCCGAATCTGAGCAATTTTGTCCACCAGATATTTACTAAATTCCTCGGCCCATCCTCGTAAGGGGTCCTGTCCCGTCCCTTGATTTAAAAGGGAGCGGACCACTCTAAACAGGGCGGCCGGGCGGTTATCTGCAGACGCAATGAGGGTGGTGAAGTAAGCGCGCTTTGCCACCTCCATTGCCACAAGATAAGATCTAGAAAAGGATCTTAACTGTGTTCGGTCAGACTCGGACCGACTGGTTCTCCAAATGCTCTCTAGGCCCCTTCTCCGGCGTTTCATCTCCCGCAGGTCCTTGGAGAACCAAGGAGCGAGTCGGGACCTGCACCAGGTCAGAGGACGCAAAGGCACAACACAGTCGAGAGCCTCCAAAGCAGCTTGTTGCCAGGCATTAACTAAGGACTCGACTGGGCTGTGGGAGAGGGAGGTAGGAATCAATCCAAGCGCCATCTGGAACTTATCTGGGTCCATCAGGCGCCTGGGGCGGAACCATCTGGTCGGTTCCGCCTCCTGACAGCGGGGGGTGACGTGACGGAGGCCCAACCGCAGGAGATAATGGTCTGTCCATGAAAGGGGTTGAGATGTTGGAGTAACCCCACCCAGCCCATTAAGCCACTGCCCAGAGATAAAAATAAGATCAGGCGTATTTCCACCCTCGTGAGTCGGGTCCTGAATAATTTGGGTCAGGTCCATGGCCGTCATGGAAGCCATGAACTCTCGGGCCACCTCTCATGTACTGCCCAGGGAAGGCAGATTAAAGTCTCCCAGAACCATAAGTCTGGGAAATTCAACCGCCAGTCCTGAGAGGGCGTCAAGTAGCCTGGGTAGAGCCGTTGCTACGCAGCTTGGAGAGAGGTATACCAGCAGTAGGCCCAACTGACCACCAGGACCCCACCTTAAGAGGAGGGATTCACATCCGTCTGTCTGAGGGGCAGTGGCCTCCCGTGGACGGAGGGTCTCTCTGATAATGACCGCCACACCACCTCCCCTACCCTGAGCCCGAGGTTGATGCAGCACACGGAAACCTGGAGTGCATAAATCAATCAGAGGGACCCCTCCCTCCGGGCCCAACCAAGTTTCCGTGATGCACGCCAGGTCTGCGTCTTCCTCCTCGATCAAATCATGGATGAGGGGAGCTTTATTCACAACAGACCTGGCATTAAAATAGATCAGCCTGAGCTCAGGTGTCTGCCCTCCCCCTTCCCCAGGACAGCAAGTGAGAGCCAGAGGGTCGGAGTGCACCACAGCTCGAAAATAGCGGGGGCATGATCTTAGATTATGATATGGCCCTCTGCTCATCCATCTGCCGCCATTCCCAATCACCATGGGGATCGGTATCCCTACCCCATCCCCCTGGGTCCCAAGACTCTCCCCAGCCCCCATATTGCCGCGGCCATCGGCCAACCTAGGCTGAGAAAGGTCCGGTAGAATCTTCCTCTCATTCTGCCGGGCCTGACCCTCCCCCCTCCCCCATCCCTAACCCTTCAAAAAAATTTAAAAGAAAACCCAAAAGCCTCTTTTTAGCGCCATGCCACCTCTTGGGGTCCCAAGACCCATCATTAAGGAAACGGCGGCGCAGGTTGGAAGGCCACATCTGAGAGAGGGAGGAAGTTCTCAGGGTAAGTAGCTCATTTCTGGTGTAAGCCATCAAAAGGTAGAAATAAGAGCAAAGAACGAGTTGGCTGGAACAAACTGCATATTAAATCCACAGAGCTGAAACAGTGGTTCCTGAAAACATGGTCACCCTCTCACAGTGACCAGGATCTCAGGAAACCACTATCCAGCCCTGGGTAGGTCGCAGGAGGAGAGAAAGTCTGATGGCTGGTAGAATAGTCTATTGGTGGTGAACTTCGCAGCTCCGGTGATGAACGGTGATAATTCATCCATCTCCATGTCCTAGATATCATCGCGACCAAGGGGCTGTAATAAGTCTCCGGATAAAGAAAATGGAGGAGGGTTATCTCAGATTTCAAGTATGACCCCCGAGGAGATAACCACTATCCCGAGCACCATCTGGCACGTCCCACCTCCATTTTTAGCTTCAAGTGGTCTCAGATGTTCCCACCCTCCAGACCAGTCCAGGAGGGTTCTAAATGGCGCTCAAACCATATTTACTGTTAAATATTCTCCCCCCCACCCCAAAAGAGCCATGGCTATGGCTAGAGTCATACTCCAATAAACAAGAATTTATCTCTAACTAGTATATTTTTATTTTCCTCCACTACCTGTCAGATAGCGTTTTAAGTCAATGGGTAATAAAGCTACTCAGCTGCCAGAGTTGGGCAGCATATACATTTAATTAATATCTAATATTAGTAACTCCAAAGACTCATGTTTTCTGAAACAAAAGTAAATCAATTAGAACCAATTAGTCCAGGAAAAAAAAACTATTAGGCAATTTCATACATCAGCAAGCTACATTCCATGGAAAGATCAGCTTGTTCTTTGGTCTTAGATTGGCACTCTGTAGATCAAATTAAGATATAGTTTTATACATAAAATCCAGCAAAACAATTTGGAACATTATTATACATATTCACAATCTATTATTATGTTTTCTAGAATTGTTTCAGATAATTGTTGAGGGTTATCTGATAAATCAATATATTCTGAAACTCATTTTTACATGTAAACACATCTGATTCCAGTTGAATAGAATCATATATTATCTCCATTTCAACTTTGTACATTTCCCTTATGGTCTTATGCACTATGTGTATAAATCTTTGATTTGATTGATGATGGAAGAACTGTCTTTTGTTTTGAAGACCAGGATGACATTTTTCCCTGCGGGCCTTGCATTTGTGTGCAAGAAAACAGTAAGTGAATCTGTTGTCTTTTAATGTTATTCTTTAAACTAGCACATATATCCTGATCCAGTCTACACTGGACTATGGATATATATTTGTGTTGTATTCAATGTGATGCATTTAGAAAAGAATGCACAAGCTTATTGCTAGCAATTTCAGTTTATTATATTATGTAGTATTAATTAATGTCAAATCTTGGTGACCCCGTCAGATGTTCTTCAGGATGATTTATCCTCAATCTGCTGCTTTGTATCTCCTACTTCTGGATAGACCCAAGTAAATATTTTTGTCAGAATCCATTTATATCACATTTCATAAATGTATAGGTAGAATATTGTGCTTATTCTGGGGATTCTGCCATCTCTCCGAGGGGGGGGGGAGAGGATGGTTACTTAGATTGAAACAGGCTATCTTCAAACACCAGGGAAACGTTTGATCTGGGGGAGAGAGAGATCTGGATCGCATCTTCATTTACAACTGAAAAGGAAGAAGCAATAACAATAAAAACAAGGAGTTCCCTTTCCCACAGAAGGGCCTGACACCTAAGTAAATGATGGGAGCCTGACCAAATGGATGAGGGGAGGGGGTTGAAATGGGAATGCTTTATATAGGATTGAAATGTAACTATTAGATTCCGTCTTGTATTGCCACAATCGATTCCATCCTAGTAAACATTTCCTTTTTGGACTAAACTTGCATCCAAGAGTTCTTATTTCCTAAGATTATTTTTTATTTTATTTTAATCCCATTTATATCCCGCCCTCCCCTTCATGGATTACTGCCTTGTCGTGGCGAAGGGGCTTGCGTAATTCAATGAAGCTATGAGCTATGCCGTGCAGGGCCACCCAAGACGGACAGGTCATAGCCGAGTTCTGACAAAACGTGATCCACTGGAGAAGGAAATGGCAACCCACTCCAGTATCTTTGCCATGAAAACCCTATGGACAGTACCAAAAGGCAAAACGATATGACGCTGGAAGATGAGCCCCTCAGGTCGGAAGGCGTCCAATATGCTACTGGGGAAGAGCAGAGGGCTAGTACTAGTAGCGCCAGAAAGAATGAAGCGACTGGGCCAAAGCCGAAAGGACGCTCAGCTGTGGATGTGTCTGGTGGTGAAAGGAAAGTCCGATGCTGTAAAGATTTTTTCTCCATAGGAACCTGGAATGTAAGATCCATGAATCAAGGAAAGCTGGACGTGGTCAAACAAGAGATGACAAGACTGAACATCGACATCTTAGGTATCAGCGAACTAAAATGGACAGGAATGGGTGAATTTAATTCAGATGACCATCAGGTATACTACTGCGGGCAAGAATCCCTCAGAAGAAATGGAGTAGCCTTCATAGTCAATAAAAGAGTAGGAAAAGCAATACTGGGATACAATCCTCAAAATGACAGAATGATCTCAGTTCGAATCCAAGGCAAACCATTCAATATCACAGTAGTCCAAGTCTATGCCCCAACCACCAGTGCTGAAGAGGATGAAATTGACCGGTTCTATGAAGCCCTACAGCACCTTATAGAACTAACACCAAAAAATGATGTCCTTATCATCATGGGGGATTGGAATGCTAAAGTAGGAAGCCAAAAGATAACCGGAATAACAGGCAAGTTTGGCCTTGGAGTACAAAATGAAGCAGGGCACAGGCTGATAGAATTTTGTCAAGAGAATACGATGGTCATAGCAAACACTCTTTTCCAACAACCCAAGAGACGGCTCTACACATGGACATCACCAGACGGTCATCACAGAAATCAGATTGACTATATGCTCTGCAGCCAAAGATGGAGAAGCTCTATACAGTCAGTAAAAACAAGACCAGGAGCTGACTGTGGCTCAGACCATGAGCTTCTCCTTGCAAAGTTTAAGCTTAAACTGAAGAAAGTAGGGAAAAGCACTAGGCCACTCAGGTATGAATTAAATCATATCCCTGTTGAATATACAGTAGAGGTGACAAATAGATTTAAGGAATTAGATCTGATAGACAGAGTGCCTGAAGAACTATGGACAGAGGTTCGCGACATTGTACAACAGGTAGCAACCAAACCATCCCAAAGAAAAAGAAATGCAAGAAAGCAAAATGGCTGTCTGAGGAAGCTTTGCAAATAGCTAAGGAAAGGAGGGAAGCGAAAGGCAAGGGAGAAAAACATAGATATGCCCAATTGAATGCAGAATTCCAGAGAATAGCTAGAAGAGATAAGAATGCCTTCTTAAATGAACAGTGCAAAGAAATAGAAGAAAACAATAGAATAGGGAGGACCAGAGATCTTTTCAAGAAAATTGGAGAGATGAAGGGAACGTTTAATGCAAAAATGGGCATGATAAAGGACCAAAATGGCAGGGACCTAACAGAGGCAGAAGAGATTAAGAAGAGGTGGCAAAATTACACAGAAGAACTATACAAGAATGAGCTTAATGTCCCTGATAATCACAATGAGGTGGTCACTGACCTCGAGCCAGACATCCTAGAATGTGAAGTGAAGTGGGCCTTAGAAAAGCTGAGCAACAACAAAGCTAGTGGAGGTGACAGTATTCCAGCTGAGCTATTCAAAATCTTAAAAGACAGTGCAGTAAAAGTGCTACACTCAATTTGCCAGCAAATTTGGAAAACTCAACAGTGGCCACAGGATTGGAAAAGATCAGTTTACATTCCAATTCCAAAGAAAGGCAGTGCCAAAGAATGTTCAAACTATCGCACCATTGCACTCATTTCTCATGCTAGTAAAGTCATGCTTAAAATCCTACAAGCTAGACTTCAGCAGTATGTGGATCGAGAACTACCAGAAGTACAGGCAGGATTTCGAAGAGGCAGAGGAACTAGAGATCAAATTGCCAACATACGCTGGATCATGGAGAAAGCTAGGGAGTTCCAGAAAAACATCTACTTCTGCTTCATTGACTATGCTAAAGCCTTTGATTGTGTGGATCATAACAAACTGTGGCAAGTTCTTAAAGAGATGGGAGTACCAGACCATCTTATTTGTCTCTTGAGAAACCTATATGCGGGTCAAGAAGCAACAGTGAGAACTGGACATGGAACCACTGATTGGTTCAAAATTGGGAAAGGAGTCCGGCAAGGCTGTATACTGTCGCCCTGCCTATTTAACTTATATGCAGAGCACATCATGAGAAAGGCAGGGCTAGATGAATCAAAAGTTGGAATTAAGATTGCCGGAAGAAATATCAACAACCTAAGATACGCAGATGATACCACTCTAATGGCAGAAAGTGAAGAAGAACTAAAGAGCCTCTTGTTGCGGGTGAAGAAGGAGAGTGCAAAACTTGGGTTGAAACTTAACATTAAGAAAACCAAGATCATGGCATCTGGCCCTCTCGATTCCTGGCAAATAGATGGGGAAGAAATGGAGGTAGTGACAGATTTTATTTTCCTGGGCTCCAAGATCACTGCAGATGGGGACTGTAGCCAAGAAATTAAAAGACGCTTGCTCCTGGGGAGGAAAGCCATGACAAATCTAGACAGCACACTAAAAAGCAGAGACATCACCCTGTCAACAAAAGTGCGTATAGTCAAGGCTATGGTCTTCCCAGTTGCAATGTATGGCAGTGAAAGTTGGACCATAAGAAAGGCTGAGCGCCAAAGAATTGAGGCCTTTGAACTATGGTGCTGGAGAAGACTCCTGCGAGTCCCTTGGACTGCAAGGCGATCAAACCGGTCAGTCCTAGAGGAGATCAATCCTGACTGCTCTTTAGAAGGCCAGATCCTGAAGCTAAAACTCAAATACTTTGGCCACCTAATGAGAAGGAAGGACTCACTGGAGAAAAGCCTAATGCTGGGAAAGATCGAGGGCAATAGAAGAAGGGGACGACAGAGAATGAGGTGGCTGGATGGAGTCACTGAAGCAGTAGGCGTGAGCTTAAATGGACTCCAGAAGATGGTAGAGGACAGAAAGGCCTGGAGGAATGTTGTCCATAGGGTCGCGATGGGTCGGACACGACTTCGCAGCTAACAACAACAACAATATCCCGCCCTTCTCCGAAGACTCAGGGCGGCTTACAATTTAAGCACAAACCAATGTGCTTAGCAATAGCCTTCATTCTATGTATATGCCTGCTTATTAGGGCTTTCGCCCCCCCCAAGCGGCATTATTACAAAGTCAGCTTATTGCCCCCAACAATCTGGGTCCTCATTTTACCTACCTCGGAAGGATGGAAGGCTGAGTCAACCTTGAGCCTGATGGGATGCGAACCTGCACTAATTGCAGGCAGCTGGTGTTACTTAAGGAGGCATTAGCCCACTGCACAACCAAGGCTCTTGTAATACAGGCAGATGCGAATGATGTAGCGGTAGGAGCCGTACTATTACAAGAAAATGATGGGGGGACGTTGCAACCATGCGCATACACATCCAGAAAACTCACAGAAACAGAACAACGTTGGCCAATATGGGAAAAAGAGACATTCTCATTGAGGTGGGCATTACTAACATGGCGCCAATTTTTAGAAGGAAATAAAATACCTTTCCAGGTCTGGACAGACTACAAGAATTTGGAAGCACTAAAAACGCCCAGGAAGCTCACTCCTAAGCAAGCCCGCTGGTCCCAACATTTTCACCAATTCAATTTCACTCTCAAACACTTACCGGGGGGAAAGAACTTCCTGGCAGATGCATTATCCCGCATGCCCCAATATAACAGCACAAGAGCTACTGACTTTAAACCACTTGTGCCGGAACAACAACTGGCAGCACCAGTCACCACCAGGGCACAAGAAAAAATGAAGCCCAAGGCAGATAGCCAAACTGGAATAGAATTCAGGAAGTCTTTGGAAAGTGATGAATGGTTCCAGAAAAATAGACATGTGTGCACAATTAAAGATGGACTGCCATGGGTGGGGGAGAAGCTATATATACCTGCCACACAGAGAATCAATTTCATGCAACTGTGCCATGATACAAAATCAGCAGGACACTTTGGCTTTGTAAAAACCTTACACTTAACTAAAAGGCAATTTTGGTGGCCATCTATGAAAAAGGACATAGAAAGCTATGTGGGTAGCTGTCAAATTTGCGTGATGGCCAAAAGACTGCAAGGGAAACCGCCAGGTCTGTTACAACCGGTGGCGAACCCCTCAGCCCCATGGAAAGAAATAGCCATGGATTTTATCATAGAACTGCCAGAAAGTAATGGAAACACCGTAGTCTGGACTGTCACAGATCTGTTCTCTAAGCAAGTACATTTCATACCTTGCCAAAAAATCCCGACTGCAAAAGCATTAGCAAAACTTTTTGTACAGCATATTTACAGATTGCACGGGGTACCACAATGTATCATATCTGATAGAGGGGTGTAATTTACGTCAGCATTTTGGAAAGAATTTTTATCCCTCTTAGGAACCACCCAAGGACTGTCATCTAGTCACCACCCTCAGACGGACGGGGCTTCTGAAAGACTTAATGCTGTACTTGAACAATATCTAAGATGCTTTATTAATTTTCAGCAGTCCGACTGGGCGGACCTACTGCCTTTCGCAGAAGTAGCATATGATAATGCAGTCCACTGAAGCACAGGTTACACCCCTTTTCAAGTAGCTACAGGCCAGAGTTTCAACCCAATACCAGAACTAACCCCAAAAGAACCGGTCATCCCTGATCTGAAGGAATGGATTGCTCAATTACAAAATACATGGCCAATCGTTAGGAAAGCGTTGGAAGATGCCAGAAAAGCATACAAGACACAGGCAGACAAAAAAAGAACCGATCCCACACCATTGAGGGTAGGAGAGATGGTATATTTATCCACAAAATACCTGAAATCACTCCAACCCTGTAAAAAACTAGGACCAAAGTATATTGGACCTTTTCCAATTAAAACAATCATAAACCCAGTAACAGTTGAATTAGAACTACCCAAAAATCTTAGACGAATACACCCAACCTTTCACTGCAGTCTAATAAAGAGAGAACAACAATCACCCCTACGAACAAAAATCCCACCACCACCACCCCCCATCATGGTGGAAGAACAACATTTTGAAGTGAAAGAAATCTTAATTCCAGAAAACACCATGGAACGATACAATATTTAGTGGCATGGAAACACCTCCCCTCCTCAGAAAATGAGTGGGTTAACAAACTCCATGTTAAAGCACCTAAGTTGCTGAAGAGGTTTCATACAGAATATCTGAACAAACCAGGCTAACATTTATATGTTTTGTTTTCCCCGCAGATGGACCCATCTTTTTTCTGAAAGGAGAGCCGATTGTCAGAATCCATTTATATCACATTTCATAAATGTATAGGTAGAATATTGTGCTTATTCTGGGGATTCTGCCATCTCTCCGAGGGGGGGGGGAGAGGATGGTTACTTAGATTGAAATAGGCTACCTTCAAACACCAGGGAAATGTTTGATCTGGGGGAGAGAGGGGGAGAGAGATCTGGATCGCATCTTCATTTACAACTAAAAAGGAAGAAGCAATAACAATAAAAACAAGGAGAGTTCCCTTTCACACGGAAGGGCCTGACACCTAAGTAAATGATGGGAGCCTGACCAAATGGATGAGGGGAGGGGGTTGAAATGGGAATGCTTTATATAGGATTGAAATGTAACTCTATTAGATTCCGTCTTGTATTGCCACAATCGATTCCATCCTAGTAAACATTTCCTTTTTGGACTAAACTTGCATCCAAGAGTTCTTATTTCCTAAGATGTGGATTGAGGTGGGTCCTGACAATTTTATTGTTGATCACCTATATTAGAAGAATCTCACCAGACTATCTGCCTCCCTTTGGGAAATGGCAGTTATAGACCTAAGGATTTGACCTTTGACATTTCGTCCTTCAAACAGACTCTAAAATGTCTCTATTCTTCGTAGAGCCCCTTCCTCTTCAACTAGTGCTTCTACCACAGATTCATAGTGTGGCAAGATGGCAGTGGTTGTTCAATGAAAGTAATGCCGGCAATAAAGGAAGAAGCTATAAGAAAGCATGAGGAAAAAGAAAATGTAAAAGAAGCATTCATGGCAGACTGGATGAAAGCAATCCGAGGGATTAGGATGGGACAAGGATGATGAAGGGAAAAAAAAGATAATCTCTCCTTTCTTCTCACCATATCCCACCACCTGAAGTGCCAGCCAACCAGCAGCTTCTCAATTATATTTTCAGCCAGTGGCTGGAAAAACAGCTCCAGTTCTGGAAGAAGAGCAATAAGAGTTGTATCCAGAGCAACTATATTTATGGCCACCAAGACTTCAGCTGTCAGTCTTGGGAGATAAAGGGGAAATGAGATGGCAGCCACTTAGGAGAGCCCAATAAAAAACGGGCTGGAACCTCTACCTATATTATGAATAGAGAATAAAAAATGGATAATGTTTTAATATTAAAAATGCATAGATAAAGAATATAATTAATGATTGGTTAGGTTAGGAAGGTTAGTTAAAGTTAGGCTACAACAGAGATGATAAAATTTTCCTGCCAGTTGAACAGAAAGAAGCCAGGGTGAAATAAATACTGAGTTTTTATAACCAGTGGAAGTGGAAAGAGAGAAGTGAGAATTCAGATAAGTGTCCTGCTTGGAAATGACAAATGGTTATTCTAAAGCATTAATTACTTATGAGAATTTCTTATCTAATAAAGCTCAAATATGTCTAATGTCTTTAACATTGGAAATAATTGAGATTTGCAAGATTGATGTCAGCAGATCAAACTCGGAAACTGAAGACATGCAAGCAAACACTATGGTTTATTACCAGGCTATAGTAACAATCTTCCAGGTCTGAATGCCCTCCCCTTCTTCCTTGCTTTATCTTAATGGGATCTGGGTAGGATCATATCTGAAATTCTTTCTCAACTTACAGTTCTGGGGCAGATTCAGATTTCTTTGATATGTTAGCTTGATTACAGCGTTTCCTCCTGTTCCTCAGCACTATTCCTTCTATCCATTATGCTGACAAATTAAACATTCAAAAATTGGAACATTATTGCCAAATTGGAAGATAAATCTGAACAAGAATAGCTCTCTCACCAAATAATGTAATGGAATATCAGTCAGAGCCCTGGGTTCTTGTTAAAAAAAATATCATTTGATGCCCCAATCTCCAGCTCTGCAGATGTTTCTTCAGAAAGTGGAACTAGGACAGGCTGTTCAGCAGAGGTATGTTGTTCCATGTGGGAAGGAGAAAGTAGTTTCTTCAGACAATTTCCCTTCCCCCATTCTACAAGTAGATACAATTCATTTAGTACTAATACTTACCAATTGTTTCTTACAGAGAGTTCAAGTACTTTGAACAAAGTTCAACTTGCGGGAGTAAACAGCTTGCATCTTAACACATTACTATCTTACTAGATGTCTAACCAATACTGAATAAAATTATTATTCTCAAGTTTGGAAATTATTTTACATTGATGAAAATTAAAATTACAGTTTTTAATTTTGACATTTTAGCAGCCCCATCATATTCTCAAGTTCTGTTTAGTAAGGCTGTGCAATGTTTCAGATTTCTGCTTCTCTTAAAAGAACTGCAAAATATGAGGGAGCATAAAAGTAGCATAAAGGTCTATAGCACCTTAAATCAGCCACATATTTTCGATGAAGAGATTGGTGACTTGGAGGTATTGCAGTCAGGGGCAACATTTGTACTTCAAAGTGCCAAAAATGGTTCATATGCTTATTAATATTTAATATTACTGCTTATTAATATTTAGCTTATAATTACAATTCCAATATTTTTAACATTTTAATAAATGTACTATACATGTGCTTTTTCCTTAAGTAAAAATAAATTTGTTCAGTTTCATTGCTATTTTCAGCCACTTTTCTAACCTTTCCAAATAATAGTGTTTTTTTTACTAATTGTCTCATCCATCTGATGATCATTTCCTTTACCTCATCCAAGTCAAAAATCTTGAAGAGGAGGACCAAAAACAACTCTGTAGTATTCTACTTATTACTGTACTTCACTCTGATGAGGAACTGTTTCAATGTTCTCTAACTATGGTTTCTATGTCCACTCAATAGACATGCCATACTTAACTTCCTACTCAGGATGCTATGATGCTTCTGTGAGGATGAACAAATATGGCCAATCTTTCACAATCAAAAGTTAATTAAAAAATTAAAGAGTGTTGGTTTACTGGTTCTTTTCACGTCTTCTAGGATTTCTTAAAGATGAGGAATTTGGCCAGACGGTTAGCAGTTTTCTTATTACTCTTAACAAGGAATCTATCTGGCATTCAATATGTGAACACATTCAAGGCCAACAGATATTTCCTATGTTTCTACCAAACCTGACGTAGTATCCTGTTCCTTCAGTCTGCTCTTCATAATTGCCTATTGAGACACACATTATTTATTTAGTTATTTATATCCTACCTTTATTTTTATAAGTAACTCAAGAAGGTGAACATACCTAATGCTGCTTCCTCCTCCTATTTTCCCCATAACAACAATTTTGAGACGTGAGTTGGATTGAGAGTGTGACTGACCCAGGACACCCAGCTGGCTTTCATATCTGAGGCAGGGTTAGAACTCACAGGTTCCTGGTTTCTAGGTCAGCACCTGGCCACATCCTCTTCTAAGCAAAACTTAAGTTAATATAGGAGTTACTTGATTCTGCCTTTGTTTCCCACTCGCATTTTCACTGAGCAGCCAAAACACTTTTTCTGTTACTTGAACATACCTGGGAAAGCTCATTGTTGTTTTAATACTTTCAGCTCATTTTATGGGTAATATTTCCCAATACAATCTGAGTTATTTCTACATACTTTTCCTCGGACATTTTTCTTTATTCCTATAGTTTTGTACAAAGATTTATAATTATGTTTTATTTTCAATTTTTAGGAAATCTCACCTAATAACTTTATTTCCTAATAGCTTTTACTACCAATAGAGAGACATTCTTTTAAGATATAACAATTATATACACAATAAAAGTTTTATTAACAAAATTCTAGGTAACATAGAACAAGCATTTATATAATGCTTTTGTTCTTAAAAGAACATTTAGGAAAACAAAATGTACCTAATCAGAATAATGCTCACGTAACTATTTAGTAGAAATTAGACTGCTGCTTTGTTACAAAGACCAGATTCATTATATTAAGCATATCAAACAGATGCAATAATAAGATGTAATAAAGCACCTGCAGGAACATGTGAAAAGTTTTATACAAAAAATGTGGGTTCTTTAGTGATTAAGACGCTTATTAAGTTACACTAACAGTTAATAGGCAAAGCAGAGTAGAATCCACAAAGTCCCAATAGACCAAAGAAGAACTGAAGTGCATTCTGAATTTTTATAATGTAAGCTCCACCATACCAGCGTATTTGTTTAAAAAAACAAAAATGCTAATCGACATTAAGATATTAAAAATTGATTTTCACTAATACACATAAAATTAGGTAACAATACAAAATTAGAATACTACATTTATGAATGCTTTTTAAAGAGAATTCTAAGATATAAATACAATTCTATACCAATTAACCTGTTGTTTTCTTTAAAAATTGCAGTTTGCCATTAGCCAATATACTGAAAAATGGGGACAAATCTTGCTCAAATGCATGTTTAATTGTCATCTGTCATAGCAAGCAGGTTTTGACTAGAATAAAGATAGTAGCATTTAAAATAAAGCAACAATCCTACATCACTAAGGTAAAAATTGCAAATTGACATGTTTCACTTATATTGTTACTAAATTTAGAAAATTAGAGACAGAAATAGCGATATTAAATAAAAAATGGATTAATTTTGGGAAATGCACAAATAAATGTTTTTGTGATAAAAAATTGCTCTGAAAATGGAGACTTACTAAAAAAAAGTAACTTAATACTAATGTAGTTGAGTGTTTTGAGAAGACTAAGAAATTATAATAGTAAAGACACTCTCAAATCAAAGTAACAGGAAGAAGAAAATTCATGATTGGGTTATCATTTTTCTGAAACTATAGTGTGTCATAATTATTATAAAATATTCAATGTTTTTTTTGTTGATACATTACAGTCAATCAAGTGGGAAATTAACTTAGGCCATGTTGGCCAAGATCTTAAAATTTAACACAGCCCTGTTTTTCAGGAAAAGAAGTTGATCCTAAAAACATGATTAAATTATATTTGGTAATTTATTAGCAACTCAGTCTTTTTGTATGAAACACGTGAGACTTTTTCACATAGAAAAATATCTGTGCACAAAAACATGTTATAACTTTTTGGAACAAGAAAAAGGGTAAAATGCCAATTAGTTAACATACATATGAAAATAGTAATTTCAACTTGCATTAAAAGTATTCAAACAATAAAATTTATGACTGTCAACCAACAAGCTATCACCTAGGTTATCAACCAAGTATCAATATTTCCATATATAACATATTTTCTACTGGAACATGTTCTTTAGACCAAATGATTCAGGGCAAATACTGCAAATGAATAAGAACATTAATATATATATAATACAAAAACCCTTAGCGCTTGAGTTAAACTTTTGATCCATTAAATATTCTCCAACAATATTTCAAGTACACTATCTTGAATGCCACAGTTTTAGGTATCATACCATTTATATACAATATATTTATATATCTATATATATTATTTCACAACAAAAAATAACTGCCCAGAACATTAGTATAGTATCTTAGCGCACGTCCTGGTGGGAGTGTAGCAGAGATATTCATACAGCCTTAGCAAGAAATCTATCATTTTACATTACAAGTGTATTCACAAAACCATTCTTCGAACGCCACATTCACAGCAGTATTTTGCAGATTCAATTGGATATTTGGTACCACATTCATAACAGAATTTTGGTAACTGTGCAAGAGAATTTCCCTCGCTGCTTTTTGAACTTCCTCCATTGACAGATGAACAGTCTCCACTGTCGAATCCAGCTCTATGTCAAGCATTAAAAATTAAAAATAATAAACACAGCAAAGATTAGGCAAAGAAACATATATTTCAGTGATCTCTAAAATATTCCTTCCTTTTTAGTAATAGAGAATGAATATATGGATTTTTAATCCAAGTGATCAATCTCCCCAAAATAAGCTTACACTATAATCCCAATTCTCCTGTGGGATGTCTAGTTTGACCATTAGGAACATGAACACCTTTAATTTCAGTAAGGCTCTGAAGCTATGGGGGGAAAAATGACTTTCCAAAAAACTTGACTAGTTTAAGTCTGGTTCCACATCTATGTGGAGTAGATTAGAATTTTTTACTTGCAGTGCAAGATGTTCATTTCACCAAGAAATGGTTCGATTTCATTATTTTAAACAACAAAAACCCTGACCCCTTTATGCCTTTCTCTGTATTTTCACTTTTATCCTTTTCTTTCATCTGCCAATTACTTCATTTTAATTAAAGTCAAAATGTTCAAATATAATTTACCTGGTTGAATAGGTTTCAGTACCAAATGCTTTTCTTTTGTTTGCCATCATACCTGGACCAGTGCTTCGTGTCATATTAGTAGATGCTCCCATCCGTGGTTTCATGGGCCCCCTTAAAAGATATTATTATTAAATGAATTATGCAAATTTAAAATTATCCAGAATTTAGGTTTATCCTAAACCTAACAAGTATGGCAAACCTTGATTAGGTGCATTCATTTTCCTGTATCAAATTCTGGCACAGCATATTCCATTGATCTGCCTAATTACTCCAGTGATCTTTTCAGTGTCTCCCAATATATAGCTGCTGTAGATATTACAGCATAGCAAATCCCCTTGTCCTGTCCATCCCATTCTTTCCAGTCTTCCCTTCCTTCTCTCTTTTTGCCTTCTCTCAGCTGCTTCTAATGTCCCAGCATACATCCCTGTTCACCAGCAGATTTTGTCCATTAAATCAAGAGTTTATCATCACAATGACAAAATGTAAGGTGCCTGGCACTAATTGATAATGTTTAAGAAACAATCACTGTTGCTAGTATTAATGCAATAGTTTGCTAAATAAAATTTGCAGAATCGCTATCCACTTTTCTGGCACTGTCATTTTATATCATTGCAATGTAATTGTTCATTTAGTGCAGAGGTGTCAAACTGCTTGCCCACGGGCCGGTTGCATCATACGGATGCCGTGCCCACCCCAGCTCCGGCAGTGCAAAAAAAGTCACGACACGTCACGACATGTCACGTGACACGGTGAGTTTGACACCCATGAGTTAGTCTTTTTCAAAAATGAAGAATCATACTCTTATGCTATTTAATATAAATCAAGTTCTTTGCTTATCAACAGTTTTAGTTGTAGCATAAAAATATTAAGTATCAAATTACTCAAGAAACACAGAAAACCCAAAACAAAGTTTGAGAGATTAAAAAAATAGTTGAGCATTAAAAGCATTATCTGTCTCACTCAACAATCTGTCTCAACAAGACAGAACAACTGGAATTTATCCAAACTAAAATTATTTATCACCATCTTCAAATTTCCTGTTTTGATAGCATTAACCACTTGTTGTACAGAAGCTAAATGTTGCCATCTAGAGGATAAGGAGAAACTATTTTACTATTCAATTTATCATCCAGTAATTTAACACAATCAAATATTTTATTTCAAAGGAGAAAACACCACCAAGCTGGTAAAAGAAATAGGAGGACAATCAAGAGGCTCAAAATTTCTTTATTCAAAAAGTTCAAAACTAATACCACCGCAGGTGAGAAAGCATTAAAAAGATACTGCAAGGGTTACCAAGCAGAGCCAAGCAAAATATCAGAGCTCAATCTGTTTTAAAATGATAGCTGCACTTATAAATGAAATATTTGGGGCTGTAACCTGAAAAAGTGGATAGGCTTTCTCCTCTACCTGCCCCTCACAACAGATAGATGGAGATCTTCTGTTGCCCTGAAAATGTTATCTTGCTGAAAAATTGCACAAGCTATAATATGGAATGGTACAAGAAATAGCAGGAATTAATTTAAAATTTAATCACTCCTAAGGTGTGCTGCAGGTGCCTAAAAGACAGGTGATACCAAACAACTGACACCATTAAATCTCTTAAAATCATTTCATCCAACTTGTAATGAAAATCACTTGTAATTTTATATGCATTAACACAGCCAATGGTGTCACAGAGAAATGTTATCTCAGGCTTATAAAGAATATTCAATAGCAAACCATTTACAAATTATTCATAGTTGGAATCCATTTACAACCTTAATTCATTGGAACTGATACATTTATAAGACATTTAACAACAACAACAACAACAATAATAAAAAGTTGGAAATGACCTTTGAGGTCTTCTAGTTCAATCCCCCCCCCCCCCGCTCAGGCAGGAAACCTAAAACCTAATACCAGACAAATGGTTGTCCAGTCTCGTCTTAAAAACTTCCAATGTTGGAGCATTCACAACTTCTGGAGGCAAGTTGTTCCACTGATCAATTGTTCTGTCATTTTGATATAGACTATTTAAATAAAAATTTAAATAAGATAATAATAATAAATAATAAAATATAGACTATTTAAATAAAAACAGGCTTGGTTGCAAACCACAGAAATACAGCAGAGTGGATGACCCAATAAATAAAATACTTTCTATTTACTTTAAAGGTTGCAGAATTCCTAAGAGGTAGAGGGCTACAATTCAGCTTCCCCAGGTTCTGAAGGAAACCAAATAGTGACTGATGATATCATTAGAAGTGGTGTGACCAATTTTTGGCTCTGAGGGAGAGAGCTTAAGAATGGAATAAGAGTAGGAGACCTTTCTAAGGGTAAGATATTTAATTATCTATAACCCAAAACAGCTTTAAGTCATATTTTGAGATATGGAAAATGTGGTTAAGACAACCACATGGACTCATCAAGCCATATCCTGAGTCACTTTTGCTTTCAGAATTCTCACTGCCACTTAAATGGCATAACTATCATTTAATGTATGACTATAATTCATTGAAAGGAACACTCAACATTCCATTTCCTCTAATATTCTCATCAAGGAATGCAGACTAGTTGGACTTTGATTACATTATCAGATTTCCATGGAAATGAGAGCAGGTCAAGTATAGTTCTAGAAACTTTCAGCAACTAATTGGCACATTTCTTTTAAGAATATACTTACCCTATTTGTGGACTCGCTTTCATTACATTTTTATGAGCTGGAGAATTCTGGATTTTGTTTCCCACTTGTCCACCTGGAGACAGTGTTTTATTTGCAGAGGAACCTTGTCATGAAAATATGAAAAACAGTGTTTCTTTCACTACAAGACTGACTTTTCACATTTCCATATTTTTATGCAGTCAAAGACCTCAGTGCAAAGCCTAATACAAAAATTGCCAACAGACTAACACGTATAATACAGTCATACCTCAAAAAGTTGAGAAGGAGTCCAAGAAAATCAAGTTGATACTCAAGATAATGCCAAATCTGATCTAACTTAATTGTAATTTAATCAAAAGTATTTCCTCTCAATCTATAGATGTTTTAATGCTCTATTTGTTTCACGTGAAGAATTACAATTTAGCAGTCGTCTTTAGATGGATCTGGATTTCAGACCACCACAGTTCCCCCACTGTGACTCACTTTATTCAGAAATAAAAAGCAATATTAAGTCATAAGTCTTATTTTAAAATATTTTAAATGGCATTGAAAAATAAGACTCTTGTCTTACTCTTTTATACAAGATTAGAAATAAGATTTCAATGGCTATCTATTTTCTTCTATAGTATTAACAAGCCAGAAGAAGCAATGAAAGATAAGGAGGTAATCAAGACATTAATATAGCAGTGACTATTCAACTCACTTGTTAATTCATCTCCTAAGAATCGTATGGAGCAAGACACTGAAAACAGCACAATTGCTTTCGAAATTATTCATCTCAGTTTTTAAAAATACATCTTGAAATTGTCATTTTAATTGTTAAGTTGTGGTTGCAGAGAAGAACTTAAAAGGTTTATTATGGCATATAATTACCTCATACATATGATCAGAACTTCATTCACATTCTGCATATTATTTATTTATTTATTTTATTTTATTGCATTTATATACCGCCCTTTCCCGCAGGACTCAGGGCGGTTTACAGGGTATTTAAAACAAGAAATACAAAAGTTAAAAACAATTAAAAATAATTACAACAGTCCCTGAAAAAGTAAAAAACCCCGATTAAAATTAAAATTCTCAGCCTGAGCCAGAGAGCTCGAAGAGACAGGTCTTCAGGTCCCGGCGGAATGAACGGAGGTCGGGGGCAGTCCTAAGCTCCACGGGCAGCTGGTTCCAGAGGGCAGGCGCACCCACTGAGAAGGCCCTCCCCCTGGGTGTTACCCACCGGCAATCTTTTACCGGCGGCACCCTGAGAAGTCCCTCCCTGTGGGAGCACACTGGACGAAGGGAACTTGATGCCGGCAGCAGGTGTTCCCTCAGATATCCCGGACCCAAGCCATTTAGGGCTTTATAGGTCATTACCAGCACCTTGAATCTCACCCGGAGGGCAGCCGGAAGCCAATGCAGCTTGCGGAGTAGAGGTGTTACATGGGAGTATCGGGAAACCCCCATCACAACTCGCGAGGCCGCATTCTGCACCAGCTGAAGCCTCCAAGTGGTCCTCAAGGGCAGCCCCATGTAGAGAGCATTGCAGTAGTCTAAATGGGAGGTCACGAACGCATGAGTGACTGTGCGTAGGGCATCTCGGTCCAGGTAGGGTCGCAACTGGTGCACCAGGCGAACCTGAGCAAAAGCCCCCCTGGTCACGGCTCCTATTATAGGTTCATCTGGATCAGCACCATCTATCCTAACTTCTAGCAGCTTAGGCTAAATCTGTCTTAAGTTTTAAATTCCCTCTGCTTAATGAGCTACAAGTGAATGCCTAATTATAAAATTCCAGACAAAGAAAACACACACACACACACACACATGCACACATGTCCATTACTTGGTTGTGGTAAGCGTGATAAGGCTGGTGATGTTATCCCTGCAGAAGGTATCTTCTTAACTGTTGGTGTCTTGTACTGAAATAACAAATATGATATCCATTAAGCTAGTAATTTAACAGGTTAAATAACCTTCCACAATCATGCCGATTCAGTGTTACTTTTCTAGTGCCTCATAGTTAAGGCAGACTGCCTATCCTTTTTATATATTACAATTAAAGCATGTTACTTTGTTTTAAATAAGCATGATCACTTCCAACAAAGAGGAAGAAGGTACTGCAATATAACAAGAATAAACCAGTATGACCTGTGCATTATTTGCTGCTAAAACATATCAATTGAACCACAGAACAATGGTCATAGTGTCCAGGAGTTAAGTTCAACACATATAGAGAACCATAGACTCTAATGGTTGTAGAACACTGTGGCAGTAGTTCCACAAGATCTCAAAAAAGAGTAGCCCTTCCTTCCTTCCCTCCCAAATGACAAATATGTAAAGCGTGAGCACTAACACTGAACAATGGGCTTCCACACTACATTTACATTAATTCTATGTAATAGAATTAAGCGTAAAGTAAAATTGATATTGGACTACATATTGAATGTATGGATTGGATTGGCTAACCTTTGTTTCTTACTATCCCCCTCTGAAGGATGGAAATAACTTTAAACTTAGTGCAAGTATAGGTATTGATGAAATTAAAAATTTCTCCTGATTAAATTATGGAGTCTTCTACTGTAAGGATGCTGTGACAGCCATGAACATGGATAACAACAAATGAGAATTTGTATAAATTCATGGAAAATAAGACTACTTGTAGGTAAATTATTTATGTGACTAAATACTCTGACATAATCTACATAATAAAGAGGACCCTGAAAGTACTCCACAGCAAACAGGGTACCTTTGGAAAATGATTTGAGACAAAGTGATTACACTTTAAAATTTGTTTGCCTTTTTATTTCTTCAATGAAACAGCTAACATAGATTAAAATAATAGCCTATCTGTAATGTTCAACTTCTCACAAAGGCTTATAAAAAGCAATGTGTATGAGTTCTGTATTAATTAGTCCTGGTTTCTTAGCTCCTTCCCAGATTTTGTCAGATTGTTGTTGTTTCTTAAATATTCAAAAGAAATAGAACTTTCAAGTTTTGACTTATTTTAAAACAAGTCTGTTTTTAAAGCATGCTAAATTTAGTAAAGCAGTAAAATGAAAAGAATGAAATGATGGATAGTAAATTTATTTACCTGTTGTCTAGCAGGAGGCTTCCCTTTAACTTCACTAACCACTTTCCCTTTATTGGCAATACGTGCTGCCTGTTCTTTGCAGAAATTGATATGTCGATCAGCTGCATTTTCATTAAATCGTCTCTGGCAGTACGGGCACTGAATATAATCTATATTCAACAGAAATTTATGCAATACAGATATATAACAAATGGGTATTCATTACTTCATTCTCTCAATTCCAACACAATTTTGGTCTCATGATAAACTTAGAATTAATGCCCTGATGTCATAACATTTATGACAGCTATTTCCATATGTATGTATGTATGTATGTATGTATGTATGTATGTATGTACGTACATCAATCTCTAGAATATATATAAATTATCAAGTTACTGGAGCACTCCATTATTTTCTCTTAACCACCTAGGTTAAAAAAATGTTTTCACTGTATTTTTGTCTACCGTCACAATTTCCAGATCTATGATTCTTATTTCAAAATGCTGAGACTAAGCAGGGAACCAATCAGTTCTCTTCCATCTAAGCAACAGAACTCTTTAAAAGAACAGATTCTAACTACATCCCACCCACTGAGATATCCATTCACCTCTATTCCATGTATGCTAACAACTTTCCACATATATACATACACACATACATACATATATTAATACAGCCTGTGTCCATCTATCTGTTTGCAAAGAAAAAAAAAGTTTTTGGTAGTTCAGTTTCCTCTGTTCCAATTACAGAAATGCCTGCAAAGTGTTGTGAGGGAATGGTACCAATATTTTTGCAACCACATAATTTTTACAACAGCTTTAGTTTCATACAATATAGGACTCCCATGTGTCTATGGGACGAGGGAAAAGGTACTGGCTGATGGCTGGCTTTAGCTCAATGGTACAGTTAGCTGCCTGAATTCCTTTCCTAGGACAATTAATTTGAATAAGGCCTTATTTGTGATCACACATGGGAAGTGTGGTAAAGCAAGTTAAATCGTTCCTATTAACTGTTGGTTCCTTTCGAATTCCAGGTCTAAAAGGTTTTAGTACGAAACCTCTGCAAAATAATCAATGACAAATAATCAAGGCATCAGTGACTCAGGACACTTTCTGCTGATGTAAATGTGCATTTCCTATATAAAAATTTAGAAATGATTCAGTAATGGAGCTTTGTGTGAAGATAAAAAAAGAATCATGGTATCAGATATATATAATTAAAGTTTTGTACATAAATAAGACAGATATACAGAACAGACATGATGGGTAGAATTTAATATTTTCCCCAGTTATCTAGTAATACTTAAGACTTACTCTCTGAATAAAAAAAATCAGATATAAAGTATTTCAGATATAAAGATACCTGTCCTAAACAAGCATGGTGATCAAGTAAGATTGATAGAGCTATGTAATTATTCAAAAATAATACTGCACGAACATATGCTAAAATGTATACATATCTCAAATTCAAGTTACATACCAGGATCATAAGAAGGAGGTGGTGGTGGTGGCAATTTTCCACCTTCTTTAAGAACCTGATCTACTCCTTTGGCTGCTCTTATAGCTGCTATAAGCTCCTCGTGCTTTCGTCTCCAGTTTGATGGTTTCTTTGGAGGTTCTGGCTAAGGAGACAACACAGACAGCAGACATAGTTTTGCAATGTAAAGCATGTGATTTCTCTCATACTCAGTACCTGTGCAAGATGGAGAAGCTCTATACAGTCAGTAAAAACAAGACCAGGAGCTGACTGTGGCTCAGACCATGAGCTTCTTGTTGCAAAGTTTAGGCTTAAATTAAAGAAAGTAGGGAAAAGCGCTAGGCCAGTCAGGTATGAATTAAATCATATCCCTGTTCAATATACAGTAGAGGTGACAAATAGATTTAAGGAATTAGATCTGATAGACAGACTGCCTGAAGAACTATGGACAGAGGTTCGCAACATTGTACAAGAAGTAGCAACCAAAACCATCCCAAAGAAAAAGAAATGCAAGAAAGCAAAATGGCTGTCTGAGGAAGCTTTGCAAATAGCTGAGGAAAGGAGGGAAGCGAAAGGCAAGGGAGAAAAAGAAAGATATGCCCAATTAAATGCAGAATTCCAAAGAATAGCTAGAAGAGATAAGAATGCCTTCTTAAATGAACAATGCAAAGAAATAGAAGAAAACAATAGAATAGGGAGGACCAGAGATCTTTTCAAGAAAATTGGAGAGATGAAAGGAACGTTTCATGCAAAAATGGGCATGATAAAGGACCAAAATGGCAGGGACCTAACAGAGGCAGAAGAGATTAAGAAGAGGTGGCAAAATTACACAGAAGAACTATACAAGAATGAGCTTAACGTCCCTGATAATCACAATGAGGTGGTCACTGAGCTCGAGCCAGACATCCTAGAATGTGAAGTGAAGTGGGCCTTAGAAAAGCTGAGCAACAACAAAGCTAGTGGAGGTGACAGTATTCCAGCTGAGCTATTCAAAATCTTAAAAGACGATGCAGTAAAAGTGCTACACTCAATTTGCCAGCAAATTTGGAAAACTCAACAGTGGCCACAGGATTGGAAAAGATCAGTTTACATTCCAATTCCAAAGAAAGGCAGTACCAAAGAATGTTCAAACTATCGCACCATTGCACTCATTTCTCATACTAGTAAAGTTATGCTTAAAATTCTACAAGCTAGACTCCAGCAGTATGTGGATCGAGAACTACCAGAAGTACAGGCAGGATTTCGAAGAGGCAGAGGAACTAGAGATCAAATTACTAACATACGCTGGATCATGGAGAAAGCTAGAGAGTTCCAGAAAAACATCTACTTCTGCTTCATTGACTATGCTAAAGCCTTTGATTGTGTGGATCATTACAAACTGTGGCAAGTCCTTAAAGAGATGGGCATACCAGACCATCCTATTTGTCTCTTGAGAAACCTATATGCAGGCCAAGAAGCAACAGTGAGAACTGGACACGGAACCACTGATTGGTTCAAAATTGGGAAAGGAGTCCGGCAAGGCTGTATACTGTCGTCTTGCCTATTTAACTTATATGCAGAGCACATCATGAGAAAGACAGGGCTAGATGAATCAAAAGTTGGAATTAAGATTGCCGGAAGAAACATCAACAACCTAAGATATGCAGATGATACCACTCTAATGGCAGAAAGTGAAGAGGAACTAAAGAGCCTCTTGTTGCGAGTGAAGAAGGAGAGTGCAAAAGTTGGGTTGAAACTAAACATTAAGAAAACCAAGATCATGGCATCTGGCCCTCTCAATTCCTGGCAAATAGATGGAGAAGAAATGGAGGTAGTGACAGATTTTATTTTCCTGGGCTCCAAGGATCACTGCAGATGGGGACTGTAGCCAAGAAATTAAAAGACGCTTGCTCCTTGGGAGGAAAGCCATGGCAAATCTAGACAGCACACTAAAAAGCAGAGACATCACCCTGTCAACAAAAGTGCGTATAGTCAAGGCTATGGTCTTCCCAGTTGCAATGTATGGCAGTGAAAGCTGGACCATAAGAAAGGCTGAGCGCCAAAGAATTGAAGCCTTTGAACTATGGTGCTGGAGAAGACTCCTGCGAGTCCCTTGGACTGCAAGGCGATCAAACCGGTCAGTCCTAGAGGAGATCAACCCTGACTGCTCTTTAGAAGGCCAGATCCTGAAGCTAAAACTCAAATACTTTGGCCACCTAATGAGAAGGAAGGACTCACTGGAGAAGAGCCTAATGCTGGGAAAGATTGAGGTCAATAGAAGAAGGGGACGACAGAGAATGAGGTGGCTGGATGGAGTCACTGAAGCAGTAGGCGTGAGCTTAAATGGACTCCAGAAGATGGTAGAGGACAGGAAGGCCTGGAGGAACATTGTCCATAGGGTCGCGATGGGTCGGACACGACTTCGCAACTAACAACAACGACAACAATTATTTTTAAGGAGGCTATTTGCAAAACTACACTTAGTCTTTGAGAAAAGTACTGTGATAGCAGTTATGTAAGAAAAGTAGGCAAATAAAAAGTAAATTTAATATTCCATGCAAGCTGAACTCCAGGTAAGAACAATGTCTGCTTACAATCACTTCCTTTTCTTAATCACTTCCTATTCTTCTGAATGCTTGTTGTATTTTCCGTTGTCATTAAGAGACATTATATAACTGCTGATATAGGAATACACAACTATATTAAATTAAAGCATTAGATCTGCCCAACATCAACAAAATATATCTAGTAGAATTGTGTGTTTTGTATCTTTCTCTTACAGAGAAAGTTAGGTTTCTGAGAGGCAGCATTATTCAATAGAACACAATTATATTATCTGCTTTTTTCAATTATCTTTAAAAAAAACCTTATCACAGAAAATCAAATGCCAAAGTCTTGCATTGTTCATAGCGTCATATTACCTTGTTCTAATTTTCATTATTGGCTGCAATTCTTCACGACTGTCAGCTCATATAATAGTTTCTATAGTATGGAAAATAGTACAGTCTCCTTCTAGTCAAGCTTGTCATCTCGTTAAGTCAATGAACACATCATGTGTTTTTAATTTTCTTGCAAGTACTTTATAAATTTGCTTCTACCTTCTAAATCTAGCCTATAGCCATGGTATTCCTAATAATATACATTTTCAAACCCGTACAATATGAAGTCTGAAATCAGCATTTTGATCTGATGATAAAGATAATGCCAAGACAAAAGAAGTATTATACAAGCAGTATGCTTAAAACAATTAACAGTTCCTTAATCAAAGAAAAAATAAATGAGTACACCACTTTGAATAAGTTCCTAAATGCTCATAACATATTTGCAACCAATATTACATACATTTTTAAAAAAATAATTACATTTCAGTATTTATGTACTTACCCGTGGTTTCATAGGTTTTACTGTGGAAATATCAGTTCCCTCTGCTCTCTGTCTGCTAGAGTCAAATGCTTTTCTTCTTTTAGCAGCAGTTTTTTGGCAAATGGGAGCATGCTTTTTCTGTGAAATGAAAGTTTTAAAAAGTTGAATATTTATATTTGGATTTTTTAAATTCATTATTAGCTTCCTGTCGTGAAAGAGAAGCAAAGACCCCAGGAGATAAAGCTTACAGGAAGTCCTTAACTTACATCCTTAATTGGACCAGAATTTTGGTTGATAAGCAATGTGGTCATTAAGCAAATCTTCATATGATCAGACCTGATTCTATTAGCGTTTTTACCATGATCAATAAGCAAATCACCATAGTTGTTAAGTAGATCCAGCTTTCCTGCGTTGACTTTGCTTGTCAGAAACCAGCTTGAAAGGTCCTAAGCCACAATCATATGATTGCAGGACGCTGCGTCATAAACACAAGCTAGTTGTCAAGTGCCCAAATCATAACCATATGACAGCAAGGATAATGTGATGATTCTAATTTTAAGGACTGGTCATAACTTTTTTCAGCACCATTGTAACTCCAAACTACGATTAAACATATGGTCCTAAGTCAAGGACTACTTGTGTATTTATTATATTAATTTACTTTATATAAGGTACCCCCAAGGTAATGTGCCTCTGTCGAAGCCTCAAGCCAGTTGGCATAGCCAGGTTTTCAGGCTCTTCTGGAAGAGTAGGAGTGTGGGGCAGATCTCACCTCTGGTGAGAGAATATCTAGAAGGTGATGGCCACAGCAGAAAACAGTTATACTTTTCATGTTCCATATACCCACTGTAATTCTGTTTGCAACTTCATATTTTTTATGCATGGCAATATCAGCAACCCCAAAGCTTTAATTTGGCTACATCTTAAGCACCATTGCTATTCCAAAATATCCTCACCTCTTGCCCAAGAGAATGTTTAGTGCCATATGACCCAAGGGGCCCAGCATCTGGCACTGTATCGACAATCTCTCTACCCTTTCTATTCCTGTGGTTTCCTTGATAAAACACAGAAGTGGTTTACTCCTGTGCAACATGAAATACCTTCATCATTGTCACTAAAAGAGATCATTTGTTTCCAGAATCTTCCTATGGGCTATAACCTGTATAAGCTCTTGGTTGCTATAGGTGGGGAGCTGAGATGACTTCATACCTTGGGTGACTTTGCTAGTAGTACATGTTCTTAGAATATAACATAATGCTCATTTCTCCTGATATCACATTCAAACTGTCTTTAGGGGAGAAGCCAAGATACATACTAGCAGCTTCTGAAATAAGCTCCTGACTTGCAACAGGCCTTACCAATTTGGGTGTAACCCAACGCCCCAAAATGTCAGCTAGGAGCAAGAAAATAACCCAGAACAGCCCCAATAAGAATACCCGAACCACAAAATCTAACAAGGCAACCTGCCATTATAAGGCTGCTGTAAGACTTGAGGGGCTAATAATATATATAGTACTTTCTGCCTTGATCATTGGGTTTATAAATAAGCTATCTGAACACTTACTTCCATATGATTCAGAAAGACCCTGAAAACCCAACATTTATTTATTTTAATCAGTTCTGTAGTCAGGAATAAGCTGGGTCATTAAAATAATGAATCTATTGGTCCTATAAAAAGATGGGCAAAAAATAGGGATCCAATTCTAAATTACTCTATATAAATAGAAAATCCAATGTTTCACTTGATTGAAAGTTACCACCTCTTCTTCTACACACCTGGCCAGGGTCACCACTATTAAGAACCCTATCTTCCATGTCAAGTTCCTGATAGGAATTCAACAAATGACACCAAGAAGAGCTTCTACAAAGGTCTGTAATAGTAGCATAAATCACAAATACAGATATGATGAACCATAGAGGGAGAAAGGAGGGACAAACCTTTAAGGAAATATTTCAGTGAAATGGATGTTTCATTGTCTGGAAAAACAGAGACTTACCAAGATATTTGCTTGTGAATTTTGATACATGGCTATTTCTCAGTTATCACCACGAGGACGGTGGTTTAATTTTAAACAATATTATAGAGATTATTTTCAACTTAAACAATGCTGAACTATGTATCAGTATAATAAGCCTCTCCCTCATGCTGTCATGATGTTTACTTCTATACCTGCTGCTCTTATGGAAACATGAAAAAGAAGAAGGAAGCTGATGAGAGCAGTGAGGATCAAGGTAAGAGAAGGGGAAATTCACTAAGGAAGAACATTCTTTTAGGGTCTCGTGAGAGGTTGATTATGCCTATATAATGCAATATTCGAAGGCCAAAAAACTGACCAAATAAATGAAAGAGAAAGCATTAGCTTGCTTGGGCCTTCAAATTACACAAAAGAATTGGTAGAAAATACCAGAGCTTCTACTAAAATACAGAATCAGACAAGACTTGGCACTTTTCCCACAAATAAGCTCGCAGCCCCCCTTTAGAGATGCCTTGGATCAGGTCCCTGATGATATGTCTGGAGCAATAACGACTGTCTTGGAGTCTTTCGTTTGGGAAAGGATTTGATTATTTGTGATGTTCCCTGCACTTTTGCAATATCATGTATGGAGTAGCCCTTGTGAAAAAGATCACAAAGGAGGAATTGAAATAACTTTGCTCAACAAGGTTCTGCACAAGTGCAGTTTTTGTCTCCTGGAGACTTTTCTGCAGGTTGAAGTGAACAAGCAGTCTTCCTGCTATTGAGGGAATGCTGCAAAGCATAAATTGGCAGCTCAAAGGCTTTTGCATTATTGGGCCTCTTGACAAGGCCAGAGGTAACCAGTTGCTTAACCTTTCCACTCGTCTATACCTAACAGGAAAAAGAAGGGAGAGAACTTCTACAGCTTCTTCTTAATAAAAAATGGGCCTAAGGTTGGCAGGAAAAAAAGCTCTGCTCTTCTATAAAAAGATGATGGGGACATGTCCTGCCTTTTACATAACAGCATATAACCGCAATAAGATTTAGGACTTATATACCATCCCACAGTGCTTTACAGCATCTCTAACTGGTTTACAAATGTTATATTACAGTTTGGGTCCTCATTTTATCAACCTCAGAAGGATAGAAGGCTGAGTCAACCTTGAGCTCTGTTAGGATCAAACTCCAGGCTGTGGGCAGTTAGCCTGCAATACTGCATTCAAACCACTGTGCCACCAGGTCTCCTATCATTTCTCATCTTGATTTAAATAAATTCATTATACTCATATACTCATACTTACTAATGCAGTTGGAAAAAAAGTCCTTCCACAAATCCGACATGGTAATAATTCTTCAGGCTGTTGTGCATTTCCAGAATCTGGAAAAGAAAGATACATACAATTGTTGTGGCAATAAGAATCCTACTTAATATTTCTTAGCCAACAACAATATGTTGGCCTACTTAATATAAGCTGTGAACTTGTAGATTTAATTCAGAAAATGGTCTTTAAAGATGGGAATACTCTGCATTTCTCACTTGGAAGCATAATACATTTCCTTTTCCAAGCTTTGTTTATAGTAATGATAAATTTATAGTCCTTGGGAAGATTCCCTGAATGTAGGAGGTAGATCAATAATAAATAGATGTGTATAAATAATTTGAAGGACTTATATGATAAAATTAAGGAATTCAAAAATAATAATCTGGAAAGAGACACTCTTTTATTGTATTGTATTCTGCTTGCCAACTTTCCATTTAAAAAAAGAACAATGTCATATGTTTTCTTTTTCTAAAAATTTAGTGATGATTCAATTATGGAGTAGATAGTACTCCATATAATTTTTTTATATAAAACAAAGCATAGCACAGCATTCAGAATGTTTTGGTAATTTTAAATAAACTCAGCAAGAAAATGAAATTATTCGGGAAGCACAAAGTGCTGAAGTCTTTCTGGTCATACTGCGAACAGATATAATAAATGTATTAATATTCATGCATTAAATAATCAACAAAACAAAGGATGAGAAAGTAACTCATTCACATATGTTTTGGATTCTATATTGGGATTACTGGAAAATCCATAAAAATAAAAGAGAAAAGAAAAACCACCATTTCCAAGCAATATGTTAATAATATCAATATCCAAACCTTCCTGTGGGAGATTTAAAATGACTGTTTCATTATCAAATGAAATTCTTCTATTAAACTTATTTGACTAGAAAACAAAGCTTCCCAGGCAATGCAAAGAAGCTGTGAGTCACAGCTGATTTCCAGAGAAATCTGTTATTTCCCCAAAAAGAAAGTGGAACTGAGCAGATATTACTCAGTTCTGCCAGGGTGCACTACATTCCTAAAAAAATATTTAACAAATAGCTCATACAGTTATTGCTCATATTCAGGGGATCTTGAGTATATGCTTTTTTCTTAGATTTTGAAAATAACATTAAGGAAATAATAATTGTTTATAAACTTATGTTTCACAATGTTAACCACTTATGCAAATAAAAATCACTATTCTTTTAAGAAACTAATTGATACTAATGATTTTCAACCAACCTAGGGGCATCTATTATGTTCTTTTGGCATAATGGTAACAGATAGTACTACAGAATATTCAACAATTTCCATGTGATTGAAGAACAGCAGTACTGTATTTGCTTTCAACAATCTCCTATCTCTGACCTACTGCTGTTGGCATATTTCCAACTGACTGCAGTTTTATTTGCCAAAAACATGTAATCTATTAGGAAGCTAAATATTTCCTTTGTTTTTCAATGATGTAATACAAAGAATGAAATCATGGTCTTATAAGCACAATCTTTCCATATATAGTGATATATGTGCATAAATATAAAAGACACAATTATATTACCTGCATGTAACCACATACATTTTTAAAATGCTATTAGAAATGAAGCTAGAACATTTGCAAAGTTAGATTTTCAGCCATAGATTTCTGCATGTACATATAGAAAAGGAAGCAGGCAAATATTTATATTCATAATGCACAACATAACATGTCTGCCAGCACTTTGAAGTAGTTCAAGGCAGAGATAATAGGAATTATCTTTTGGGACCACACAATTCTTGGCTTATAAGATCTAAGAATACCCTCCCTCACCCTCATAAAAAATGGAAGTGGGAAAAAGAATACCCATTAAAGAATCTTAGGTAATGTTTTAAATGAACCTCAAATTAGAATATATATCCTCAGATTAGAACAAACCTAAGACACCTAATAACAGGTGTCTTTAATTGGACAACTGTTATTACACAATAGTTCGGTTTTATGAATTGAACTGGAGTTTGTGGGAACAAACTCAGAAGCTACTATTCTAAATATATTTTTCCAAAGAAAATAAAGCAGTGACTCAGTTAGAAATCAATCAGATACACTTTTGACCGAAAGGAAAAAATGGTGTTTCAGTAGACAAATAGATCCTGTTCCTCCCCCACTTTCTCAAAGGCCTTCATCCATATGCATCTCTATCTGCACATTCTCAAGGGCAGATAAACTATGAGCTTAGCCATAAACAATTAGACATAAAGAAAGCTGATTCAGAAAAGGAGAGGTAAGCAAGGCCACTTGAAAAAGTAACAGCTCAACAAAACGAATACTAAGGCCTCTTTGTTTAATTCAAGTAACGTAAATGTATTCACCCCATTACCTCATCATCCTAAGCTCAAAAACACACATTTTGTCATAACTCAAATTGTTTTCTACACTGATGCTCATCTCCGTTTCTTGGCTGAGGGAGCCAGAGTTGTCTGAAGACATTTTCCATGATCATGTGGTCAGCATGGCTTATATGCCAACTTCAGGATGTTGTAAAACTTGAGAGTTAAATGAGGAAATATAACTTCAAATTTGAATCAAGCCATCCTGATCAGGAAGTCACACTGGCCTTTTAACAAATATAAGACAGGCTGTCATAGGTACCACAAAGTAATAAATGATGAGTCTTATAAGACTTTGCATATGAATACCAAAATCTCTTACAATTTTGGAAATCTTGCATACATTCTCATTTAATCCCCTCAATATAGTCATCATGCAAACACATACAATGTCATAGGCAGGCCAGAAAGCATTAGTGGCCATCAATATATGGAAAAGTGATACGAATACAGAGCCATACTTTATTCAGAAACACACAATCAACTGAAACTCTGACTATGTAATGTGACTGAACATTTCTTAATTAAATGAATCCAACATTTTAATGGTAATACTGTAGTCTGTGTAACAAAAACCCATTCACTGCCTTTTCTCTCCCTTCTACTTCAATTCTCTTCGTCTGAAGATTGGGACCCCCCTCCCCGCTTGGAGTAGAACTGAAAGAAATCTGCATGGTGCAGAAATCTTGAATCAATTCCTTCTATTCCACCATGAAAACTCTTAATATACCATTGGATTCCATGTATTATTATTATTTACAGCAGGGATGTGCAACACATAGCCAACTGTTGATAGAGATCCACAGTACGTGAAACTTAAAACAGATGCTTCTTTTAGGACATTTCCAGATTAATGATAATTTTTCCCAGACAGTTGTGATCATCCCAGCATCACATCCTTTTGCTCTCAGAATTCTATATAATCTGTAATTGGGAATGTCTAGTCTAATGAAGAGAAGGATGAGGGGTGACATGATAGCTGTGTTCCAATATCTCAGGGGTTGCCACAAAGAAGAGGAAGTCAAGCTATTATCCAAAGCAACTGAAGGCAGGACAAGAAGCAACGGATGGAAACTAGTCAAGGAGACAAGCAACCTAGAACTCAGGAGAAATTTTCTGACGGTTAGAACAATTAATCAGTGGAACAACAGCCTCCAGAAGTTGTGAATGCTTCAACACTGGAAGTTTTTAAGAAGAGACTGGACAGCCATTTGTCTGAAATGGTATAAGGTTTCCTGCCTGAGCAGGGGGTTGGACTAGATGACCTCCAAGGTCCCTTCCAACTTCTTCTTCTTCTTATTATTACTATTATTATCATCATTATGTAGTTTGACCCCACACTATATTTGCTATACTGTAGTACGATCTTTTTCTGTGCATCACCATAAGAATACAGAGATGACAGGACAAGTTGAACATGAGCAATAGTTTGGTGAACACTAATTTAACCTCATCACATGGCTTCTTTTGCCTACATTTCCATTGTAGTAAGATGCAAGCCCTCAGGTTTCAGGTTCAAGTTTCACCAATTTCAACATAAGATACTCAATGGACCATCTTACATCCCAGAGTTGTGGGTGCTCCTTCATTGGAGGTTTTCAAGAAAAGACTGGACAAGCATTTGACCTGGGATGGTATAAGGACTCCTGCTTTGGGCACTGGGTTGGACTAGAAGACCCTCAAGGTCCCTTACAGCTCTATGGTTTATAATTCTACTTTAAAAGTACACAGTTGAAGCTACAAATACTTAGAAATACAAAATAACATGCATTACTATGCAAACAGTCTTTGTGTTATGTATTAATTTGTTGTATAGAGAGACTGAGTACCACTTATAGCCTTGTAAGTCTCTGGAAGCAAGACTGCATGCAGCCCTGAAGTATCATGTTTGCAGCTCTCCAAGTTTTCTGACAGTACAGTTTCTTGCCATTTTGAAGTGGGAAATTATAGAATAAGTCTTAATATATGTAACTGACTCTCAAAATATGGAAAGAAAACCCTCGACTCCTCCACTCCATTTCTAGCCCACAGATGTGATGTGGTCACACCTTTTTTAAAACTCTTTAAAACCCAAAATGTTAAGTGCAACAACTGCTACACAGATAGAATCATGTATCACAGAGGGATGGAACAAAGGTGGAAGTTTGGCTGCTTTTTTTAACATAAAGACATTTCCTTGAGCAGTGTAGAGTCTGGGCTGCCATTTGCATCCCTGCAGAAAGTTTGGTGAAATTTTACTGGCAGTCGAGCCTGATTTCAACAGGCAGTATGTAGAGGCAATGCAGTGGAACCAGGGTGAAGGCTGCAAAACACTGTCCCAACTGTTTATATGTGTAGAGAAATGGGAAAGCTCTGTATCTTACATTTACTCCAAGTACTGACTAGTTTCTAATAGGAATAAAGAAAAGACAACAGAGGAAACCTACACAGATAGCTGACAGAAAGATCACCACATTCAAAAGTGACTAAGAATTTTTATTCTGCCTCCAACCTTCCATTTTCAGACAAGGCTGTTGAGAAGGTAGTTGGGTGGCACTATTACCAGAATTTGGAAATTATACTTTTATTGACAGTAAATAAAACTGTATTTGCCTTTTTTAGCAACCATGTTATAGTGGTTATATGTATTCAAGTTCTAAAGTGTTGCTATCAAGCTAGATTTCCCTAATTTTATAACTCTGCATCTGATTTAATGTTCCTAAGTAAATAACTTTGTTCAAACTTTATCAGCATCCTTTTAAACAAATATAAAGAAATGATTGGGGCTTAGAATTTACTAAGATATGAACATTTTAGATCATTATTTCAAATCAGAGACTTTGGGCAGTGAACATTTTCTTTTGTTTTTGTATAAATACCTGTATAATCCACAGGATAAACTCTGACAGAGAAGTCTGGAGCTAGACCAAAACTCTGTGGGTGGCCATAAAGAAATAAATAAACAATATAGTTATCATTGACTGAAAAAAATATTTAAAGTTTTTTCAATGCGGGAAGGAGCGTTGTGCACTGAACACTACTGTATACAAAAAAATTAGATTCAAGTATGGTATCTTGAGTTTGGTTTCCAGCTTGCTTGGCTTCGTAGTCTTTGTAGACAGGATTTTCTGAAAACATCACACTAGAATCTGTTCTTGTCCAGCAATAAAAACAATTGTGAAACCAAAAATACCTATTCTATGTTCTTGACTTAGGTTTATTTTAATAGTACTTATGGTAATTTGGTCACCTTCAACTGTTCTAATACATTCAAACTCTTCCATTTTTAAACATTAGAAATCTAAAACTTCATTAATATTGAATTTTATTTCACAAAGACACCAAAGGTTAAGTTATGATAGATGTCCCAATGAAAGGAAGCAGGAAACTATCTTCCTTTTAATGCTGGGATTTATGCATGGTTTTAACAGTTGGCAAGTTCATGGTTTTAACCATTTCCCAAACAAAATAGGAGAAAGTAAACTCAAAGGTGACACATCTTCTGAGTGTACAAGACATCAGGCCTGCATATGCAAAGCTGTGTCTCTGGCCAGTTGTTTTGGCTGTCACACAGTAGCTATTCTTTAGGACAGGACAGGGCCTGGGCTTCCCAGATCACTTGGGTGTGCTTCTGCCCACTCTATTTACCCATCCTGTTTGATGGTATCTTCTTTTTTTCTTACCTGCCTTCTTATTCTCTCCTCTGGCACAGCATGAGATAAGGGTCCTAGACTACAATGTTTCATGACATCCATGGTCTTGTGGACACAAAAACCTATACTGAACCCAAGCTCAGCTTTCTGTTTCTTCTGCTGTAATTACTATTATATATATATTCTCCACAATCACAGCAATAATTTCAGGAAGAAACAGAACATATTACAATAACTATTTTGTAATACAATTCATACATTCCACTGTCATCAGCCCTGCTGGGCAGTTAATGGGCACTGTACAAAACATCTGGATGGCATCATAATATGGTTTAGAGGTGCACTGCTAATCAACTACTTTACATACAGTGGCATACTGTATAGTTAATATCAACAGTTCTGAAGAGAACTAAAGAGAAGGCTATTAAAAATATAAATGGGATATAAATGGGATTTTAAAAAATGAAAACTCTGATTTAAATTAGTCCCAAATTAAATTCATAGACTTGCAGCATTGTTAGATATACCTGGTGTAATGCCATGATGGGATCAGTTTAACATTCCTTTTCCTTGTCAAACTCAATACTTTAAAAAACCGTTCAAAGCCCAGAAATACTGAAATTAGATCTGACTTGACTCTCTGATATTGAATCAACGTAAAACATGTCAGATTCATAAAAAAATGCATTTCTGCTTTTAGTACAAATATTTTAACATCCATGCACACTTAGACTGAAGATACACATTTGGGATTCATTTTATCGCTCAAAGAACTAGATATAAGCATAAATGTCCACATAGTTTTAAACACAAATTTATCTAAAAAGTAATCCTGTGTATCAAAATAACGATTTAAAAGAAGTTTATACAGACTGCTTTTTTTCTTAGTAAGAACACTTTCTTCTGCACTACATATAAAATAAAAAAAACATTAACAAGAAAAGCATTGCTGATTTTCATTTAGGAAATAAAAGAGGTAGAAAATCAGTTCAAGCCAATCCACACAAAGAACAACAGAGATGCCAAGGCACTTCAAATAGTGCTGTCATCATCTTCAGCAAGATTAAATGAGGATTCTGTTGACTAAATGTGGTAAGAAAGCTTTGCTAAACCCAATTCCACTATAGGGTAGGTTTTTAAAACTAACAAAGGGCTCTTTCCAAGAGTAAACCTTAGGCCTTTTCCACAAATGACAATAAAATCTCTCCTCCCCCCCCTTTTTTTTCTTTGCATCCCTAATTGAATACAAAACCTCAACTGGCTCAAATACGTACTCACATTAAAAACAAGCTTCTCAGGATTTCCATGCTAATATTCATCATACGAGGCGTTCTAGCCCCAACTTTCCCTAGCATCACTTCTGAAAATACATTACAAATAGGCAAAGAAAGAAAAAAAAAGCGAATTCACAGACCAACCACTTACCATTTTCACGCGGTTCCCTAACCCCCCACCCCCACCCCGTGACTACCTTGTGCCCCGAGTGCAGTAGCTCAGTGTTTCCCAACCTTAGGAACTTGGAAGATGCGTGGACTTCAACTCCCAGAATTCCCCAGCCAGCATGTAAAGTAGTTGATTAGCATAGCTGGCTGGGGAATTCTGGGAGTTGAAGTCCACGCATCTTCAAGTTCCTAAGGTTGGGAAACGCTGCAGTAGCTAACAAACTGCGTTAATCATCCAATTAGCACACTCGGGAGTTCAAAACCTGACCTCGGGCTTCATTCAGCGTGACTGACTTGCAGAGTTCAGAAAAAAAGATACGGAATGAATGACATTCATTGGTAGAAAGGCCCGTTTTGGAACTCACCAGCCATCCCTCCAACCCGTCTTCACAAATGACCGCAGGGGTCCCAAACGCCCCGGCATTAACCGATCCTCCGCAGGAGGGACGGGGCAGCGGCTGGAATAGACACCCAGCCGACACGCCCAGGAACAAACGGGCGGGCCGCCTTGGCGGGGGGGGGAATGCAAATCCCTCGGGAGACCCCCCCTCCCCTCCCCCCAGTCTTTCCTCTTCAGCCCCTTCCCGGGAGAAGAGAGGCTCCTCCCGCCTTCTGGGAAGGGACTTCGGCATCGAAAGTCCTCCCGCCTTCTAACCTTTCCCCACGTCGCCCCTGCCGCCCCCCACCCCCGTTCCCGAGGGCCTCGCGTCTCTCTCTTTTCCCGGCAGCCTGGAGCAGCGAAGGGCCCGCGTCTCTTCTCGCAGTCCCCGCCCTTACCCTCCTGCTCTTCCATGGCGCTCCCTGCCAGACTCCGGCTCAAGGCCGCTGCTGTAGCAACCCGGCCACCTCCCAGCCGCTAACATCCCCGGCGTCTATTGGTTTCCCAGCACAAGGAGGGGGGTGGGAGGCGGTGCGGCGCCTCACGCAGTGCGGATGGGCCGGACTAGGCTGCGGCTCCCGTCTCCGTTGCCACAGGCAGGGCTTCTTTCTTCTCCGCGGTTGCCGCCCTTTACTTGGCCGTATCTCCCAGGGAACTTTTTTTTCCCTTATCTTCTGACAGAGTGTTTTTTTTTCTTTCGCATCGCGCCCAGCAGAAATACAAGACGTTTTATTATTATTATTATTATTATTATTATTATTATTATTATTATTATTATTATTATTATTATTATTATTATTATTATTATTATTATTATTATTATTATTGCTTTTCCGCAGGGAGGGGAGGATTCGTAACCGTAGTTAGACGCGATGGCATGGTGACTGCAGGAGTGTCTTTTGGATCTACTAATGATGTATGGAACTTGAATGGCTTACAGATCAGATGAAGTTAAAGCTGGTCACATTAGAGCAGGGGTAGGCAACCTCGGCTCTTTTATGACTCATGGACTTCAACTCCCAGAATTCCTGAGCCAGCCAAGCTTGCTCAGGAATTCTGGGAGTTGAAGTCCATGAGTCATAAAAGAGCCGAGGTTGCCTACCCCTGCATTAGAGCAAGGTTGTCCAACCTTGGCATCTTTATGACTTGGGAACTTCAATTCCCAGAATTGCCCGGGCAACATGGCTGACAGGGGAATTCTGGGAGTTGAAGTCCACAAGACTTTAAAGTTGGACACCTGTATTGGAGGCTCAGTAAAAACAACCAAGAAGCAAAAAATAAACATTTTCAGTGAAGGGAAGAACATTACAAAAATATATAGCTTACACCATCATTCAGCAGTGGTCATAGAGTCATTTGAGTCTATGGCCTGCTTGGAAAGGGAAATGTTCAATGCCTTTCTAAAGTGGAGGGATGGAGATGAATGGACCTGGGGAATGCTATTTTGGAGGGCAGTAGTAGTAATAGGCACATTTCTGCAGTCCCACAAGTTGTCACTTTAACTGAGGGGAACTGAAATGTGTCCATCTTGTCAAGAGTTGATGGGACAGGCAGAAACAACTGGAAACAGGCAGAACTTTGTACCGCTTTATTGAGTGACCATATTTTCTTGAATAAAAATAATGGGCAAGTTCTCTAAATTTGATTTTTGACCCAAATTTAAGCTGAAACAAACCTGGTGGGGGGATCTCACAGGGAAACGAGTGAAATGGGTATGCCTAGCCTCTTTTTCCTTATTCTCTACATTGCTTATCCACTGGCCTCTCTACCAGTCTTCTGAAATAATTCCTTTCCTATTCTTTGTTTATCTCTTGTGTTTTCAAACCTCTACCCTCTGTCAATAAATAGCATTTTAATGGTAGCATATATTGTGAACTGCCAACATTATTTTTTAAAAAAATGAGCTTAAAGACAAGAGGTCTGTTGACTTACTTGGATGTGAGAGCTTTGCTTTTCTCCTTGAAAAGGGAAAAATGAAATACAGTGGATAGATACAGTATAGCAGAATGATATAGATGAATTGGTTCTATCACTTGAACTCGAATTTCTTCATAATGCAAGTTCAAGGTTAAACCATTCATTATACCAGTGATACAGACATTTGTTATTTATGGGATTGGCAAAAAACAAACAAACACTCGAGTGCCTCGTAGCAGAGTGAGCGCCTGTTACTCATCCCAGCTTCTGCCCACCTAGCAGTTCGAAAGCACGTCAAAATGCAAGTAGAAAAATAGGGACCACTACGGTGGGAAGGTAACAGCATTCCGTGCGCCTTTGGCGTCTAGTCATGCCGGCCACATGACCACGGAGACGTCCTCGGACAACTGCTGGCTTTTCGGCTTTGAAACAAAGATGAGCACCGGCCCCTAGAGTCGGAAACGACTAGCACGCATGTGCGGGGGAACCTAGGTAATGGCATCATTACCATTTTTGATATTAAAGAGTTACTAGTTGGTAGTTGAGATTTAAAAACCATTGGAAACTTACTTGGTAGCATCTGAAAATGGAAACCAAAGACAGTATCTGCCTGCTAACTCTGCATCAGTATTTTGTTGCATTTTTATTACTGTTTGTTTTTTGTCCTTCACTTTAAAGGAGTATCAGAACTGATGAGTTTTTCTCACAGTTCAGTTCTTGTACTTATTCTCAGGGCTTTTTTTCTCATAGAACGCTCAGAACGGAGTTCCAGCACCTTTTTTGGATGGAACCTTGTAGGGTAGGCAAGGCGGGTTGTATGACGTGTGAGTTCCGGCACCTTTTTCTTTTACAAAAAAAGCACTGCTTATTCTTAAAGTTGGTAGCAAGGGACAGTATTTGTGAGGGTTTGATCTGTTATTGTATAGTCATCTCTTTTCCCATCTTTTGGTTAAATCCCAGGAAATACATAATGAAAAAACTCTGCTTTGAGATTTTGTTCCAAAGGAAGCATCTTCTGTCATTTTGCCTGGTATAGTAATCTTGTAAATATCACCAAAAGACATTTGCAAGAAATTTTAATACACTGTATGTAAATGGCATTCAAAACCAGGATTATCTTTTGCAGGGAAAAGAAACATTTTGAAAATTAAAAAATACACAATGCAAATATTTTAAGTATGGAATGCTAATACAGTAAAATGTGAAGTAAAATAAAATGAATATATACAAATATGTCATTGAATTTTTTTACTGTTTGTTGCACATTTTAAGTTCACCTTTCAACAGAATACACATGAAGGATATTTTAATGTTTACAGCTCAGCATGGGTACACAATACTTACTGTAATAAAAGAACAGATGAATTATTGTTAAAAATGGTCAGAATGAATATTAGGTAAAGGAGTATCTGTTAAGGGGACAGTTGAAAGTGTAGTATATCCTGAAACTACCTTCTGCGTGATGGCATCTGTAGTGTCACAATCCAAGCCCTGTGTCGTTTGTACATGCCATTTGATTTTGACCACCATCTGAAAATGGTCCTGGGCTAAAGATAAATTTGTATTATGGATGTCAACAATTTATTAGTATAGAAGTACAGTTTTTTGGATCATGTTGAAAAGGTGCTTCAAAGCCTTATGAAAGCTGTACTTTTTCATGGCTTCATTCGGCAGTGTTTGAATTAAGGAGATACCAAAAGTACATATATTTTGGTTTAAAAAAAAGTTGGGGGTAAGTGGCTTTAAAACCCAAGCATTGCACATTCCTAATTATTATCAATAATTATAATTTTTCTCCCTTCACCTCCCTGCCTTTCTTTACTGATGTTCTCCTCTGTATATGTATAAGTCATTACATCTCCCATGTGCCAACTTGTAAGATCATGGCAATGAACTGAAGTAATGAGGCTTGATGCTCTTTATAATTCAAAAGGTGAATAACAGAATATAGAAGAAAATCTAGACCTAGTATCATTCCCTAAAGCAGTGATGGTAAACCCTTGACAAATATGTCAAAGATGATACCCCCATACTGTTCTAGGTGAGACACCAACATTCATCAACACCCAACCACAACTATTCTCTAAAGAATTCCCCATTCTCACACAATGTTTTAGGAATGCGAAGACTGCAAGAGAATGGAGTGTCCTCTTATGCACCCTCTGGATCCTCTAGAAGTCATGTGGGAGGGCTGTGTTCTCGTGGTCTGCAGAGCCCCCAAAGATCACAAGCGAACAGGCCCGAACAGGGCGTGTTTTCATGTGATTTTTGGAGGCTGCAGAGGCCAAAGAGCATTCTCCCAAGTTGCTTCATGAATGAAGGCCTTGTGTGATGTGGAGCTGCCATGGGTAGGCTGCGGGGGCCTACCAACGGTAAGAGAACATCACCTGAAGATAAAGGGTGCAAATCAGTTCTGGGGATCATATACATGAGTGGACTATATTTTTTAAAATAAATGAATATGTAAAGATTGTTTTTCTTTTGTTTGGGGGTGATGGAGGCAGGAGGTGACATATGAGCAGAGCCATGTGAGGCATTTTCTGATTTTTTGACATGCTGAGCCCAAAAAGTTCACCATCACTGGTTCAATGTGTTGTGCAACCCCAGAAAATGTTTAAGCAAACTATATTTGTTTAATCATGAACAAATACATTATGTGCTATGAACATAGCCACAATGACAACAGTCAAAAGTTCAGTGCGTCATCAGATTTGCAGATTTGCAAGATTATGAACAAATAAGCAAATTCTTCTCATTAAATCACAAAAACAAAAAATTGTCAATAAGATGTCTTTCTAGAATAATTTGTTTTTTAAAATAATTTATAATGGTGAAAACATAGTGTTAGAACTCCCCCTGCTGGCTCTGAAAAATAATTCTGCAATTTTTTTCAGAAATACAGAAAGTTGGAAGTTATGATATTACTGAACTTCTGATTGTTGTGGCTGTTGTAGCATCCCTGAGATCACACGATCACAATTTGGTTGCTTGCCTGCCAGCCAGCTCAGAATTATCATGGTGAGAGTATCCCCTAATCATGATTGCTATTTGCAACCTTTACTGGTAGCTTCCAACAAGCAAAGTAATGGACTGCCGGCAGGAGGTTGCAAATGGTGATCACATGATGTGGTACCTAATAACTACATGGGGTTCATTTAACAACAGCAACTGGAACTGCCACAAGTGTCATAAGTTGGTGTGGTTATGGGACATTACCACTGTCCTGATTAGTGGGGTTGCCCGTCACAATTACTGCCATTAAGCAAGAACTACCTGTTTGTTTTATAGGTTGTTTCACTAAATGCACAAACTATTGCACAAAATGCTGTAATCTGCTGCAGCAGTCTCCAACATTTCCGGCTTTGTGGACTGGTGGGTAGGGAGAAGAGGGGATAATTCTCCATGAGCAGGTGAGCACGTGCAGCTTCCTTTGTGCAAATGACAGGCCCGGCTACCCACTGCTCACACTAATGGAGCTGCCTATGCGTGCTTGCTCATCCACTGAACAGGACGCAGTCCAGTGGTTGGGGACCTCTGATCTATTGCACAATTATTTACAATTTTATTATGAACCTGGCAATGTGTATGTTTATTAAAGTGGCCAATTTTGAGGACCCCTGATTTAAGGCAGCTTGAAATGTGACATGTTTTTACGTGTTTGTCCAAGACTCTCATCCTGTTTTGATGTCACTGATGTCCCTTGGTAGCAAAGGAAATATGGTTAGAAACATACACGTTGCCAGGTTTGGAATTTGTGATCAATCTGTAATTGTTAGGATGTAGTGGTATCAGACGTATGCTTTGTTTTCTGTAACCACTATATGGTTTATACGAAATTGCCTTGCATTCATGAGATATTTAGACCAAGATGGATTTCTGTACACTTCTGTAGCTTTGCTAACAGTGTCTTAAGATCATGTCCAAACTGTGGTACTGACTAGCATTTCTGCTCAATAAATTTTTGGCACTGTGGGTATTCCAAAAAGGACAGCATCCCTGAACTTCATCTTTTTTTTACAATTACAAATTCATTCATTAAAACCTCTCTTTGGATGGCAAGATTTATAATAATAATAAGTTGGAAGAGACCTTGAAGGTCATCTAGTCCAACCCCCTGCTCAGGCAGGAAACCCTATACCATTTCAGACAAATGGCTGTCCAGTCTCTTCTTAAAAACTTCCAGTGTTGGAGCATTCACCACTTCTGGAGGCAGGTTGTTCCACTGGTTAATTGTTCTAACTGTCAGGAAGTTTCTCCTTAGTTCTAGGTTGCTTCTTTCCTTGACTAGTTTCCATTCGTTGCTTCTTGTCCTGCACACTTAACACATTGGCAAACCTTGTAATTTCCTGGCCCTCTAAAATGATAAATAAATTTATAAACCCTTTCCCTTCATGAATAAATCTAACAAGCTCTTCCTTGGTAGCAGTGAATGTGCCATCCGTTTAACATTAAATGGGTTCTTCACTATCAATTATTATAACATTTATGTATGCAGAGTTTCAGGACTTGTCCTGTTGTTGCCTTCTCAGAACACAGTAAAAATTTGCATGTGCAAAACAAGAATATTTACAGGGCTTTGACTTTGCAAGCAGATATACTTTTTGCTCTGGACAGCAAAACATCCATTCACTATTGGTTTGATGTGTTTGCTGTTGACTAGTTGATGGCTGCCACGTAAGAGATCCAGCCTTGCAACTCCTGTATGCCAAACAAGTGGGGCAATGTGACTGCTGGTGTCTTCTGGTCTTCAGCTTTATGCATGCAAAGGTGAGTCATACCAGAACTTGGTTCTGTACTTGCTAGACAGTTTGTCTAGGGCAAAACAGATCTGAGTTCTCTCAGGACTCTCTGATCACTACCAAGATTTCCTACATTATAGATGTATATAAAACCATACATGGAATGAATACTGAAGTTTTTCTTCCTTTTTCTTCATAATGCTAGTACTTGAGATTGTGTACTAAACTAGATACAGGGGACCAGCAGGAGAAAAGTTATTTTCACATAGCGCATAGTTAAATTGTATATATTGCTAGCAACTTGCATGATTTTAAATATACCTGGAAAAGTTCACGAAGAATACTATTTACTGGAAGATGACAGGAAGGAGCTATTTCTTGTTAGTCTTGAAAATGCACATAGTTGGCCACTTAATAATACAGACGTCCGGGACTGATGGAAGTAGAGGTGCAGCTCATACATTTTTATGAGACAAAAGGATGCTGATGACTTCTGGTGGGAGGCAGATCAACCCCCCCCCCCAACAACCATTCAAGGAAAACCTGAAAAGAAAACTCTATTTTCTAAGCAATAAGGAGGAAATAAAACAAAGTTAATTACAGTTAACAAAACTAGGGTTTCTGCATTTTAAATTTAGGCCGTGGTGAGAAATTGTTTTTAAAATGCTGCATTTTATTTACCTATTAGATTTTTATTCCATCTTTACTGTTTTTATAAAAAACTTTTTATAACTTTTAAAATGCTTGATTCTTTCCTTTTTTCCATATGTTATTTGACAGCTCTCATTCCATTTTTTTACTTTATTATTCTCTCAGATACATGGTGTATCTTGTTATGGAAAAAGTGCTATTCAAGATAGAACTGAGGCTGTAAGGTCTGTCAAGGAGATAAACGTGCTGTGTAATTAGAAAGACTATCATGCTTAACTTGTTCCCTAAAGGAAGTGGAGGATGCCTGTCTCCAAGCTAGCTGAGAATTCTGGGAACCAAACTACAAAGAACATCCTATTGATGCGACTGCTTTAACAGGTGTCATAGATATGCTAGGGGTGGCTTAGTGAGCATACTGCTTAAGTATACAAGTGACAGGCATGCACTATTTCCCAAAAGTGACCCATTCCTGCATGACATATCTCCAAAGTCTAGAAGAGACAAAACTGATGAATCAGTGTTAGATGGGTTAAACATACAGTGCTTGCTGTAGAAGACAAGCCCACTGTCAAGAGCTAAACATTAAATGATGAAGGTCATCAGAATAGAAACCTCAAGTCAACTTTTGATTGAAAGCAGAAGGTTCTTCAGTCAAAATATGCATATAACTAATGAAATGAGCGTCTATACAAGCAAAGGCATGGAGGAGAAAACTATGCTAATGAGCCATAAATATTCTGCTGGTTGTTATTTATTAACACTAATTACCAAATTCAATGCCAATTAAAGTATTTACAGACCTCACACCAACAATGTCCATGTGACAACTGTAAAATAGTAATATTGTAAAAACAGCCTTGGTCACAACAGTAATGTATGTTTTGTTAACCAATGTTTAGATTTACTAGAAAGCAAGGTTATACTAATATTTTAATAAAATTACAAGTATCTGAAAAGTGCATGGTATTTGAAACAAAGTTGAAAATATGTCCACTTTTTAAATAAAGAAACAAACATTAGGACTTGGGACAAATTGTGATTGATATCCATTTGATTGCCACAACAAAATAACTTTTTACTTTAATATTGATTGAAAAGTGAGAAGACTCCAATTCTAAAAGCTATAATAAATTCTTCATTTTAGGAAGTAGGTCTTTACTAAAGTATTGGAGATTTTATCTCTCACCAGATAAGAGCTCATTTCTCTTATTTCTCACCTGCTATAAGCTCTTATCTTTTAATATATACTGTGCTTACTCTTATACTTTAGTAGTTACGTAGTTGCCTGAACAACAAAAATACTCCTTAAAGAATTAAATATTCTTGGATTTCCAACTACCCACAAGCAAAGAACTGTACTGAGAAAACACAAGACACACCTGACTATACATTACTTATGTTAAAGGTTTCTCTTGTAAATGAAAGAATGCTGATTCCTAACTAAATGAGCAATTTCATCAGTTTAGTAATTGATTTGATGATCATATGCACACAACACACGGTGCAGAAAAGAAAAACAAAACCCTAGCCCTTTCAAAACAAGTTGTAGAAAAATTCATTGTCACAGTTGCTTTCATAAGCATTTCAAGAAAGGGCAGTGTGGAGCCTCTAAATTGTACAATATAAAACATTGTAAGTAATGTGGCTGAAAACAGAGAAGCAGAGTTCCTTAAAAACAAACAGTGCTTCCTTTACAAGTGATTTTTTAAATAGGTGAATACTCTAGCCAGACAATTTCAGAAGATCACTGAAGCCATTGTGATACAATCCAATTCAAGCTTCTGTTCAGCTGAATGCTATTTGCTACAAGATCTACATCATTTTTATTTTGTATTTCAATGTGGGCATTTGTTTATGAGATCCATCTGTCAACAAAGTCTCCTAATCAGTAACCAGGTCTCAACCATTACTAACAAAGTTAGAAAAAGTTCTGTCTACTGTTACCACCTGCATTCCCTCTTTTTGTACTGCATTTTGCAGGTTCTGGTAACAAGATTTGTCCATTTTAAATTTATTTTTTGTTCCAGTGGCTTGCTCACAAGATGCAACCTTTTTTTCAACAGGCTTTTGCAGTTGGAAAATATTTGTACAGTTTTAACTGTTAGTCAGCCTAAAATGTCAGCTTTCTTCTTTTGCTGCTTCCCCCTGGGCTTCCCCAGTTTGTTCAGTGGGGTTTCTCTGTGCATCTTGTTCCCCTTCTGCAAGAAACAAAGATATTTTTTAGTAAAAATAGTATGAACAATGCAGCTGAAATTTGCATATTCCATTATGGCAGATATAGAGGTCTGGGCTGCTTTTAAACAACACTAACTGGTTACCTAAATTTTATATAATGAACCTAAATTATATAAAATGAGAATGAGATTCAAACTATAAAATCAGCCTGCCACTTAAGTAATGCAAAAATGCTGCAGAAGACATTAAATGGGACTTCATTATGTTAGAAATGACTGGATAGCATTCTATAGCCAAAGAACATGCCATTCCTAATGTTCTATCTAAGGAAACTGATTTTAATATTTATTTATTTTATTAGATTTATTTTTTTTATTTTTTATTTTGTTTATTATATTTTTATACCGCCCTTCTCCCGAAGGACTCAGAGCGGTGTACAGGGCAATAAATATAAAAACAGAATACAAAAGTTAAAAAAACGATTAAATATAATGCCCAAATTTAAAACAATATTTAAAAACATATTAAAACCCCTGCCCTAACCCATCAAACCAGGTCAGATTGCTCAAATAAATACGTTTTTAGATCGCGCCAGAAGGAGCGAAGGTCAGGGGCCATCCGGAGCTCAACCGGCAAGCGGTTCCACAGGTCTGGCGTGCCCACAGAGAACGCCCTCCCCCTGGGGGCCACCAATCGGCATTCTTTGATCGGAGGCACCCTGAGGAGGCCCACTCTGTGGGAGCGCACTGGACGGAGGGAAGTTGACGCCGGCCACAGGTGTTGCCGTAGGTAATCCGGACCCATGCCATGTAGGGCTTTGTAAGTCATTACCAACACCTTGAATCTCACCCGGAGGACAACCGGCAGCCAATGCAGCTTGCGGAGCAAAGGTGTAACATGGGAGTATCGGGAAACTCCCAGTACAACTCGTGCGGCTGCATTCTGCACCAGTTGGAGCCTCCGAGTGGACTTCAAGGGCAGCCCCATGTAGAGAGCATTACAGTAGTCTAGACGAGAGGTCACGAGCGCATGAGTGACTGTACGCAAGGCATCCCGGTCCAGATAGGGTCGCAACTGGCGCACCAGGTGAACCTGGGCAAAGGCCCCCCTAGTCACAGCTCCAATATGCTCTTCTAAAGAGAGCTGTGAGTCTAGAAGGACCCCCAAGTTGCGCGCCCAATCTACGGGGGGTAATAGCTCACCCCCCATGGCAAGAGATGGAATAATCGGAATTTCCCGGGATGCCGGCATGAACAGCCACTCAGTCTTGTCAGGGTTGAGCCGAAGCCTGTTCCTCCCCATCCAGACCCGGACCGCCTCCAGGCAACGGGACATCACGTCAAGGGCATCACTGGGGTGGTTTGGGGTCGAAATAAAAAGCTGGATATCATCAGCATACTAATGATACCCAACTCCAAAACCACGAATGATTTCACCCAGCGGCTTCATGTAGATGTTGAACAGGAGAGGCGAGAGGTCCGATCCCTGAGGGACGCCACAAATGAGAGGCCTCAAGGTCGACCTCTGCCCCCATGCCAACACTGACTGTGAACGTCCCAGAAGGTAGGAGAACCACTGAAGAACTGTGCCTCCCACTCCCAACCCCCTGAGACGTCGCAGCAAGATACCATGGTCGATGGTATCAAAAGCCGCTGAGAGGTCTAAAAGGACTAGGACAGAGGAGCAACCCCTGTCCCGAGCCCGCCAGAGATCATTCACCAGCGCGACCAATGCCGTCTCCGTGCTGTACCCGGGCCTGAAGCCCGATTGGTACGGGTCTAGATAATTTTATTTTATTTTATTAGATTTATATACCACCCTTTCCCGAAGGACTCAGGGCGGTTTACAGGGTATTTAAAACCAAACCAATACAAAAGTTAAAAACAATTTAAAAAAGATTAAATCATCCCTAAAAAATAAAAACCCCAGTTAAAAATTCTCAGCCTGGGCCGGAGAGCTCAAAGAGCCAGGTCTTCAGGTCCCGGCAAAATGAACGAAGGTCGGGGGCAGTCCTAAGCTCCACGGGCAGCTGATTCCAGAGGGCAGGCGCACCCACAGAGAAGGCCCTCCCCCTGGGTGTTATCTGCCGGCAGTCTTTTCAGAGGAGCAAATTTAATAACAGACATAAAATGTGTGGTGTAGGATGTATGTATAGTTTTCTACATTCATTCTCCCACACTTCATAATTATCGCATGTACCTCAGCATATTAGTCAGTTTAATGGCTGACTTTGAGACATACGAAGGGGATAGATTATCATCTGTACCACTGTTCTTACCTTAGCTGTGTGTGTGTATATACAGTGGCGTAGCGTGGCTTGTCAGCACCCGGGGCAAGGCAAGTAATTTGCGCCCCCTAACCCGTGGATTTTAGCACTCAAGTCTCTTCCACTAGATTAGTTAAAGAAACCCTTACCCCCTGCTCTCTCTCCGCACCGCACCGCACGCCTGGCACCCCCCCCTCCACAGTGGGCGGCGACCCGGCAGCTCGGATCGGATTCGCACAGCCAGCACTGCAGTGAGAGAGAGTGAGTGAGCCAGGCAGGGGCAGAGAGCTGCGAGTGCGAGCGTGCCCCCCCCAGATGTTGCGCCCGGTGCGGCCGGCCCCCCCTGCACCTCCCACGCTACGCCACTGTGTATATATACATGTACGTACGTACGTACATACATACATACATACATATACATATACATATACATATACATATACATATACATATACATATACATATACATATACATATATATATATATATATATATATATATACATATACATACACACACATACAGTTCAGAAGCATTTTATAAGATGTATCTACAAGGAGTTAGTAAAACTCTTATGCAGGGAGAATTTATCTATCACAACTATTAAATCAAATCGTCTCCTGAATTAACCTTGGCTTATGATCATTGCCTTTTGACCCTACGTAGGTTATAAGTAAATTGGCCTATGATCTCCACTGTGGCCATGAATCCTAGTATTTTATATGAGATACTTACTTCCCTGTTCTGGAAATATGGGCTATTCTTATAACAGCTGAGAAAAATTGCATTAATTCATCTCCTGGAAGTGATTTTTTTTAAAAAAAATTAGTAGTAATCCTATTTATTCTAATATTGGCCTAATAGCTTACTACTCATCATATCAGCTAAAACTCACCACTAATATAATAGGCTTAACAAACCCTTCTAAGTAGTTTATCCTTCATCTCCCTCTACAACCATAGAAACAAAGGGGCTCCTAATCCTGACGGATCATAGGTACACCAAACGTGCTACCATTTCTAAGCTATGAAGTGTTTATATGTCTGTCTATATGCGTATTCAAATTATACTTGATCAGTATATACAGAGTGTGTGTATGAATGTGTGCTTATCTGTGAGTATACACTAAGTATAAATTTAATAGTGTATACATATCAAAACCTAAAACACTGTTTTCTAGAATGATGCCGCTTGCATAATTTTCTTTGGATCCTTACCAGTTTTATTTATATCAAGTTCAGATAATTTCAGGGATAGTTCACTAGAATTCCCACTTGTTGAAGACACAAGTATATCATGAAGAGCATTTCTTCTTCCAGTTCTTCCTGAAGCAATGAAATCTGCATATGTAGATTCCACATCAGTCATTGCTAACAAGTATCCTCATAGCAATATCTTAAAGAAAACAGAGAAACACAGTCTCTTTACTACAAAGGACAAACATTTGCAAATGTAATAATAATAATAATAATAATAATAATAATAATAATAATAATAATAATAATAATAATAATAATAATAGTAGTAGTAGTAGTAGTAGTAGTAGTAATAGAGTTGGAAGGGACCTTGGATGTCTTCTAGTCTAATCCCCTGCTCAAACAGGAAACCCTATACCATTTCAGACAAATGGCCATGCAGTCTCTTCTTATAAAGTTCCAGTGATGGAGTATTCACAACTTCTGGAGGCAGTTGTTCTACTGATTAATTGTTCTGTCAGGAAATTTATCCTTAGTTCTAGGTTGCTTCTTTCTTTGATTATTTCCCACCCATTGCTTCTTGTCTTGTCTTCAGGTGCTTTGGAGAATAGCTTGACTCCCTCTTCTTTATGGCAACCCCTGAGATTTTAGAACACCACTATTATGTCAACCCTAGTCCTTCTCTTCATTAAACTAGACTGGAGGTCTTCAAACGTGGCCCTTTTATGACTTGTGGACTTCAGCTCTCAGAATTCCTCAGCCAGACCCCTGAACTAGACAGCAACTATTCTTTGTATGTTTTAGCCTCCAGTCCCCTAGTCATCTTTGTTGCTCTTCTCTGTACTCCTTCTAGAGTCTCAATGTCTTTTTTACATCGTGATGACCAAAACTGGATGCAGCATTCCAAGTGGTATTAACATTTCATGTGATCTTGATTCTATACCTCTGTTAATGCAGCCTAGCACTATGTTGGCTTTTTTGGCAGATACTGTTGGCTTTTTTGGCAATATACTTGATTTACAGTGAAATTTCATATGAGATGAAGGGTTTGGAGGAGTTTATCCAATAGGATACTGGACATAAAATCCCTAAGCAGTACTAATAATAATTCTTATTGTACCATATACAATTATACTCAATGCTCAATTATACTCAATAGTGACTCTTCTATATACCCTGTCTCCAAAATAAGGGTTGAGACCAGGGCTTTTTTTCTCATAGAACGCTCAGAACGGCGTTCCGGCACCTTTTTTTGGGGAAAAAAAACCTTTTCAACAAGCTGTGTAGCAATTCCTATTGGCTTTCAAAATCCAATAGAGGAAGCAAACTTTGCACAAAGAAGTTGTCTGCAGCGAAGGCTAGTTGTCAGGAACTTTGTACCATCTCAACTGGGTAAATAAGAAAGGGCAAGGAGTGGGAGGTGGGTTTTGCAGAGTGCATGTGCACTTCTTCCTTATGCTCACCTGTCAGCCAGCTGGTGGCCTACCCGGTGCTGGACCTGGGGGGTAGTTAGCGTGTGTCTCTGAACCATATCCACGTTGGTCTTTCCCGGCTGTGCGTTCCTTGTGTGATGAAACCCAGACACGGAGCTGCAGCTGGCATTGTTGCTAGAGGGGGACCAAATGGGCAGCGCAGCTGAACCCCAGGGGCTGGGGAGGGAGCTCAGGGGGGCAGCCTGGGGTGTCTGTGTCAGACACCTCGCAGTCCTGCAGCCCATAAATAGCCACAATGTCCTGGAAGTCCCCCAGCGGGTGTCCAGCTTCCTTGGCATGGTGGGGAAGGCAGGGGGCTTGGCTTGCTGTAGACCAGGCTGCTGCAGGGCACCGCCGCAGCCCCCATCATGCAGCCGCTGCCCAGGGCCAGCCCCGCCCGGCCGGCAGTATCGTGGAGTGTGTTGGCCTAGCCGGCACAGGCAGGCGTCCATCCGGGAGGTGCCGACGGCCCCGGCAGGCAAGTGGAGCAGTGTCCGCCAGGCTCCCGGCTGCCCCGGCTCTTCTGCCCCGGCCGCTATTTGTAGTCCGGGAAGATGTTTGTGGGCTTCTACACCCTGGAGGCGCCCGCCAGCGGCTGAGCGGTGGGCCGTTCTCGCCGCCGCCCTGGACAGCCCAGCCGGAGGTGAAGCGGGCGGCCCATGGAACGCCATCATGTCTGGTTGTGCGTGCAGCGGCGGCAGATCGCGCAAGAGCAGCTCCGGCTGCACAACTCAGAGCTCTCCAAGCGGCTGAGCGCTGCTTGGCAGCGCCTCGACGCCGCCCAAGGGCTTCTTTGCTCAGCCGCTCAGTTACTGATAAAACACACTATGCAAATACACAGATCTGGGTCAGTAAAAAATCCGTATAGATAGTCTGACAGTATTTCTTATTTCTTTGAATCCACAACTAATCTTTGAATTGGACAGCATATCACATACCTGTGTCTGATATTATTACAGAGTTATAAAATAGACTGCTGTCACTAAATAATTATATGAGATTCTAGATCTATCAGCCCAGTTCATCGCAGGTCTGAACTCCCATGCAGTGAAAAGGAGAGGGGTTGCAACTTCTGTTTGTAGTTATCCATGTTTCTGCACACTGAGATAATCAGCCATCGTACAAATACAGAGCCTATCATGCTTTTATATTTATATATGGAACAAAATGTATGTTAAGAATTGAATATATAATTGTTTAATTATATAAATATATAAATAAAATTATATAAATAAATAACAAGATGAGAGTTCCGGCACCTTTTTTTTTTTTAGAAAAAAAGCCCTGGTTGAGACTATCATAAAATGAGGGTCAAATTAAACAATAGATAAATAGTACCAAAGCACACCAAAATAGGAGGAAGCTATGTAGCTTACAATTTCATTGCCCAATTGCTTTTTTTAAAAAAAATCTTTATTATTTATGTTATTACTTTATTTTTTACAGTAAACTGTCCAGTCTCACGTAGTTGAGATAGTAAAAAAGATAAAGGAGTCCCTGCTGATTTTTGTCCATTAGTCATTCCCACTATAGGGGGAGGTAATCTTCTGTTTCAAGGCCATTGAGCCAGCGCTGTCCAAACACATTTTTGTGGCCATCCTGACATCATGAAGTGCTGTTTCCTTCCCATTGAACTAGTACCTATTCATCTACTCACATTTGCATGCTTTTGAACTGCTAGATTGGCAGGAACTGGGGCAAGGACGGGAGCTATTCTGACTCCAACTGTTGTTTAACGATGTATCCCCTTGCTGAGACCCCTGTGCCTGGCCTGTATAAGTGGATACTATCACTGCTGACAGCCTTTGCCAGATAGCAGAAGTTCTCTGGACAGTCATCAAACCTTGAGAGGCTAGTGTTGATGAGCTCTCGGCAAATCATGTATCTGGCGAAGTCAGAGAGGTCTGATCTCTCACTCCTTGGTGCCAAAGAAACTTGTGGGACCCCTTGGGTATGAAAGTTGTCTGGTGAATAAGGGTGAGGTATACCAGGATAGAATGATGTTGCAAGAGCATTCAGCTGTGGTTTAGTCTCTAAGGCTTGTGCTGGCTGTTGATTAAACTGTTGCTTATTGCTGGAAGTTACCTTGTCATTGGCAGGAGGTGGTGCTGTTTGAAGTGTTGATGCACTTGTGTTGTGGATTCGAAGAGGCTCAGGCTTTTGCAGGTTTGGGGTCTCTGTGTTGAGAGTCAGAACAGTGTTGTTCGTAGGAGGTACAGAAGATGGCTCTGTATCATTGCAAATGTTATGCTTTAGCACATATTTACTGGTGCGTTCAACTGGATCTTCCATTTCTGTTGGGATAGAACAATCTGAATTAGTGCTTTCCTTCATTGTTTGTTCAAAGACCTTTAGCCTTGCTAGGGCAGCTGCTTCTTCCCTTTCTATTCAAAGAATCTTTATTTGGGATTCCGTCTCTGCTTGGCAGGCCTTGTTCTGAGCTTCCACCTCTGCTTGGCGGGCCTTGCTCTGAGCTTCCACCTCTGCTTGGCGGGCCTTGCTCTGAGCTTCCACCTCTGCTTGGCGGGCCTTGCTCTGAGCTTCCACCTCTGCTTGGCGGGCCTTGCTCTGAGCTTCTATTTCAGCTTCCTTTCTGGCAAAGGAAACTTGCACTTTCTTTGCTTCTATATGTGCACGGGCCTCTAACAGCTTGTCACTTAATGTTGAAGTCCTGGAGCGAGAGGATCTAGAAGAACGTGCTGTGAGTTTAGTTGATGTGGATCTATGAGAACTGGCCTCCTGCAGTTGAGCAATACGGAGTTCTGTCTTATCCTTTGCATCTTGCACTAGGAGATCTCTTTGGTGGTTTAGTGCATCAGCCTTGGTTAGTTCTGCTGAGGAGTCATCTATATTAGAGTCCTTTAAGAAGGCTGTGTATTTTGCAGACAGCCGCTGGTAACGTTCATAGGCTGCAGATAGCCGATCTATAGTCTCTCTTAATTCAGCAGGATTATCATTAAAGCACGGCAAAACTGACATGCAGTGTGCAGTTCTGTCCCATAGGTCTGACAGATTACTGGAAAATTCATTTCTAATTGTCTCATAGTTTTCTCTGAGTTTCTGTGTTGGTATTATTGTGCGTTTGGGTTTTACACTCTGCTCAGCAGAATCAGCTCCCTGTACATCTGTGTGGTCAGAAGCATGATGTATCTGTGTTGATTCAGTAATAAAAGAGTGTTCAGAGCCTTGTCTAGACATTTTTCATGTTTTGCAAAAAATGGGTACTGTCTCTTTAAGAAGACGAATTGCAGCTTAGACAGGGTTTATAACACAGTCCAATGTACAGAAACAGTTTTCAGCATACACAGGAGATGTGCAGTAAGCTTGTGCGACCGTGTGCTTTCACAAGATGGCGGATTGCACTGAGCTTGCTTGTAGATATGACACACATATGGATTGCAGGCTGTAGAAATTCTACTGTCTTGAACTATTCTGACTCCAACTGTTGTTTAATGATGTATCCACTTGCTGAGACCCCTGTGCCTGGTCTGTATAAATGGATACTATTACTTCTGACAGCCTTTGCCAGATAGCAGAACTCATGAAATTACCTTTTTATCATCCACGAGTACCTTTATTTGCATGCAAAGAAGATTACAGCACACAAGATGTAGTAGATGATGAAATGGACAGTATTCCAAGGTCACAGACAGTAATGGTCCTACCATGAGAGCAGACCACGTGTAAAAAATGGTGCCAGGGAGTGAAAGAACATTCAGGGTTAAGAAGGAGGAGGAGGTACGTCACAAATGGGAGGGATTGGCTGAACAAATTAACATAAATGTTGTAGTTCCCAAACAACCACATGGTGGCAGCACAATATGCACTGCATAATACTTTATGGCTGATGTAACAGCACAGGACCTCACCCTGTTACATGGTGCTGGGTCCTGAAGGTGGGCCTCCAGCTTTTTAGCCCGACAAGCCCAGTGTCTTAACTGCTGAGCTACTGCATCAGCTTAGAGTGGGGCAGAAATTGTATTAAATAAATAAGGTTTTATGACATGGAGGATTTTGGTAGACCTTCATTGGAAAAGTTCCATATCAATGATGCTATAGCTGAGAAGACTGTCAGCCTCACTTCACAGATCTCACCCCAGGTGAGCAGACATGGAAACTAAATCCCCTGTGCATACTTCAATGACAGCATGTAGTTGTCTATATCAGTGCTTTTCAACCGGTGGTACGCGTACCACTGGTGGCATGTGAGCACCGGGCTGGTGGTACATGGCATCGCCTTCCTTCCCCCCATCGTGCTCATGCACCAGCCTTGCTGCGTTGACCCGCTGGAACCTCTCCGTGGACTGGAGCCTGTCAGTGGAGGTTGGGGCCGGCTGTATGCGCCGATCAGCTGACGACTCTGTATGGCCGGCCTTGACCTCCACTGAGGAGTTCCAGTCCACAGAGAGCTCCTGGCAGGTCGATGGCTTCCCGGTGGCAGCCCTGGCCAGTGAGGAGGCTGGGAGGGAGGTGGTGACCCTGTGCTGGGGCTGTCAGGGCTCAAGCACCAGGATCAGCGCTGCTTTGCACATCTTTGGGGCTGCCAGGGCTCAAGCGCCAGGATCAGTGTCACTTTGCAGCTGATGGGCACATCTTTGGGGCTGCCAGGGCTCAAGCGCCAGGATCAGCGCCACTTTGCAGCTGATCAACACATCTTTGGGGCTGCCAGGGCTCAAGCGCCAGGATCAGTGCCACTTTGCAGTTGATCAGCGCTTCTTCGGGGCTGTCAGGGCTCAAAGGAAGCACCGGGATCAGCACCAGGCTCCAGCTGGAGCTGCTGAGCCCCGAATAAGTACCAATCACCTGGAAAGCAGCACTGATCCTGGTGCGTCTGCTGAGCCCCGAAGAAACACTTATCATCTGGAAAGCAGCATTGATCCCTCCTCACACACACACACACACACGTGCCAGCAGTTACAGTTGAAGGCATTTCAGCCTTCAACTATGGCTCCAAGTCCTCCACCATTTGGAGAGAGAGAGGGGGGGAGGAGAGACAGGCACTTGTGCTTCCCTTCTCTCTCTCTTTCTCTCTTCATGCCGGCTTGCCCCCTAGCAGGGCTCCAGATTGGCCCTGCGCCCTCTCCTCTCCCATCGCCCATTGCAGGCCTGCTGTAGAGCTAGACGTGAAGCGCCGGGGGAAGGAGCTGCGGAGGAGGGAGGACAGATGGGTAGCGAGTCCCCTCCAAAGTGAGGCTGCGGAGACGCCGCATCCTCCCAGACTGCGCTCCATCCATCGCCTCAGTGCTGCGCCTGCCTTCTCTGTGGCCGCTGATGCCGTTGTCCTTTTCCAACGGGTGGGTCCCCGAGGAGGCCGTTGGGCGCCACCCACCCAGGCCCAGGCTCTGCCCCCACCCCACCGCCCCCATCTGAGGGTGGATTTCTGGCCTCCCTCTGCGTATCTCTGATAAGGAGCAAGACCCCCCGCGCCTCCTGAGGCAGCCAAAGCCTGCGTAGGAAAGAATGATCTTTATGGAAGCAAAATAAGCCCAATTTCGGGACTTTAAGGGCAACTGCAACGGAAGCGTGACTGTGTCTGATACCTCCCTATCTTGGACTTCAGAAAGTGGTTTTCCTAAACCGAGAGTGCCTTGTAGCAAGAGGACATAACGGGGAAATGAGACGGGTTGGGGTGGGGGAGTTGAAAGCACAATTGCTCAGAGAATGGAGGAGAAAAGAAGAAGCAGCCCAAAAATCTTAGGGAAGAACTGGAAAAACAAAAAGGTGACAAAAGAAGAAGCCCAGAATTGTCAACTGCTGAGAATGAACCAAGGTTGGTGGAGGAATAAAAAGAACTTCTTCAAATATGATCAAGTTAAAAGAAAAAAAAACAAGGAAGGAAGGAAAGAAGAAAGGTAGGGACAGTGGGAGAGAGGGAGGGAAGGAAGGAAGGGACAAAGGGAGGGAAGGAAGAAAGGAAGGAAAGAAGAAAGGTAGGGACAATGGGAGGGAAGGAAGAAAGGAAGGAAAGAAGAAAGGTAGGGACAGTGGGAAAAAGGGAGGGAAGGAAGGAAGGGGCAAAGGGAGGGAAGGAAGAAAGGAAAGAAAGAAGGTAGGGATATTTGCCCTTCAGGGTGTAAACAGTAACATGCCTATTGAAAAGTTTGGTTTCCCTCCTGCCCACTCACAATGGTAACCCATAGATTCCCCCCCCCCCACACAGGCACCCTGCAACTTGTGGGAGGGAGGGACAATGGAAGGGAGGGAGGGAAAGAGGAAGGGACAAAGGAGGAGGAAAGAAAGGAAGGAAGGGACAATGGGAGAGAGGGAGGAAGGAGGGCACCCACCCCAGTCCCACCCCCCTCCACCAGAAACCCATTGATTCCCTCCACATAGGCACCCTGCAACCTGAGTGATGAGATGCCCCCCCGGCTATTAACTTTGCTTGTCAAAGATACTGGGATACTATGACCGTCATAAGTATGAACCAGTTGCCAAGCATCTGAATGTAAATCACATGACCCTGGGGATGCTGCAACAGTCATAAGTGTGAAAAATGGTCATGTCACCTTTTGCTGTGCCGTCGTAACTTCGAACAGTCACTAAGTGAATTGTTGTAAGTCGAGGACTACCTGTACTTTATCATTTTTTTTCCTTTTTTGGGTCAAGTTTTTGACACCTTGCTGAGCGACTGGTGGTACTCGGACATTGCCTTATCCTAAAAGTGGTACAATGGGTAAAAAGATTGAAAAGCCCTGGTCTATGTAGCATATTAGAGCAGTGTTTTTTGAATTGTGTTCTGTGGAAGGCCACAAACTGGTGCAAGTCTTGAAAGAATAATTTATTTCTTTAAATATACATGCCGCCTAACAACTGTGGGTGGTTCAAAGAGGAAAATAAGAAATGAAAAAAAAACACAATACAATATAAAATAACATACAAATATGAAGAATAAAATATATGGAGGATAACAAAAACCAGGCAGGAATGAAAAATAAACCCACATAATGCAAATAAGAGTTTTGGATCTTTTCAATTTCATCAGTTAAAGAACTCTATTTACAAATGAAGACATGTTTACATATCTCTTCCCAGACACACATTGAAAGAACAAGAAAAATATAACCATGTTGGTAAAAAGACCAAAGTAATGTAAGCTTTTAAATGAAGGGGCATTGAAGGTCCTATTCTTTTTCCTTCAACACATCTTGATAAAAATTATAATTATTTATTGATATTTTATTATTTAATCAATATGTCTACTTCTGTTTTCTTTTTTATGAAACAATTTATTTTGTTTCCCTTATGTATAATATATATGTTATGATCAAAAAAGGAAGGAAAAGTTTAAAGTATCCATCTGCAGGGCACTTAAGAATTGGTACCTAAAACTATGAATTGGTTTTAAAACTGAACAGCAGAGTTAAGCTAAGATATTTTTGTTAGTATGGTCCCCACTTCCACCAAAATTTCTGCACTTGCTCATACAGGATGTTATGTCAGTGGTAGTAGCAGCATCTAATAAACACTTTTCTAGCAGGTTATAGCTATCCCCTCCTGAAGTGAAGGAGTGGAGTTTGGGTTGAATGCAGATATTGGAAATGTTGGTGCCTTTTAATCAGCTTCTATAACCAACTGCTTTCAAATGGAAGAACGCTCTTGAGGCAGACCTGCTCTCTTTACAAGTACTTGGATATTTTTAGCTTAACCTCTTTACTTGTGTGGTTTCCCCCTCTTGTTTTCCTTTGCTCAAGCACAGCCAAATCTAAAAAACGCTAAGAGCCTTCATGGAGTCACTAGAACAGTTATTTGATAAACAGGAGGACAGGGATTAGGTACAACATTTTATGCAAGCTAAATATAGCCATATTGAATATCTCCAAGCAACTTATATATAAACGGCATGTGACACAGCCATCTGCTCAAACACACTACTTTAATCTAGTAAAGAACCTAAACTGGGGCTCATAAATTCATTAAAGCTTTCCACAAGAGAATTACCTCAAAAAAATCTTCAAACTAACAAGAGGTTCTCTCATGCATCCATAATTCAGATCTGACAGACCTTTTTCTAGGACAAGGATGAAATGTTCACAAACTGCAAATGGTGATTCTAATGTGAGCCAAAATTCATCATTATTAGAAGGACGTAAGCTCAGAAACTATAATTTTACCTTTACCAGATCACACTGTTTTATCCCTTAACAGATAGTTTGAGGCTAGTTTGTTTACTGCATTTAAATTCCACTGAAATCCATATCAACCTCAGGGACACATGCCATTCTGGGACACAAAGCACCAGTGAGAATGGCATGGGCTCTCTTTTTCCAGCACAATGCTGTTTCCAGGCCTAGAGCGGTTGGTATGAGCAATTGCAAGAATTGAGTTTTGTGCAGCAATTCAAAAACCACATTGGTTTTGGGTAGGGTCACTTTTATGTTTTATACTTTATTATATTATTTTTATTACATTTTAGAATAGATTTTTCTTAAAACGCTGCAGCTAGAGGGCAATGTCATAATAAGATTGTTTCATGGCCTCTATAAATTTAAAATAGTTTTTATTTCTTTTTTCTTAAAGTTGCTCCTTTTATCAATTGCAAAAGTGCAGGGGGAAAGGGCATTTTCTTTCTCATCAGTAAAACTCTATATGAGATAGCACCATACTGTTATGGTCTTCTACTGAAACTAAATACTGCAGATACTTTTCCCCTATGTGAAGCATTAGAAAAATTGCAGCTTCAATAGGTGTTGAGTATGATGGTGTAGAAAAGATAGTGAGGGAAGCCAGGGAGATTTGATGAGAACTTGACAGCAGATGGTCTGCTGTTGATGGGGGGGGGAAGGGTAAGGGAGGAAATAAGATCATATAAAAGTAGAAAAGCCATCGGAATAGGTAGAGAAAAGAGTTATGGTGGGTTATAAACAGAATATAGCCAGAATGATAGAACTGCTAGACAAAAGGAGAAAAGGGCAGAGAGGGTTTTTTTTTGGGGGGGGGGGGGAAACAAAATCCCATAAAGTGCAGTGAGCACAGAGGGAGGGGTATCACAGGCTACATCCAACCTCCTGCAGCTGGCAAAAAGGCCATGTTTTCAGTCGAGTCTTTGAACAAGGAACTGCAGGTGTGCCACAGATAGCTATTTGAATTGGACCTCAGGGAGGTACCAGTCTCCACAGCCAAACAAATAAGCAAAACAACAGGAGGACTAGAAAATAACATACCGGTACTCTGTGGCTGATGAAGGGCCTAGAAATAAGACAAGGCAAGGCCCTCATTTTTTTAGGTTCTGGACTGCAGAGGAACCAGTTAAGTTGCACCTTAAGTTGTCCAAAGTTCCTTCTAGAGCTTTAAGATTAATTTTAATTGTTAAAATGGTAAATCATATTAATTCTTTATTAAACCCATGCATTTCAGCAGAACATCTTTCCCATTTTGTTCAAATTTGACTTTTACCATAGTATTAATTTCTCAGGTGATCTGGAATCATGTTCCAGATATGTTGATACCCATACCAATACAGGACAGGCAAGGAAAGAAAGCAGCAAGAATGATAGAAGAAAGGGTGGAGAGGAATGGAAAGAAAGATTTTTCAAGGATTATTTAAGAGATTTTGAACATACCAGAAAAGAGACACGTAAGAAATATTTTTTTCTCACTTTGTCTTCTCTTAAATTAAAACTACCACTAAAAAGCTTGGTTTTCCAAGCTAAAAATGAAGATGCACATCAAACACAAAGAGCTTAACACAGTAGAAACAGTAAAACTGTGAAAGACTATATTTCCTGGATCAAAATCTCTGATTCTTTAAATATAAAGATGTATAATAGTGTGCTACTCATACTACTAATTTTAAAGTTATATCTCACTTTTTCTTTGGAAACCCAAGGAAGCTTTTTAAATTCAATTTAACTCCAAAGCTGAGTTCTGAGATAAAGTGCAAAAGCTCTTTTCCCTTTTCCCTTTAAAACAAACAACAGTGGAACTCTTATATTAGTTTAGTCCAATGTCACATACTAATTATCCCTATCAGACTGTTTGTTTACAGCAATCCATGAAGGTGGAAGCTTACAATAAATCTTGTTTTCATGACCTACATAAAATTGTAATTACTAATGGGCAATGAATATACTTCATCAATCAATTAAAGATGCTTTAAAGCCTTTTTCTTTTCATGATAGCTGCATATTATTATTATTGCTTTCCACATCCAATGTCTGTGTTAATTAAAAAATAAAATCATTTAAGCAAATAAAAATGTTGAAACTGATCCAATATTAAAACAATGGGCACAGCCTTGAGTATACGAATTTAAATACATGCATAGAGAAATCAGAAATCCTAACCCTATGGATTATGAAAATGTCCTACTTCCTTATCCCAATAAAAGATTAGCCACATTTTGTCTAGGTGGTAAGCTGTAATTAATACAAAAATAAAGTGAAAACTTAACTTCTTCTCCTTATGACAATCTGTAGAAAGTGGGGAAGGAGTTCAATTGGTACAAGAAGATGTAACTTACACCAATCATGGAGCAAATGTAAGAGAGCCTCCTTTAGTTGACTTGCTATCAGTGTGTCTGGGAATTTACTCAATATTATGTTACTACTCTGACTAGAATTAAAAATACCTCTTTAAGCTCTGTGGTATTTACTTCTTGGTGTTGTCAGTTACTGGGGACTTTATATCTTTGACTGATGAACAAGTTTTGTAGTAAACTTTAGACAATATGCTACTGAGGACAGATATTATAGTGGTACCTTGGTACTTGATTGCTTCAAAACTTTTGATACAAAAATGTCCTGATACTCATCATGTGTTTGGTACTCGTCGTGCTGCAAAAGGAAGTGGGGGACAGCCACAGAGGGCAGACAGGAAGTAGGCCATGCTGGGAAGGTTGCTGAGACAGGAAAAGGGACAGATAGGAAATCTTTTCCAGCCAAAACAAAGGGTTATGTGATAAGCCATATGGTTTGCTTGGTACTAATCTTTTTTAGTACTCGTGCCTCCTGGAACTAATTAATGATAAATATTGAGATATCATTGTAATTGATTTTAAAATATTTAAGTAGAGAGAGAAGAGGAAACAACCACAGCTGTCTACCTAGAAATAGTTTATTTTGTGCTGCTTGTTGAAAACACAGGTAAACTTTATATCAAGATTTAGAAAAAGTATACTTCCATTAAGAATTCTATTAACAACAAGATATGATAACAATAAAAATACAATTCTTGAAAAGACAGAAGATAAAGCTATTACTGGGAACATTCTAAGTAATGAAAATGGCTTTTTCTCTGTTTCTAATGTTATCCCGCTAGCTGCTTCAGTATTTTTTCATTATTTTCTCTATGTATATTGACTATGTATATATCAGTGTGTGCCTTGTACATCTGAGACATAGCATGGTGTCAATAAGTAAATATTTTTCAAGTATACAGCAGTAGATAAAGGTAAAGGTTTCCCCTATCCCAGGGGTCGGCAACCTTGGCTCTTTTATGACTCGCGGACTTCAACTCCCAGAATTCCTGAGCCAGCTATGCTGGCTCAGGAATTCTGGGAGTTGAAGTCCGCGAGTCATAAAAGAGCCAAGGTTGCCGACCCCTGCCCTATCCAGTCGTGTCCAACTCTAGGGGGTGGTGCTCATCTCTGTTTCTTAGCTGAGAAGCCAGCATCTGGCCAGGATGACTATCCACAGAGGTGCATGGAACGCTGTTATCTTCCCATTGAAATGGTACCTATTTATCTACTCAAATTTGCATGCTTTTGAACTGCTATGTGGGCAGGAGTTGGGGTATGTAATGGGATCCTGGATGAGGGAGTGTCAATGTCATATGTTGTTTGTGCCACACTGCTAAGCCTTGCTACAAAAAATAGCAGCTGAAACAGGAATAGTATTAGGGTTTCCAATGCAGTAGTGTTATAGGCAAGTGCTTATCTTTGCCCCTGTATTTGGAGTTTATCTGACATTCATGGAGTTGATAATTTACCTAGTTAAGCTAACATTTATCTTGTCATAAGGTAAACAATGCAATATTTATATTTAATTTTGCACAACTGCCTAAATTCACATAAATGCAAACTTTTGGAATGGATACAGTAGAATTGTAAATTCAGTTGTAAATCTAGGATTCCCAGAGTTTTGTTTTTCTAGTATAGCTACAGTCCTGGTTTGAGGATTAAAATGATATTGAGAAATAATTTTTAAAACCTGATATTATTATCCAAGCCCATATTTTATGTTTATGGGGTAGAGATTACAAAATTCTAACTTTCATTTCATGCTTATACTTAAACCAAAAAAAGAGGAAAAGGACACAATGAAGATATTAAAAACTTGAACACATAAATAGATTCAGTATAGTATTCACAATATGATCTATTCTAATTAGCAAATTGTCACTGCACCTCTTGTTCAAATATTTTTGAAATAAAACAGGGATCACCAGAGATGGATGGATCACTATGGCTCTTCTAACATTTGAAGGAATCTACTAAGGAGGAACCAGCACATTAGTTTTCTACTACAATACACTAAAGAATTTGTTTAATCTTGTTTTACTGATCCAAACTGACATATTACAATATTTGTAAAAGGAAGCAGGTTCATTTTAAAAAAGTTGAAGTCAATTCAGTAGGCATTTTTATATCAGGCCCATCTTTCAAAACAGGTATGAAGAACTAAAGCTTTTTCTTCAAAAGGAAAGTTAATATACTGAAAGTTTAAGAGAACCAGGAAAGAAACCTTTTTTCAATTCTTTCCAGGAATTAACCTACTAGAGTGATAAAGAGATTTCAGCAAGTTTATGGAACAGCAATTTAACTTTCTAAAATGACCCCCCCCCCTTTCAGAATTTATCCAGCAAGCTAGTTTCAGAGAAATATTATTCATATTCAATCATTTAATGCAAACAACCACTTAAACCTTGATGCATAAGAAAACTAATTGGTTTGTTGCAGTTTTATGTTAGTTTTACAATTATTGAAAATATATGCAAAATTAGAAGAATAAGTTTTCAGAGAAGACTGCCTGAAATTATTTAAAATGAATATAATTTATATGTATTCAATAAACCATATGAATTACTTTAATTATTTTATATGGAATCTTTGCAAGTGTACTTATAATTTCTCCTAGATTTTTCCATTCTTTCCAGAAACAAATATTAACTTTCCCATGCTATCTCAAAGGCTTCCAGATTTCTAGAAATGTTATTTTTTGGTGTGCATTTAAACTGGACCCACACGAAACACCGTACTTGCCAACAGTGTGTTTGCTTTGGTTGGAGTCAGTTCCAGTTTATCGAGGTCATTTGAATTTTACCAGTCATTTGAAATTGATCACAACAGACTTTGCTAAGACTCAGTGTATCAAATAACACTACAAAGCCTTTAGAGCAGAGGTCCCTAACCTTTGGGCACTAGGGACCAATTCCTTGGAGAGAAGTTTTTCCACGGACCGGAGGATGCGTGGTTTTCTGTGCAGCCTACATCTCGCGGATGGGGCTTTGCTTGTTAGTGGGGACCAGTTGCTGGCATGCTGCGGCCCGGTATTGGTCCATGGACTAGAAGTTGGGACCCCTGCGTTAGAGGACTCCAGACATGTTAACATTTTATTGAGATATTGTTTAGCAATCTGGATTTTGCTTAGACATAATCCAAGATGTCTGTATGTTTCTGAAGAGATTTGAAAAACTGCCAGAATCAGAAAGAATAGCCTATTTCTAAAGTGTTGCTATCTTTCTGAGATATCTTCAAAACAACATAGCCGTAGTTCTCTGAGGTTCTTGCCCAGCTTTTATCCAAAATTTGAGAATTCAAGCACCAAATATCCTTGCTTTCTTCCTACAGATCATATTACCTGTTGTTGTTTAGTGCTTTCTGATTCTTCAAGGCCCAATGAATATATTACAAGACTGTCTGACATTTAACCTACTTCTTGGAGTTCTTATAATATCATATTTGTGCAATCAATGGTGCTGACTTGTTATCATGCCTTCAGTTAATCAGTTCCTGGCACATATATAGATACAGGGATGTTTATGTATATGAGAGCAAAGTCATTTGTCATCAGTTCATAAAAGCCCCAAAGATGACACTGTCACTGCTTATTTGATTCCACCCTAGAGCAATTTAAACTTCGCTAAGCCAGAGAGGAAAAATCCTTTATTAGAAATCCTTAGAGATACATTAACATAATTAATTTAATTTAATTTAATTTAATTATGGAACTTGTATGCCGCCCTATCTCCTGAAGGGGACTCAGGGTGGCTAACAACAATATTTAAGGAAAATATTTAAGGAAAACTAGAAGATAGAGCTTATACACTTAACAAAATGGTTCTCAACTAGTAATACAGGTAGTCCTCAATTTAGAATCACAACTGAGCCCAACAATTCTGTTGTTAAGCAAAGCAATTGTTATGACCTGCCTCAATTATTACAGCTCAAAAGTGGCACATGCTGGAAAATCCTTAATCTATTTAGACCAAAATGCAGATTAGTGGCTTTACACAAGGAGGGATATTTTTGTTTAAATGAATCAATCCTCCTATTTATAGTTTAGTGTGTACAGTGAAATTATACAGATTTCTCCATTCCTCATGACATACTTTCCAGTCCATCTACACTAGGTCCAACACTATGTATCTGGAGTTTTCAAACTTTGTAGGACTGCTATCCTAATCATATCCTAATCGTAACAGTAAAGTTGGAAGGGACCTTGGAGGTCATCTAGTCCAACCCCCTGCTCAGGCAGGAAACCCTATACCATTTCAGACAAATGGCTGTCCAGTCTCTTCTTAAAAACTTCCAGTGTTGGAGCATTCACAGCTTCTGGAGGCAGGTTGTTCCATTGGTTAATTGTTCTAACTGTCAGGAAGTTTCTCCTTAGTTCTAGGTTGCTTCTCTCCTTGATTAGTTTCCATCCATTGCTTCTTGTCCTGCCTTCGGGCGCTTTGGAGAATAGCCTGACTCCCTCTTCTTTGTGGCAGCCCCTGAGATATTGGAACACTGCTATCATGTCACCCCTCGTCCTTCCCTTCATTAAACTAGACATACCCAATTACAGCAGCCGTTCCTTATATGTCTTCGCCTCCAGTCCCCTAATCAACTTTGTTGTTCTTCTCTGTACTCTTTCCAGAGTCTCAACATCTTTTTTACATCGTGGTGACCAAAACTGGATGCAGTATTCCAAGCGTGGCCTTACCAAGGCATTGTAAAGTGGTATTAATACTTCACGTGATCTTGATTCTATCCCTCTGTTAATGCAGCCTAGCACTGTGTTGGCTTTTTTGGCAGCTGCAGCACACTGTTGGCTCATATTTAAGTGATTGTCCACTAAGACTCCGAGATCCCTCTCACAATTACTACTATTGAGCAAGGTACCACCTATACCAGGGGTAGGCAACCTCGGCTCTTTTGCGACTCATGGACTTCAACTCCCAGAATTCTTGAGTCAGCATAGAGAGTTGAAGTCCATGAGTCATAAAAGAGCCGAGGTTGCCTACCCGACCTATACTATACCTGTACATTTGGTTTTTCTTGCCTAAATGTAGAACCTTACTTTTTTCACCACTGAATTTCATTTTGTTAGATAGTGCCCAGTGTTCAAGTCTGTCCAGATCCCTCTGTATCTTAAGCCTGTCTTCTGGAGTGTTGGCTATTCCTGCCAGCTTGGTGTTGTCTGCAAATTTGATGAGTTCCCCATCTATCCCTTCATCCAGATCATTGATGAAGATGTTGTAGAGCACTGGGCCCAGAACAGAGCCTTGGGGCACCCCACTAAACACTTCCCTCCATGTAGATGCGGTTCCATTGAGGCCCACATGCTGAGTATGGCCGGTCAGCCAGCTACGAATCCATCTGGTGGTGGTGCTGTCTAACCCACATTTTTCTATCTTATCAATTAGTAGGTTGTGATCTACTTTATCAAATGGCTTACTGAAGTCCAAGTAAATATCCACAGCATTCCTTTGGTCCACTAATTTTGTCACTTGGTCAAAGAATGGAATAAGATTTGTCTGGCATGATCTGATTTTGACAAACCCATGTTGGCTTTTAGTAATGTTTTTGTTTGTTTCTAGATGCTTGCTGATTTGTTGTTTATCTTTTCCAGAATCTTCCCAGGTATGTAATTTCCTGGATCCATTTTTCCCCTTTTTTGAAGATGGAAACTACATCAGCAATTTTCCAGTCCTCTGGTAGTTCCCCAGTGCTCCAGGATCTTTGAAAATATAGGTTCTGAGATCACATCCGCCAGTTCCTTGAGAACCTTGGGGTGTAATCCATCTGGGCCTGGTGATTTGAACTCGTCTAGGCTGGACAGGTGCTCACTTACCGTTTTCTTGCCTATCTTAACTTGTGTTTTTATTCTGTTTTTTATGGCACTATTTTTGATAGGTTGGTCTGTTTTTTCCCTTTGTGTAAAGACAGATGCAAAAAATGGATTAAAGAGTTCTGCTTTCTCCCTGTTGCTTCTCACCTTCTTGCCACTTTCACCCACTAGTGTACCAATCCCTTCAATTGATAATTGAATTTTCGTGGCTCCTTTGAATAAAATCAATGATTTTATTGTGGCTTACAGGAAGCTATATTTGTTGCTTATTTCCAATCATTAACCTTTAATCTATAATATAACTGCCTAATATCCTCTAAATCAGGGGTCTACAACCTTGGCAACTTTAAGACACCTGCTGACTTCAACTCCCAGAATTCCCCAGGGGGCAAGGCTCACTGGTGAATTCTGGGAGTTGAAGTCCAAAAGTCTTAAAGTTGCCAAGGTTGGGGACTGCTGTTTTAAATTAATTGGAGTAGGAGTTAAAAGCACTGTGAGTCTTAATACTGCTTTAGGCACAAAGTCAACAGGGTCACTCTCAGCCAGAGCAAGGCAGCAAGGACAAATTAGTTCCAAAATTTTGTTGAGAAAATTGCAGGGACTTGCCCAGTCACCAAGAATCAAGGCTGACTTGAAGGGGTACAGAAACATATACATTACTTGCCACCCACTGGTGTGTCCTAACTCACAATCTGAGAGCCCCTGCTTTATGTCAAGACCTGTAATGTGTGACAGACTTGAACTAAAGAGATGTTAGACCTTTATATTTTGTTATTTAAATTAAGTCATACAATGCAGCATTCTTTCCTTATTCTCTTTCCTCCTTGGCAAAAACTATGTATTTTATAGGTTATGAAAAATATAAATTAAGAGGATTAAAGCTAACACAAAGAATAATTACTGATAGTGCTATCGCAAAAAAGGCAATAAATCAAAAGCTATGTTTGCTTTTATTGATCGTCTCATAAATCATTTGAGGGAAATAAACTTTTTGTTATGCTAAGCTCAGGTTCTAGTATCTGCATGGATAGTCCATGTAGCTTTCTATTTAAAAGTGATTCCTCAAAGCTGTTTCTTTTTCAACTTCCAGTATAAAAGAGATCCTGTTGGGTAAAGGCACCAGACTAGAAACCAGGAGATTGTGAGTTCTAGTCGTACCTTACTGGGTAACTGTGAGCCAATCATTCTCTCTCAGCCCAACTTACCTCATTGGGTTGTTATTGTGGGGAAAATGGGAAAAGGAAGGAATATTAGATATGTTGGCTATCTTGAATGATCTATAAAATAATAATCCTTCAAGTACTAATTAAGTCTGACCATCCTAACTTTTTCCAATCAACCATAATCCAATTGCTAAATAATGATCATTACTTATAGTTATACTTGCAATAGTGGCGAATATCTGTAGCTTTGGTGTAGGATGAGGGTGAAGCTTTGTTCTTTGAACTTTTGTGTTGGCTTCCAAATGTTTCATTACCAGGTTAGGTAACATCTTCAGCGGAGTTTAGGGGAAGCCCTTATAAACAGAAAACTGACACTGACATCCCCTAAACTCCACAGAAGATGTTACCTGGCCTGGTAACAAAACATTCAGAAACCAATCCACAAACTCGAGAATGAACCTTCACCCTCATAGTTATAGTTAAATCACTACCTGGAATGATTTAATTTTGTTGTTAACTGGATTCTCTGGGCAAATGACAAAGACAAAACAAAAAATAGAAGCAATATTAAAAACCCACACACTGAAGAACAATACAAAACAGAAAAAAGGAAACCAGCAGCAGACATACTGTAGATGAGTTGACTAGGAGTAGGGCTTTTTTTGTCATAGAACGCTCAGAACGGAGTTCCGGCACCTTTTTGGATGGAACCTTGTAGGGTAGGCAAGGCGGGTTGTATGACGTGTGAGTTCCGGCACCTTTTTCTTTTACAAAAAAAGCACTGACTAGGAGTATGCATATAAGGCGCAAAACTCCCTGGGAAATGCAATTAACTAGTCCAGGGCTTTTAAACCAGTGGTACGGGTACCACCTGTGGTACATTGGCACTTGGCAGGTGGTACGCGACCATCCTAGAAAAGTGGTAGCGGGGGAGGGGAATGAGCTGAACTGGTGGCAGCACTGCACAAGCCTGAGTGAGAGATGGCTGCAGCGCTCTCAGGGCTCAGTGGAAGCGCCAGGATCAGCGCTTCTTCGGGGCTGTCAGGGCTCAGTGGAAGCGCCAGGATCAGCACCAGGCTCCAGCTGGAGCTCAGCAGCTGATCCTGGCTGAGGATCTTCTGCTGAGCCCAGAAGAAGCACCAATCAGCTGGAATGTTGCAGCATCTCCAGGATCTTGTGATTTACATTCAGATGCTTGGCAACTCATATTTATGACGGTCACAGTGTCCCAGGGTCATGTGAAGTGACCAAAACCTGCTGCCACCACCCAGCAGGGGGGGGGGAAATAAAAACCAAACAACCCCCCACCCCACCCCCACTGCCAATCCTCAACAGAAATGCTCACAATGAAAACCTTGGATAGGAGGAAGAGCGCCGCCGGGTGGGCAGGCAGGTGTCTTGCTCGGCTGTGGCTTGGGGGGCACTTTTTTCAGTGCCGTTGTAACTTTGAACAGTCACTAAGCCAACTGTTGTAAGTCAAGGACTACCTGTACTTCATCACTTTTTTCCTTTTTTTTTTTTGGTCATCAAGTTTTTGACACCTTGCTAGGCAACTGGTGGTACTCAGATGTTGCCATATCCTAAAAGTGGTACAATGGGTGAAAAGGTTGAAAAGCCCTGAACTAGTCCAATTGGGATATTATCCACTTTCCTCAGAGAGGACATTCAACGTAAAGGCCAATACATTTGAGAGATATTGATTGAAGGAAGACTGGATTAAAGAAGTGAGTGGGTATTTCTGCTTCAAGAATAAATTAATATGATAACTCATTAAGATAAGAAGCTTCTTTGTAGCTAGATCGTACATGTTTTTCTCAGTCTTTTCCTAATTCAAGTAGTTATACAGTTAAGGTTTTTATTTATTTATTGCTAGCTGTAGCAATGCCTTTGCTTCTGTTGCTAGGCAACTATAATATATTTTAACAGGCCTTTTGCTGTTTCCAGCATTATTACATGGATCATTACAGTTCTTCCCACTGCATAGGACAAAAGCCATTCTGAAATTACACTTAGATCACATTGAAAAAATTGGAATCTGTTTAGATGTCTTTTAGGAAACGAGAAACTGACATAGAAATAGAATAATAATGTTATTGTCACTTTAAATGTACATTAATCAGCATAGATTAAAATGAGATTTCATTGCATACAGCTGTCAAAGGGTAACCACCTACAATATACACTGCATAAACCTGACAAAAAATAAATAAATTATGCATATAACCACATACACATAAATTGTGGCCCAGAGAAACAACAATCCAGTTTTGAAAACATTTCTGGAAAAGTACAAACTTAAGAGATTTCATTTTTAATTAATGAAAATGCAAGGAATACTTTATTAGACACTTTAGCCAGTTGCTAAAGTAGAAATGTTATTAACAGTCTTTACCATTGTTGAAATACATATTTCACCCTCTTTTTGATACATGAAGAAAGCAGAAAAAAGCTTTAAGTATTTCATGCCGTTGTTTTGTCATTGTATTCAACAGTATACCTTAAAAATGATGTTTGTTTATGGTATCTAACTGCTTGTTCAATTACAGTCCAGAATTAGGCTCTACATAGCTCTATGATTAACAAATACAAAGTGATTGTAGTTCGTCAGTCCTTTGTAGCTTGTTATTTCTAGAGGCTCAACGTAGATGATGAAAAGTTATGCACTTCTCTGCCTTTTATGTATTGCATCAGTTGTGCTATCAACCTGTCTTGCTCTAAACAGTTGCTCGCCAACACTGGCAGTAAATATAAAGTATGCAAGACAAAATATTGATGACAGCACTAGGACACTAAAGTTCTGAGAAATGAGCAGAATGAGACTGATTTCCTCCCTTCGTTCTAGCTGCCAAGATACAAGCAATAATTGGTTGAATGTACTTTGAGTCTCTCATGTAATATCTGCAGACAAAGCTCCTTTATATCGTCCTGATAATAGCCAGGTGCCTTCCAGGAAATATAATGCAAGAATGGTATGATCTGGTGTTATCTGGTTCCGTTATGCAAACCCAGCTATTTTATATTGTAAACCATGTCTATGATGTGTTTTGCATGAACATAACCAATTGTGCATTAATCAGTAATCCTTAATAAAGCAGGTTTTGCATGTATGAATCCAGGAAGTTATTTCTTCCATAAGGCAGATTTGTTTTAAAAAAATGAGACTTGTACCATATCTTAATGTGTAACTTCTTTGTGAAAGAAAAAATTCTGCAAAAATATTGCTTGATCTGAGTTTTTATTTAATACACCATGATATCGACTTAGAATGGGTTGATGAATCAGTTATTTGGAAGAGTATAGGGTCCTTAATTGGACTAGCTTACTTTTCCAAGTAACAGAATTTGCCACTTTATGAGAAATGCACAGATTTCAATCTAAGTATTTGGTTTTGTACTGTGACATAATGTGTTATCACATTTAGTATTTCTTGTTTTCTTCAGGATAGCATTAGTGAATGCATCTGGCTTTTTGGAACTTATTGGGAAACATACGTTATTTTATAAAATATTTTGTCAAGAGCCCTTGTGTATAAATTAATTTGAGCAGAAAGATATTCAGATTAAACAATTTAATATTTTCTAAGCCTCAGTTCAGGGATAGGGGTAACAAAAATTAAAATAAAGAGAAACAGACACGCAGATGTCTTTATACTTCAGTATTCAAATTTGGAAGTGTAGGAAGTAAACTTTACAAAATTCAAAGGATAAACTACGTATATACAAGTGCCAATTCTTTTCAGACTCATATCTTTTCCTAATCACCATTAATTTCCTCTCTACCTTTTCTTTTACTGATTCTGCATTCCCCAAGCATAGAAAAGTGAAGGAGCAGCTATCCTACCCTGACACTTACCAGAAATTAAGATTGTAAAGATTTCTAATGTGGGGAGCTTGATGGGATACCTACTGGCAGTGGCGTAGCGTGGGTTGTCAGCACCCGGGGCAAGGCAAGTAATTTGCGCCCCCTAACCCGTGAAAATACTGATGTAATTAAAGTAAAATGCATCTAATGCGCCCCCCCAGATGTTGCGCCCGGTGCGGCCGGCCCCCCCTGCACCCCCCACGCTACGCCACTGCCTACTGGAGATCTTGGGCATAAAATATAATTTTATTATGAACAAGCTACAGGATATAAATCATATGTTGGAATGCTGATTATCCAACCCCTAAAGAAGGGGCAGAAATTAGCAATTATTTGATCAAACCTGTACCTACTGTAAAGCAATGAAATCCTGGTCTCACCTCTTTAGTTGATATTACACCATCATCTTGCCCAATATATTCCTTATTCTGGTGGCTGAATAAGGCTAACAGTCCAGCATTAATGGTTGCTGATCAATATTCATTATTACCAGTTCCTATTATAGTAAAAAAGAAGCAACCTTAATCAGTCTCTTGTTACTGGGATGATAAAGGATTTTAATGTGTGTATACTTCTGAACCAGAAAGAAGTGGCAAAAAAATGACAAGAAGAAAAAAAGTATTCTTGGTTAGCATGGACTAGAATCTTTCAAATAGCTGGGTACAATCAATCTCCTTGAGAAAGATTACTTATGGTGAACAATAAGAGAGCTAGTTTCTAAAAATCACTAAAAACAAAATGCAGTAAAGTAAATATAATGGACAGAGATAAATGAGATACAGGTTTGAATTAAGCATCTGGCTGTGATAAAGAAATGCCTGAAGATGCTTCACACTATTTTTTCAGAAGGAAAAATACTTCTAAATATTTGCTTCCTTTGTTCTTACTGATGGACTTATATAGTATGCTAGTGTTCCAGCAATAAAATCTAAATTAATCATATTCTGAGTATGCATTTTACCACCTACTTAGAGGAATTAAAAAGACAAAAGGAAAAAGTAAATGTAAAAAAGATAATCTTTTATTCAGTATTGAAAATATTTAAATGTTATCATTATTAAAATAAACAAGGTGAAAATAAAAATGATGTAATAAAATATCTATAAACTATAAATAACTGTAAAGATAATTCATTGGCAAGCTTTTCATTAAATCTAGACACAGTATGCCATTTCCTAATTTTAAGAACACAAAGACTATTCCAAAATAGAATTTTTAAACAAATTTATATCTTAGAGAATAATTTTCTTTATAATTAGCTAAAATTATCCTATCATACCTCAGTTTGCCAGAGCTAAAAATTACCTCAAAGTGGCAAAATCCATGTTTTAGGAATATAGTTCAATATCACATTATCCTTAACATTTATAAATCCATAAATAATTTTAAAGTAGCATACGCTCTCCAAATAGATCTAGAGGACAGAAATTGTAATATCTTATATAACTATATACCTTCACCCATCCTCCCAACTGCCTACACACACAGACATAGAGAGAGAAGGAGGGGGAGGGAGGGGAAGACTGAAAAACTGATATACTTGAGAATCTGGTAAGTTAAATCATATAGTAGTCAAAATTTAGCTGAAGATATTCTTGGATCTTAGCCTGCTATAAAAATTTTCTCATTAACTTATCTAGCTGCATAAAATATCTAATGGGAATTAAAACTGGAATCCCTCTTAAGATACACATTAATCCTGATGTAATGTTCATTTTGATAACATTAATTTTACCTCAGAGACTTATTGGGACTTTAACCATGTCACAAAATGAAGTGTTAGTGAATCAGATATCTAAAAGCACACTAGTTAAGACTAAGGATTAAAGTTCTACATTACTGCTACATGGAATATAACAATAGCAATGTGAGTAGTTTATAATATACTGTATAAAAATGGATACTGTAATTAAATGATTCATTTTGGAAGTGGATTCACTTGTTTGGAATAGCACAAGTATGGATGATACGTTACATTATTACAGGTGGTCTTCTTTAATGACCACTTGTTCAGTGATTGTTTGAACTTACAACAGTGCTGAACAAGTGTTAATGACTAGATCTTATTTATTATTTATTTGTAAAATTTGATTGATGATTGTTGAGAGATCAAAATCTAGGATGACTGCACTACCCCAATCTGTCTCTGGAAACCGAATAAAAGCATCTAGAACTGTACACATTGAAAGGAGACAAGCAGATTTTTAATCTCTTGTCATCTTTACCGTTTTACCATTTATCTCTAGGCCTGGGTACAAAAATCTTTATGTTCATATGTCTGACAGATATAAGATCCAGGTCTTGCTCTTTTAAATTTTTCTAATTTAATTTAATTTTTAATTTATTAATATTTCTATACCGCCCTTCTCCCGAAGGACTCAGGGCGGTGAACAGGGCAAGAATAAAAGACAGAATTACAAAAGTTAAAAAATAATTAAATACATGCCCACTAAAAAACAATTAATACATAGTAAAAACCCCGATAAAATACAATAAAAAACCCCTAAGTATATCCAATGGTAGAACTTGCTTGAAGAAGCTATTACAAAGGGAGGTTATTTAAAATTCTGAGCTTGAGCTCGCTGTTTATTTCACATTTTCCATGTGTATTCGTGACAACTTTAAAAAGACTGAATTTTTCACATGCCTCACTATGATTTTAAATGAGTCTTCTTTAATTTACTTATTGTGATCTGAAGCTTGGCAACAAACCACGAAACTACACTGAAATAAATTCAGGAAGAAAACAAGTTAAACTTTCTCACAAATAAATCCTTGGAGAGATTAATCCTTAAGAAGTATTTTCCTGTTTCTTACCATCAGTCAATCAGCTTTGGAAGATATAACATTGCCTTGCTTTAGTTTTGGTTTGGAATTATGAGTGGAGTGAATTATATTATTCCCTTTAGATTAAGGATCTGGTTAAATACATATTAAATACCACAGGTAGTTCTCAAATTATGACAATTAGGACTAGAATTTCTACTGCTAAGCAAGAGGGTTGTTAACAGAATCATATCCAATTTTAACGAATCAGTGCAGTTGTTAAGCAAATCATGCGGTCCTTAAGCAAATACAGATTTCCCCATTGACTTTGCCTGTTGGAATTTGGCTGGGAAGATCTTAAAAGGCAATCACATGAACTTGAGATGCTGCAATATGCTGGTTGCTAAGCAACCAAATTTTGATCACTATGTAAATGCTGTGATGATCGTAAGCACAATGACCAGTTGTAAGTCATTTTTTCAGAGCTGTTGTAATGTCAAAGAATTGCTAAGTAAAGGGTTGTAAGTCTAGGACAACCTGTAATTTGGAAATTATAAATTTATGCCCGTGTCCAAAATTAGGTGTGCTCTTATCAATGAACTTTAGTAATTTATGTGTCAGATGAAGAAAATTGAAGCAAATTAAAATTACTTTGAATTTGCATAAGTGTTTCTATTGCAGAGCTCTCAAAGGGATACACAATTTAAAATACAATACAATCACAGTCACATAACAGAAGTAAACCAAATAGTATTATACTCTATCAAAGGCCCTGTAAAAATACATTTTAACTCATCTAAAATTCAGAAGAATCAATGTGTTTTCTCTCAGAAAGAAGTTCTACCTACTGAATGCTATTACAAAGAAAACTGTCTCACAGACTCACCCAATTACTCTGTTGATAATGAGAGCATGTTTCTCTGTTTTTCTCTATGTATACATTTTCTCTTTGAACTATTATGAACTATAGTGAATTCAAACATCCTGGGGGCACTTACAATACTTTCTATCATGTCTTGAATTCTTCCCACTCTGAGGAAGCGGATACTTCTCTTACAAACAAGTATAGCATCTCAGGGGAATGAAGCTTCTAGAAAGATTTTGACTTCATCAAATCATCTCAATTGTGCTAGGTGATGATGGAACAGATGTCTGCTCTCCAAGGTCCTGAAGTCTGATAGTTGAAGAACTGGGTAGAAAACTCCACCTTCCCATTTGGTTGCTTTTTGTGTACTACTGATAACCCATGATACATTTGATTATCCTTCACTTCCTCTCTTCCTCTTTCTTTCCTTAAATTTTCACCAGTTTCCCCATTTACTTTGCTTGTGGGAAGCTTGAAGACAGAAAGTCAGTGGGGAAACCAGCTGGAAGTTCCAAGGCCAAGGCCAACAAGCAAATAAATGGAATGGGACAACTTGCCAGAGCCAACTCGCTGTGGCCACCTCATCATGGCCAACTATCCATGGCCAACTCACCACAGCCAATTCCCCATGGCCAGCTTGCTGCGGAACAACTCATCACAGGACAATTTATCAATTCAATTTAATTATTTAAAATAAATAAAAAAATACTTTATTTTTGTCATTCAGATTTCATTTTCTCCGTCCTTTTACATCCTTTCTTTAATGATTCTATTCCACCATTTCTTTGATATCAGTGAAACTGTTGTCCCACAGCAAGTTGGCTGCAGCAAGTTAGCCACGGTGAGTTAGCTGTGGCAAGTTGACTGTGGTGAGTCAGCAATGGTGAGTTGGCCACAGTGAATTGTCAGACTGAGAAAAGGAGCAAGGGTGTGTGGGAGGGCATATGAGTGAGTTGGGAATGGCATGGAGACAGTGTGTGTGAAGTGCCATATAGGTTGGGAAAGAGTGTGAATGTATGCCAGAGAGTTCTGTGGATTGGGAAGGGTGTGTGGTAGGTTAGTATATTTAGGAAAAGTATCTAGGGATGCACAATTTTTGCTGTGTGGATAGGGATGTATGTATGAGGGGGATGGCACAGGTCAACAAGAGTGTGTGGAGGTGATGTGGTGTAAGAGGTTTGCATGTAGGGTATGGGGGCGTATGAAGGGGTCAAGAATGCATGGCATCACAGGGCTATGTAAGAGGTGCCACGCCATTTAATGATGGCATACAGGGGAGGCAGTGCAGGTCGTAAAGGTGTGTGGGGCTGCCCAAGAGAAGCTGCAATCAGTTGGGTTGTGGATTGGGAAAGGTGCATGGAAGTGCACAAAAGGAGCTACATTAGTGAGGAAAGATGTACAGAGGGCAGTGTGGGTCAGAAAAGTGCAATGGTATGCACAAACAGGTGCTCCATAGGTCATTGATGGCATGCATGTGGATGGTGGTCACCGAAGCCATGGGAGTAGCATAGGGAAGTTTGCAGGAGAGTGGCATGGGCCAGGAAGGGTCTATGGGTTTTCCTTCCTCTTTGTTCCTCTATTCTGTTCCCCTTCCCTTTCCAACAGGCAAGGAAGTGGCTGCTACTGGTTGGGGGAGAGAACAAGAGATTGTGAGACTGGCTGGGAAATTGTCCTGGAATTTTGAAAATGAAGATCATGTGATTGCAGCAGCAGCTCAGCCACAGCCAGTAACAATGAAGCAGCCACAACTTTCCCAAAAGGTTTTGACCATGATCAGGAGTCATGAATCCCAGATTTTGGGCACATTCTATAAATCAACCGATTTGAGGTACCTTAGTTCAAAAATTGTTGGCCTATGATGCAGCCTTTTACCAAGATAAAAGTCATGACAATGAGAGTTTTAGTAGTATGTAGATTATCCAACTGTCACTTTGAGGAGATAATGAAATATCTGATGATTCAGGACAGAAATTGATCATCTCATTTTAGTTTAAGATTATTGTCACAAATGGTGCATGATTGTATGAACTAGCAAATTTGAGTGTTTGTGATTATACTGGTAAGAATAACTACTTGCTATGATTATGTACCCTCATTTTTGCCAAGTCTCTAGTTATAGAATTATATCTGCTCTTTTGATTTCATGGCAATTATTTCTGGACAGACTTGCTAAGGAGTTCACTGTCATTCTCATTATACCATAGGATTTTTTGGAGGGAGAAGATTCTACTTTGTATCATTCAGACCCAGTCTGGTCTAATAGTTAAGGCCCGAGGCTAGAAACCAGGAGGGTGTGACTTCTAGTCTCGCCTTAGGCATGAAAGTCAACTGAGTGACTTTGGGTCAGTCACTTTCTCAGTCCATGCCAAGCTCAGTCAACAAGTCAGTTGGTCAATTCCTGTCACAACCAATGGATTAATCAATTTATGAAAGAAAGAAAAAAGCAGACCCTGCACTTGTGGAAAAATGCTAAGAAGGAAAAAATCTTTGAGTCATTAGTTTCTATTCTCTGGTGAACACAACAATTCCATTGACTGCCCAAATGCTGCGTCAACATCAGCACCTACATACAACATTTTACACAAAGAAAAAGAGAAAAATATTCCAATAATGTATTCTGGTCAGCAGAAAATCAAATGAAATATGCATAATGTGTGAACAATATGCAGAAATTCATAAAGCTATGCTCTCCTTAGACATCAAGAAATTGTTTAGGAACAGCTGCAGCTAAGGGCAGAAGGCAATAAATATATACATCTAATTAAAACTTATTCTATGTTCTATATATGTGCTATGTTCTATAGCACAGGAAAAGTTAGGTGAGAAGAAATCAACTAATCAGTTATGATTTCTACTATTCTGGAGTTCTTTCAAAAGAAATGTTTTAGAGCCTATGAGTTATATTTAATAGCCATGATGTAATAATCAGCATTTATCTTCATTAAAGTAAGATTCTATCAGAATCATGTGTCATATTTATTACAAACACATAACAAGAGATAAGTATTTTTGACCCCAATGATATGAATTCCTAAAACATCTAGGAAGTGGTGTTACATCCTTTCAAATTTACTGAACTTAAAGAACTAATTTTGAGAACCATGTTTTCAATAATACTATTGATTAAATTTATAAGTTGCCTGACTCCCAGCAACTCTGGGCAGTTGACAGTTGTTGGAACATTTGAAAAGCAGAGAATACAAAAAATTCAAAAACGGCACAAGGCAAGATGTCAAAGAGAATAAACTCAGAGGAGAAACAGAATGTAAGAAAGGGTTATCAACTGGTTTCTTCAAAGACTTGGGCAAAGAGTCAGGACTTTAAAGACCTTTGAAATACCAATAGGCTGGAACTCATTTGAATTTGTCCTCATTCCAGAGTCAGGAACTATAGTTAGTCCTCGAGCCTGCACATTCCACTCGTAACTCAAAAACTCGTGGGAGTGAATCTTGTACCTCGAACGAGAAAACTCCCTGCTTGTTAAAATGTATCCGGTTTGTTAAGTGCACATGAGGTATCTAAGGGTATCTCAGTGTATCTCCTCTGACATCCATTCCAGGCGCAAACGGCTTGGAGGACCCCTCCAAGGCCTGGATCCAACCTCTGGAGGCCTGCAGAAGCCTCCCCTGATCTCTGTACCAGGTGCAAATGGCTTGGAGGGCCCCTCTAAGGCCTGGATCCAACCTCCAGAAGCTCCGTTCTGGGAAGCAGCAGCTTGGACGACCCCTGTAAGGCCTGGATCCAACTCCGGAGGCATGCAGAAGCCTCCCCTTCCCTTTGTTCCAGGAGGCTTGGAGGAGGCCTCCAGGGCAATGGGCTCACTTTCTCCCCTAGTGTGGTGAGCTCTGATGGGATGGACGTGGGTGCGAGGGGCCTGGCCTTCTTCCTCAGTTGAAGGCTTCAGGCCTGCTCTCAGGCAGAAAGGAGTTGGGTGCAGGAGCCAGGCATAGAGAATGAAAGTTTCTGTGGTATGAGATTTAGCGCACGAGATCATGGACTCCAGAAACTTCCATTCTCGGTGCGAAAAGCATTTCCAAGCCAACTATTCTCTCCCTCAAAGGGAAAGAAACTGCAGCAGAAAGGATTTTTGCAAGGTAAGTGAGTCCGGTGTGGAGGGGAAAGCAGTTGTGAGGAGTGTGTTTGTAGGGAATAGGGTGAATGTTCCAGTACCTCTGCAGTCGCTTGTAAGGACAAACGACTGCCATGGTGCGGCAATATTCACATTTTTGGGACTTGCTTGTAAACACTAGGGGGCACTGATCGCGTATCTTCGAATGCGCATTAAGCAAACACTCATAACTTGGGGATTACCTGTATTACAGAGAAGATGTGCTTCTGGGTTCCGATAGATGGCATCGTTTAACTGATGGAACCCAGAGCACAGCTGACCTTGTCAGGTTGAAACAGTTGGGCTGACACTGTGGGAGACAAGCGGTCCTGTGTAGGGGTTTATAGGCCTTGAATTGAACCCAGAAGCAAAATGGCAACCAATGCAGCTTGTGAAGAAAATGTGTTAAATTCTTGTCAATATATTTTTTACTAGTTTACTTCTGGATCAAACTTTGTTGTTTAGTCCTAAACTGTTTTCTTCTAAAAATATAGTCACAGAACCTGCAAAACTCTAATCCCAAGTAGCAGTCCTAAATGCAGGCTGAGCAAAACCAATTTACAGCTCCAGGACTTTTGTCAGCAAATATTATTTCCCCCACCTTGATGCCTTGATAGTTTATGAGCAGCTTCATTATTTTGAACTGCATATTTTTTCCTCCTCCCACAAACCACAATAATCTGCAGACAAACTGTAAATTCAGCAAAAGATGGTAGCATGTTAATATTTATATGAATCTTGGTCATACCGCCCAACTAATTATCATCCTACTATATAACAACCACATTGTAAAGCACTTATTCTGAATTTATTTTACCCACAACTTTCACACTATAGTGTGAAATCATGGCAGAAGTGTATTTTACTCTGCTTTAAGTTTCTCACACAATTAGATTTAATCTTGCTGAAGTTTGTCATAAAAGTCAAACCACACAAACATATTACAATTCTTATACAAGAATGTTTCGATCACTTTGAGATTAGACTAAACATTGTTCCATATGTCTACCTACAGATAGCTTTGTACAAAAAAAACCTATGTTATAGTGTTATGAGAATTTGTGAATTCCTATTTTATAACATCATTTCTGTTTAATAGGAGAAAAGTACTGATCAAAATATATTTAAAAACTCAAATACAAATGATGCAGAAATTTTTGAAATTAAAACAGTGAAGACTGACTATAATTTAATGGACTGAATTAAAGATAAATCTATTACAGATTTTCACAAAAGCTGAAACAGAGGAAGGTAGTAACTCTAAAGGAAGCATATTTTACAATGAAAAACATAGAATAGTCTCATACCAATCTGCTGGTTCATTGCCACCATTGAGAGGTCTTCAGAATTTCAAACAATAGCATTTCTAGCCTTATTGACAAAGCTAGATATGCTACAACTGAGCTACAACATGTTTAATTTGATAACAACACAATAAAAATCATCCCCAGCATTCTCATGAAATGCTTTTCTGCATGTAACACACTATATTTATTTGGCAGATTCATAAGACAGGTAGTATTTTATATAACCAGGCTGTAAGCCATTAGTATTTAAAGAGTTAAAAACAATATCTGGGACTTGAACTTGGGAATCAATTGGCATTTATTTAGAGTATAGCAGTGGTGCATTGAAATCCATGAGTCTACAATGCTATTACAGAGTAGATATTTGGCTGCCTAACATTGCTAGCTGGTTCAGTTCATGCTTGTATACTATCCAGGGTGTACCACAGGGGGAGAACTAGCTCTGCACAGAGTTGCTAACAGCATTCTTCAGGAGAGTTGGTGTCATCTGGGGCTTTTCTCCTCCAATTCTGCCTTGCAATCAAGCAGGTCTGGCACCACTTAGTTCTTTGCTTTTGCATGAAATGCCATTAGTTTTCCCCCATCAGAGTGGTACCTATTTATGTACTTGTATTTTGCACATTTTTGAACTATGTTGGCAGGAGCTGCGGTTTGTGATGGGAGCTTATTCTGTCACATGGCTCTAGGACTCGAACCACTGGAGTACAGAAAATCAACTTTCTCCAGTTGGCAAATCCAGCATATTTAAGCCATTGATCCACACGCTTCTAATCAATGGCAATTAACTTCACAGTTACCTTAGCCCAAATCCCAAGTTCCATTAAAGTAGAAGTAACACAATAAAATAAGCATGCCAATAAATCCATATTCATAGAGCACAACTACAAGGTAAGTCAGAAGGAAAACTAGCAAAATAACCTTCTCTGCGCTTGCCTGCAATTGTCTCAGTTTCTTAAGTACAATGTACAATATCTACATGTAGTTGACAAGTAAATTAACTCTCAAGCATGACATAGTATACTATGTTGCTTAAAGGTAGCAAGAAAACATGAAACCACTACTCCACAACTATATTACCTCCTTTTTAAAATGAAGATGAATAACAGCTTTTCACACTTCTACACAATCTCTCTTTCTGAATGCTATTATTGGATTTGGCACTCATTATTATTATTATTATTATTATTATTATTATTATTATTATTATTATTATTATTATTATTTATTAGATTTTTATACCGCCCTTCTCCCGAAGGACTCAGGGCGGTGAACAGGGCATATCTTAAAACTACAAAAGTACAAAAGTTAAAAAAGAATTAAATTATTGCCCACAATAAAACAATAAAAAATATATATAAATATTAAAACCCGAAGTGATTCCCCATCAGGCCAGGCCAGCTTGTTCAAATAAATGGGTCTTTAACCCGCGCCGGAAGGAGCGGAGATCCGGCAGCTGGTTCCACAAAGCCGGAGCGCCCACAGAGAAGGCCCTCATAAACTGCACTCTGAATTTGTAACTTATCCACCTGTCTACAAGCATCATGAGATGGGCTGTCACCTGAAATTTACCTAGACTGAACTTATAGAAGAAAAAATGCACAATTTTCACCTTAAGTCTCTGGTTCTATATATTAACCAATATCAACAAATGACCAGAATAGGTGAGAAAATCAAGTTACTTAATTTTAATAACAAGGACCCTAAAAATACATAAGTTTACTTGGTATACTATGATATTCAAGACAGCTTTGTATTTCAACTTTGTGGTCTCTTTTCTGTCATCCCTGATTTGATTTTGGCTTCTCCATAGCTGTATTTCTATAATGCAGAGTACAGTTTGATATAAAAAGTGTCCTTTTTTGGATATTATGAATTTTTGCCTATCTTTGACATTGAATATTATCAAAGATAATATGAGTCCTAGTAATATATAATGAGAGTTTGAATAAAACAATCAACACTAAAGTTTGGTGCCTGTTTCATTTTATAAATAAAATAATCTAACAATTAAAAAAGCCATTGTCCTGTAGCTTTAATTGAGAATGTGTGACTGGCCATATAAATGACTCAGCAGAGTAGGGACTTGAAACTGAATCTTCTTTGTCTAAGTCCAGCAACCCTACATTACACTTGCTCTACATATTAGCTGTGGCAGGACACTTATAAGAAAAGGGTAAAATTCAGACACGTTAGTCTTTCCTTAGAAACTAGGAACACAGCAAAACAGATGAAGATGTCATGAGACTAACAGAAAAGGGCTTTTCAACCTTTTCACCCATTGTACCACTTTTAGGATATGGCAACATCCAAGTACCACCAGTCACCTAGCAAGGTGTCAAAAACTTGATGACTCAAAAAAAAAAAGGAAAAAAGTGATGAAGTACAGGTAGTCCTCGACTTAAAACAGTTCACTTAAGTGACTGTTCAAAGTTACAGTGGCACTGAAAAAAGTGTCCCCCAAGCCACAGCTGAGCAAGACACCTGCGTGCCTGCCCGGCAGCACTCTTCCTCCTGTCCGAAGTTTTCAATGTTGTGACCATTTCTGTTGATGATTGGCAGTGGGGGTGGGGGTGGGTGTTTGGTTTTTATTTCCCCCCCCCCCCGTCTGCTGGGTGGTAGCAGCAGGTTTTGGTCACTTCACATGACCCTGGGACACTGTGATCGTCATACATATGAATCAGTTACCAAGCATCTGAATGTAAATCAGAAGACACTGGAAATGCTGCAACATTCCACCTGATCAGCACTTCTGGGCTCAGCAGAAGCAACAGGATCAGCGCTGAGCTCCAGCTGGAGCTTGGCACTGATCCTGGCGCTTCCGCTGAGCCCTGACAGCCCCGAAGCGCTGATTCTGGCGCTTCCGCTGAGCCCTGACAGCCTTGCAGCTCCAGCCATCACTCACTCAGGCTTGTGCGGTGCTGCCACCGGTTCAGCTCATTCCCCTCCCCCTCTACCACTTTTCTAGGATGGTCGCGTACCACCTACCAGGTGCCAATGTACCACAGGTGGTACCCATACCACTGGTTGAAAAGCCTTGTAATAGAAAGTAAAATCTTTCATATTGGCATCCTGCCTGATCTTTCTTATGGTACATTGATACTATATAGCAATAGCATAGCACTTACTCTTATTTACCACTTCATAGTGCTTTACAGCACTCTCTAAGCCGGGGTGTCAAACTCGCAGGCCGGATGCACCATGTGCAGTCCATGCCCATCTGCAAAGGCAAAAAACATCACAACACATCACCCGATCGAGTTTGACACCTGTACTCTAAGCAGTTTACAGAGTCCACATATTGTCCTCAACAATCTGGGTCATTTCAGACACTGCGAAAGGATGGAAGGCTAAGTCAGCCTTGAGCTGGTCAGGATCAAACTCCTGGCAGTGGGCATAGCATGCACATAATGGGGAAATTTTTTTTATGAAAACCAATGCTCACATGTAATCTTTCATGGTATTCTAACCCAAAGCATATTTCATTTGTGTGCATCTAGAGTTCACCCCTCAATCATGGCATCATATTTTTGAAATAACCTTAGCTCACCTCACTGATAAGACCATAGGAATTTTCTACATGCTGTGCAACAATTAAAACGCAAGGGTTCCATATAAAGACTGACAACCCTGGGTTTGTTTCTTTACAGCAGAGTTCTCCAACCTTTCTGGCCTTTTGTCTCTGCAGAGCTGGGAAGAGGGGATGGTTCTGCATGAACGGTGTTCATGCCCACTCCACTGCTAGTGCAAACGGAGCACATGTGCACACCCACTACTCACCCACTCCTTCCATGGCCCAGTTCTGACTGACTCAAGGTCCGGCCTGGGGGTTGAGGACCCCTGCTTTACAGCTTCTCTTTTCATTTTAGAATTGAAATTTGCAATTTAATATGCCTCCTTTTATTTGAGCTTATGCATTCAGGACTCTCATCCTCTAAATTCACTCTCTATTTTTTTTCCTCACCTCCTTTTTAACTATAAACTCCCACAGAACACCCTAGTTCCAACAAACGTTTCATTATTCAAATATCTCAGCTAATAATAAATTAAAGAGATTAGCTGAATCACGGTGTATACTGAAGAATGAAGGACAATTAAGCACAATAGCCAAGTTATACTCGTCAATATAAGCTTCCATTATAAGTACCTATTTTATTTTATTTTTTAGAAAACACAGACCTACATTAAGGAAAGTAAATCACAAACAACACTTCTTTGGTATCAGACCAAGCTTTGTAATAGTCTATATGTAGAGGAATTACAGGTCTTTGGCCCCATATAAAGAAGGTTAAGACACCTGAAGCATATATTTATGGACGTGAATCACTTTATCAAAATAACTAAGTAATGTGACTTACCCTCCTTGGATTAAAGAGGGCTAAAATTATGAAAGAGGGTTTCACCAATATTAATTAAAAGAATAGTAAAATGTGGTAATTAGTCAGTATTAGAAATGCCTTCCAGTAAGCATTTTCCTTTTTCTAGTTTTGCTAACCAGAACAAATTCTGTTTGTTTATTCCTGATTAATTGCTTTCAACAAACAGAGGAAGCTTCCTTGATGCTCAACAGACTATTGGCATAACACATTTCACATTGTGGCACAAAGTGCATTTTCAATCTGGAAACAGTTTCATTAATTGAAGGGAAATCATCTAGACAACCACCAAGGGGTGGGGACTAATCCAAATGCTTCCAATATTGAAAGCATCCAACAGTAAATATGGGGGCTGCTTCTTGGCACATTTTCTATAATTGAGCACAGCTAGAATCAGGAGTCCAGAAATCTTTATAGAAAAGCAGCTGGTGAGAATCTATGAATTGAATTATGACTTCGTTAAATATAATTAAATGGATGGTAACCAACCCAGCGTTGACAAAATTATTCAACTCAGGACTAAATAACACAAACGTGGCAATCTTATATTTGGCAGTGCTTTCAGGAATTCTTTTCAGCAGATCAAGTCTGTTGTAAAACAAAAACAAAAACAAACCCGATGAACACTAGAAGGCAACAAAGAGACACAGAAGCCAACTCTCTGCTGCTCTCTAGTGGTCATCTGACTTTATGCAGCACAGATATGCTACCGGTAGTTCCTATTCAGCACCAAGGAGCACGCCTCGCTCTTAAAAATGTATTGATAGCTTCCTTCACAAAACGTTGATCCTATTTTGAATCGAGTAGGTGAAGCACTGCATATCTAATAAAGGACACCATATATTCCATTGCTCGCTTCTATTCAACAAATGCATTTAAAATTATATTGCTAAACCATAGGTCTGGGGATCACATTTTTGAGAACAGCTTCTTGAACGCATGCCATCAACCACTCACAGATACTTTATATCAACCAGCACTGCAAATTTATGTGTATGAATTAAAATGGCTGCTTGTGCAGGAGAAAAATGGAGGTAAGGTAACCTTTAAGAGCAACTCTCAGGGTGGCAGCAGGAAAAATGAAGAAAGCAGTGGGGCAAGCAACAGTGAGATCGAGGAGGAAGAACGACTCCCTGCCCCAGCCCCGAAACTTGAACTCAATCCTTCCCACTGTATATAGCCTTTCTTTCTATCAACGTAGAGCTAACGTAAGTCACATATTTTAAGCTTCGGAGCCGTCCCGATGGAGCTTATTTCTTTCTGCCTGCCGAAATCCCACGGGCCACCTCAGATGCCTTTCACCGAAGCAACACGCAGGTTGTGAGGAAGCGCAATCCTGAATTCGCCACACTGACCTTCTTCCTCCCGGCTTTCCTCCTGCCGCCGTCCGTCCGACTCGCGACTATTTTTAGGCAGCCGAGAAAACAAGCGCTGACCCCTCGGGCGCGGGGAGGCGCCTCTACGCGCGAAAAGGCCGGGCTCTGCCTGGGGCAACTCGCCGCTGGTGCGGGGGGGGGGGACCAGCCGCCGTCCCCTACCAGAGAAGAGGCGGGCTGGCCGGAAGGAGCCTGGCGGGGACCCCGGCTTGGATTCCAACAGAGAAAAGCTCCTCCATTAGCTCCCGCGAGCCGCTTCCCAGCAACCCCACGACGCGTCTTTCGAGCTCGGCGAGCACGTTAAGGAGCCACATTCACACGCCTCTGGCCAAGCACGTGCTACGCCCGCCGTCCCGTCCCTCGCGGGCTCCGTTCCCTGCCACCACCACCACTCCCACTCCCATCCCCATCCCCATCACCCGCCGTTTGGTTGCGTCTCGGGAGGAGAGCAACGTGCGCATCGACTCACCTTTCCGACGACCGATTCTTTAAAGCATCTGCTCGGCCTCTCGCTGCGGCTAAGCCGCCGCCGCCGCTGGGCGGTTGTTTTCAGCAGCTTCTGGCCGAGCCACCCCCTGCGGCTGAGGTTTTTAAAAGAACTCCGGGGAAGGAAGGTTCACCAGGCAGACGCCCGGGGGGACTCCTGCTGTCAGTCATTCCCCAGCATACAGCTTGCAGCTGCTGATTCCAAATTCACAGCAGTCCTGCTGCATGAAGTCATCTGCTGCTCCTCCCCTAGCTTACCGCATTCAGCTTCCACACGCGGAGAGGAGGGGTGGCGAACAGGTTTTTCCTCCCCGTGGAAAGCTGGATGGGTCGAGGATGAGCGTTCCGGTATTTCAAGGTGACGAGAAGTTCGGCGTTTCTCTTGAAGGTTCGCATGTACCACCCGTCCTTCTTGGAAATAGGGAGCTCTTGGAAGGCCAAGGGAAATTCCCCACCTCCCTGGGCTCCGACCCCGATTTAGGAGGCTGAATGGATTCTCCCACTCACAAGACTAGAACGCCTCTTCCCCCCCCTTCTCCCCTAATTTGTCTCAAGGGCCGTCTATGCTGTGCAGAAGGCTTGGCGTTTATATGTGGAGAGGGAGCTCCAGCACTGCCGCCTTCCTTTGGACGGAACAGGCTGGAGAGCGATCAAACGAAAACCTGGTTTTTCTTTTGCTTTGCAACGCGGTCTGGGGGGGGGGGAGGGAAACAAGGCAGGGCACAACCCTTTCCCACTGAAAAGTCTCCTGGAGTCTGTGCAACTCCCCTTTCTTTCCTTTCAGCTTCTTATGGCAGGAAATAGTTTGTGCGTATACACACACATACAGTATACATATATAAAATACTCAAATACACCTGAAAAAAATTCTGCTTTTGTTTTGGCATTTCTTCTCCACTTGCTCACCTGGTTTGAGCCATTTCTCCTGCATATTCTTTCAGCTAATCATCCAGAAAGGATTAGACAATCAGTGGTGGCACATCTGCATATTTGCTGCACCTGCTTTCACATTCCAGATCTTAAGTGAGGCAGGAAGGATTCTGTTTAGCAAGAGCACCATCTATGGAAGAGGTCATCTTCCTCTTGAGGTGGAAGCATTCTGCAGTCAAAGGGAATAGTAGAATGAATTGTATATGAGGGATGTTGCTTATTGATCTAAGCAATATTGCTTACTGGTGTCAACTCTTATCAACCAACAGACAGATTTTCTCCATGATGATCTCTCTGTAACCTGATCCTTCAGGTATTCCAATGGTGTATCCATTACCGTTTTTCTAACTTGCTGCTGGTAATCTTTTTCTTCTCTTTCTTTCCATCTTTCCCAGCATTAGAACCTTCTCCAAAGACCTAGATATTTGATAATGTGTTGGAATAATTTAAACCTGGTCATTTGTGTCTTGAGTGAAAATTCTGGGTTGATTTATTCAATGATACATTTGTTTGTTTTCTTGGCTGCTCAGGGTAGTTTCAGCACTATTTCCCAACTCCAATATTTAAAAAGGCTTAAAATTCAATAAAGTTCTTTTTATTCTACTTCTTTAAAGCCAACTTTCACTTTCATAGAATATTGCATAGCATACCACTACTTGTACAATTTTGATCTTTCTAAGTATAGATACATCACAGCATCTGAATCTTTTTAAGGTCTTCATGGCTGGTCTGCCAAATGCTCTAGTCTGCAGTGTTTCTGGATTGCTTAGTCCAGGGGTAGGCAACCTCGGCTCTTTTATGACTCATGGACTTCAACTACCAGAATCAGCTGAGTCAGCTGAGTCGGGAATTCTGGGAGCTGAAGTCCATGAGTCATAAAAGAGCCGAGCTTGCCTACCCCTGGCTTAAGTCTTTTACAGTTGATGGCTAATCATAAAAGTCAGAGGTTGTCTACTAATTCAGTATTTTCTTTGTCAAATGATGGAGTTATACTTTCCTTATTTGAGCTCTCAAACTAAGAGGCAATCTGTTATAATATGTCATGTCCTAATATTGTACATTCCATGACTGAGAGGGGAGCTATTTTCCAGCACAATAATATTTTGGTCACTAATTAATATGGTCACATGATATCTTGCTTTTTGATTGCATTGCTTAGCAACCAAAATTTTGGTCCCAGTTGTGGTTATAAGTCAAAGACTACCAGCATATGGTTTTACACATGACCATCAGAAGGCAGTGTATTAGTAACTTCATCTTCACTGGTATTCATCAAGTACATACAGCTGTTATAGATAATGTAAGATCTTACGTGGTTTAAATCCCTTTACTAAGAATTGAATTCTTAGGCTGTGTTTTATACTGTGTCCCTGTTGTGTTCTTAGATCAAAGAGTATTGGATTTATTGGATGATAATGGTAGAGCAAGAGGGTAGAGAAGTTTTGCTTAAGGGACAGCACAAAGTTTTGAGTGATGAAAGATGCTGGTTATCTCCTTTAAATCCCTGCATGGTCCTGGTTACCTGCAGGATTGCCTCTCTTCTAGGGTTGCTGTCAACATCTGCCTGCTTCAGCTTCCTCCATTAAACAATGCCACTTGGTGGGACCTCAAAGTTGTGTCTTCTATGTCATGATATCTGCTTAATGGGAATTTTCCCTTGAGTTATACAACTATTTTTAATTGCTTGCAAAAATAGCAAGCAATTAAATTATAATTACTAGAACTTTGTACTTTGACAATAAAGGTTTATTATTATTAGCAACTGTATATGCTATGCATATTCTGCATTTTGTGTTCTAGTAATTATCACGATGGGGCTTAAAGCATCCAAACAATGAAAAAAAGGTATTCTGGAAATACAAGCTCATAAAATAGAATTTCACATGAGATTTAATTTTGAACCAGTTATGTCTTCAGCAGTTTGGAAGGCCTGAAGGCAAAAAAAGAGAACATTGGTGTCTTAATTCTTTTAATATGTGCTCTCAGGAAAGGAAGTCTGAACATTTTGATCTTGTTCACTCCAATGACATAATTATGTCACCAGCTGCACCTCTTTTATCTCCCTGGCAAAGAAAATAGAGAAAGTTTATCTATTGTGTTGCAGAGTCATTGCTAGTCGAAATAGACTTTACTGAATCGCATGATACCATAGAATTGCTACTGGGAATAACCATTTGCAACCATGTTAGAGTTCTTAAAAGGCCCAAAGGGTGAAACCTGCTATTTTAGTAGCTATTTTTAGAACTTCACGTTACCACTTTATCATTGGATCAATATACAAAATGAGTTCCTGACAAAAAGGTTTTATGAATTTCCTCTATTTACTGCTGAAAGCAGACCTGGAAGGGCCATTCAATAAAAATGAGTGTTTATATGTGTGTGAGTAAGAAAAAGGGAAGAAAAAGTGGCAGAAATAATAGTTGTGTGTTTTCAAATGTTTTTTGAGGACTTCATAACATCTATAAATGTAATATGTCAAATCTGGTGAATAACAACACTCCTATGAAAACCAAAGTTGTGTGAATGCAACTTTTCCACTAATACACTAGTTCCATTGAGCAACTCTAAAGATAAAAACAAGGAGCAACTGTGTTTCGAAGGAGAAGTGAAATGGAAGAAGAGCTTTTAGCTAGCCCACAGGTCTGCAACCCGTGGCTCCGGAGCCGCATGCGGCTCTTTCAGCCGCCTCCTGCGGCTCCCAGTCCTCTGCCATGTGCAGTCCAAAAAAAAAAAGTGGGACTAAAAAAGTTCAACCAATCAATTCAAATATGCAGGGTAGGTGCATATCTCGCCTTGGCTCCACTCTTCAGTCAAACCCTGTTCTGCGCATGTACACCCATGCGCACACATTTTTTGCGGCTCCCAGTTTTTCCTTTTGTGAGGGAACCGGTTCCAAGTGGCTCTTTCACTGTTTCAGGTTGCTGACCCCTGAGCTAGCCTTTCATTGGTGCTGTAGCCAAAAGAGCCTTGGTGGAGCAGTGGGCTAATGCCTCCTTAAGTAACACCAGCTGTCTGCAATTAGTGCAGGTTCGCATCGCACCAGGCTCAAAGTTGACTCAGCCTTCCATCCTTCCGAGGTAGGTAAAATGAGGACCCAGATTGTTGGGGGCAATAAGCTGACTTTGTAATAATGCCGCTTGCCCCCCCCCCCGAAAGCCCTAATAAGCAGGCATATACATAGAATGAAGGCTATTGCTAAGCACATTGATTTGTGCTTAGACTGTAAGCCGCCCTGAGTCTTCGGAGAAGGGTGGGATATAAATGGGAATAAAAAAAAAAGGTGGAATCAGCTCGGGAACATCAAGCCACACAAACGCACTTAAACACACTTTTTGAAGTTATTCATGTAGTATATGATTGTTTTTGATGGTCTAATTTCAAACATTGTTTTGAAAGAGAGTTTCCCCCATATTTTATTTCATATTTTCAGCTGCCTCTTGTTACAGGATCCATCTAAAATACAAAAACAAAATGACTGCAATAGTAAACAAATAAGGTCAAAGATGCCAGACTAAGCTGAATGGAGCACAGCAACAAAAACTACAACTTTAGTTGAATCTGGAATGAACCAATCCAATTTATTTCTGAGCTTGAAGGTGTGATAGGTTGGATTAAATGAATAGGCTGAATTTTTTCTGATGTACTTTCTGAAATATTAATTATATGTTAGTTGATTAATCTTATATGACATATGCAAACAGTCTGTTTCCAGAACATTATGCTTTCCTCACAGAATGGGCTGTTCTGATCACTTTTGAAATGGTTCATCCATTTCCAGAAATGTTTCTGGTAAGAGCTAATTTGTGTAATCAAGAACAAAGTGGAGAACCTCTGACAATCTTCACATGAAAAAGATTGATGTACTGATTATGGTCTATTGGTGGATCACTCAAACTTGGCATCTTACAGGAACATGTTAGGCAGATTATTGATATTGTTTGATATTTATGTATTTATCAAATTTGCATTGGGAAGTTTGTGCAAGATGGTTTCCTTACACGCTGATGGCAAAGATGGAAGCTTCAAGACCAACAATTGTCATACTATAAGAATGAAGGCAAGGAAATTTTTCAGTGATAATTGATGAAACAATAGTTCATGGAATATCATAAACCATCTGTGAAAAAAAATAGGTGGAAAACTCATGATTACAACATAGATTTGAAGTATCTTTAGACATTCTAGATCAGTGTTTCTCAACCTTAGCAATTTGAAGTTATGTGGACTTCAACTCCCAGAATTCCACAGCCAGAATATCTGTTCTAGGTAATTTATCTGGTGTTCTATATCAATGGTACATTATTTTATAAAAGTCCACTTTAAGAGTATAACATAGTATAAATTTCAGTCCTTTCAACCATATATTTTCCTACTGTTCCATCTGTATATTATAACTAAAAATTTTAGCCTACTTTATCATACATTCTTTCACTTCTTTTGTTTCAAATTTCAATAAAAAAATTACAGCTAGTCCTCCACTTATGACTACAATTGAGCCCGAAATTTATGTTAAGTGAGAAATTTGTTAAGTGAGTGTTGTCCCATTTTATGACCTTTCTCTGCACTTATTAAAAGTAGCATGTTAATTGAATCTGGCTTTCACATTGACTTTGCTTGTCAGAAGGTCACAAAAGGGGATCACATGACTCTGGGACACGGCAACCATCATAAATGTGAGTCAGTTGTCAAGACCCAAATGTAAATCACATGACCATGGGGATGCTACAACAGTCATAGGTGTGAAAAATGATAGTTACTTTTTTCATTGCTGTTGTAACTTCGAACAGTCACTAAACAAATTGTTGTAAGTCGAAGACTACCTGTATACATTTTAGTGGTCACATGTTCATAATTTGGACATAATTCCATTTCAAAGTCAGACTTACAATATTTGGAACTTTTTTGCTTTCAAATCAAGCTTCTAATTTTCTCAGTGATTCATACGTGTGTAGCAGAATCATGCAGAAACTGTTTTTATGCGCTGCACAATGTGTTTATTGTTTCTCCAGTGACAATATAATGAATGACCAGACAGTTCATGGATTGCCTAGAGCATTTTTGCTCCAGGGGGTACCAGTACAAATGATCTATACCAAAATATATGTTTTACATTATTGGTTCATTGTGGCAAACCTCATTAAAATTGTGGATTGACATTTAAAATACAGCAACAGGCACAAAAGGTCACTAGGGTTGTGCAGATTTAACAGGGTGGTTTCACCAAAGAATGTTGTGAATTTGATAACATCTTTAAGAATGGTATAGGTAGAGGAACATGGTTTTATATTATTTTTAATACAAAGTGGGGCTGTAAAGTTCATTAATGACAAATGGTTATGCTGCAAAATCCAAGAGATACCCATGAAACTTTGCAACACAGGATTCTGGGGACATTTTCTTAGTGCACAGGTTTAGAACCATAAAATAGGGCAGGACTGTAAAGATCAGTGTTTCTGAATCTTAACCATTTTAAGATGTGTGGATTTCAACTTCCAGAACTCCTAATGCTGGGTGGAGTATTCTGGGAGTCCACACATCTTAAAATGACTAAGGTTGGGAAAAACTGATTTAGATCATCTAGTCTTGCCATCTTAGTAGCCCTCCCACGAACACCCAATTTGTCATTTTATTTTTTTGAATGGTAGAACTGGATACCCATGTATGGAAAATGCAATAGGCAGCTAGAAATTAAATGACTATACTATTTATTACAGAAATATAGGTATACATGGAATAATTGAATAGGATAGGCCATTGTTTAATTATTGAAGGAATTGGAATGGAAAAAGGAAAGAGAGAACGGGTGGTAAAAGAAAGAAATACTTTTTTGATGGATAGAGAGACAAATGGTCAAAGAAAGAAGAAAGAAAACATATGTTAATTCTCTTAAAGGTAAAGGTAAAGGTTCCCCCGCACATGCGTGCTAGTCGTTTCCGACTCTAGGGGCCGGTGCTCATCTCCGTTTCAAAGCCGAAGAGCCAGCGCTTGTCCGAGGACGTCTCCGTGGTCATGTGGCCGGCATGACTAGACGCCAAAGGCGCACGGAGCGCTGTTACCTTCCCACCAGAGTGGTCCCTATTTTTCTACTTGCATTTTTACGTGCTTTCGAACTGCTAGGTTGGCAGAAGCTGGGACGAGTAACAGGCGCTCACTCTGTTACGCGGCACTCGGGATTCGAACTGCCAAACTGCCGATCGACAAGCTCAGTGTCCTAACCCACTGAGCCACCACGTCCCTTATTAATTCTCTTACTGGACAGTAAATACATCCGGGTTTGGATGGGGAGGAACAGGCTTCGACTCAATCCCGCCAAGACTGAGTGGCTGTGCATACCGGCATCTCAGGAGAACCAGTTTTGTCCATCGTTAACTATGGGGGTGAGGTGTTACCCCCCGTTGATAGGGCTCGCAACTTGGGTGTCCTCCTGGATTCATGGCTCAGTTTGGAAGATCACATAGGAGCTGTGACCAGGGGGGCTTTTGTCCAGGTTCGCCTGGTGTTCCAAGATGCCCTACGCACAGTCACTCATGCGTTCGTGACCTCCCGGTTAGACTACTGCAATGCTCTCTACATGGGGCTGCCCTTGAGGACCACTCGGAGGCTTCAGCTGGTGCAGAATGCAGCCGCGTGAGTTGTGATGGGAGTCTCCCGATACTCCCGTGTAACACCTCTTCTCCGTGAGCTGCATTGGCTTCCAGTTGCCCTCCGGGTGAGATTCAAGGTGCTGGTGATGACCTATAAAGCCCTAAATGGCATGGGTCCGGATTATCTTAGGGAGGACCCGCTGCCAGCATCAAATTCCCATCGTCCTGTGCGCCCCCTTAGGGAGGGCCTCCTTAGGGTGCTGTCGGTCAGGGAGTGCCGGCAGGTGATCCCCAGAGGGAGGGCATTCTCTGTGGGTGCGCCTACCCTTTGGAATGATTTACCTGTGGAACTCCGGACCGCCCCCAATCTGTGTTCATTTTGCCGGGACCTGAAAACCTGGCTTTTCGATCTATCAGGCCTGGATTGAAGGGGTTTTAAGCTTTTTTAAACATTGTTTTAATTGTTTGGGCTATATTTAATTTAATTCATTTTAATTCTATTTTATCCTAATTTTATATTGTCTTTTATATGTTGCCCTGTAAACCGCCCTGAGTCCTTCGGGAATAGGGCGGTATAGAAAACTAATTAAATAAATAAATAAATAAATCTAGTAGTAATTGCAGGTATTTTATGGGTAATTATTATGGATAATAATTTACCCAATATGATCAAAATGAAATAAGATTAAGAAGAATCTCTGCAAAGTAAGTGAATAGGTAACAATTTTTTGAATAGTGATGATAAAACAAATGTCAACATGAGACAGCTGTGAAAAAGCAATCTGGGATTGTTAAATGCCTTTTTTGCAGAATTATAATAGAAATTATAGTCAAAGATGGGTATTATCAAGCCAGAAAAACTGCAAAAAAAGAAGCTAAAAGAATAGAAAAAAATGATTTTTTCCCATATGAATGGAGAAAGTATTTTTTAAAATCTCATATTTTTTAAAATCTCTAAGATAGAAAATAATAACTATTTATTTGTCCTTCCCTATACAAAATGCATTTATTTTTCAATACTTTGTAAGATTCTTGTTTCTAAATATAGGCATCCATGAAGGAAACATGTCAAAAAAGTCAGGATAGCAGTTCTATCCGTGGGAATGGAGACCTTTCTATTTTGCAGATGTTCTGAGCATGATACATACAAAAAAGTGCAGAATTTAAATCCCAGTCATACCTGTTATATTTTGAGCATCCTATCTCCCTGCTAGAACATGCCTGCATAATTATGGACTTGTAAGAATAATGTAATGAAGCAAATTGCACACTGTGGAATCTTTGGTGCCCTCTGAGCTGGATTGTTTGCTTGCAGATGTATCATTACCCAACTAGGTGACATTACCCAACTAGAAGGGAGTAATATTTGCTCTCAGTATTTTACCCTGCCAGTTTTGGTGGCAGTGTGATTTTTCTCCTTGATAATTCCTTGATTAGGTACTGTTTCTGCTTAATTGTTTGTCTGGGGTTAATCCCTGCTTATTTGGGTGTTGGTTACTGGAGTAGATGTGTTCTTGTCTTTTAGTTTCTTTTCTAGCTGTTTTTGAGCTATGTATATTCACTTCTTTTGAAATTGCAAATTATAAACTTCAAGTCAGCCTCAATTACTGGTAAATTTGGAATATTACACAAATAATAATAGTTATAATAAAAACAAAAATAATATCGAGAACCTGGGTAGACCAGAAAAATTGCAAGTCTAACGAGTTAGGTTTATTAAGAATAAGGAAAGTGCTCCCTTTCTCATGGGTGAAAATCAAAATAGTTTTGCAGCATAGAGTTAAAAGCAATTTTGTCTTTTTCTTATAGTTCTCTGATTTTTTAAATACCCTATAAAATATTTTGTTCAGCTCATTTTTAAAGCCTTGAGAAGAAGTTTTATTTGAAGATATTAAAAGACTGCTGCCCCGTGGTGAAATGTTGTCTTTAAAATATGGATGCTTACATTATGTCATATTTTACAAAGACAAAGAAATGTTGCTGTGAGAAATTGCCTTGAGCTGATTTGAGAACTAGAAACACAAAGGTATCTTTTGAAACAGATTGTTCTTATTTAAGCTTATATACGTTGTGGAGTATTATACACAATCATACTGTGCTTAATACCTAAAGTACAAAGGAAAGAAACTCTGTTTATATGTAATACTGTTTATTTGGTTGATGACCTGCAGGATTTTTTAAAAAACACAAAAATAAAATCAAGTAAAGATAAAATGCTAACACAAGAAAGATAAAATAAGAAATAAAAATGTAACATACGCTACTATACTATACTATTACATGTGCAAGTATACATCTAGAACAATAGAATCTATGAAGTAAAAATATATGATACCAAAAACCAGATAGCTAACATGAACTAAACTTGAAGTAGCTATTTCTGTGACCAGTTATATTGGCAAGATTTTCATCATGGCAACACAAAATTTAGCTACTGCTCAAGCAGTGAAGGGTTTCATGTTTTCTGGAAAATGGTTCTCATAGTAACTGTCTGACCTTCCTGAAAATTTACATATTAGGAGCACTATATACACAGAGATTATATCCTTGTAGAAGATTGCTGATATATTCTTCCATTTCAGTGTAACATTGATGTAGTTATAGTATATATTAATTATAATAATAGCAGTAATTCACCTAGAGGACTAATATTAATACTGTGAAGAGGAGAAATACTTAATTATTGACACAATGACTAGTGGTTCTTAGCCACTATTATACACTAGAGAATAGAGCATTCAGTTTGATTCAGGTTTTTTGCTTACAAAATGTTTTCTTGCACTCAGAACTAATGCCAATTTATCATTGTTTTCAAAATTTAGAAAAATAGTGTCACATATTTTATAACTTAGGTGATACTGGATATAGTATTCCACCAAATAAGATACAGATGATAAGATAATAACGAACAGATGTAAAAGTCATGAATTATAAAAATGCTAGAAGAAAATAAATTCAAATAGATGCTAAGGACATAGAATTAGGATTTTTCTTTCCAATTAGGGATGGGTGGTGGGTGGGAATTTTATCAGTAAATTGGCTGTAGAGAATTATAAAGATGACCTAAAAGAAGGAATACATCAGTTAGGAAAACATAATATAAGCATGGAATAGGAAGAAAATGGTGAAAATAGGATGCTGGCTAGGCAGTTCTTGGAGCTGAAGTCCACACATCTTAAAATTGCCTAGGCTAAGAAAGACTACGTAGATCTTCATGTTCTACCTGGAGACTAATATCAACTCCCCACTGCTTGACTGCAGTTCCAGCTCTTGACAGCCTCTTGACATAAACATGAGAAGCCAAATTGCTATAGATCATTCAGAATTTTGGTTTTGCTAGAATTACAAATCTTGTCCAGAAATAGAACTGGCACACGTGGAACCTAGATTCCATCAGGATCAGCTAGGTTTCTAAACATATCTGCATTTGAGATGCAGCAAGATGCTCTGAAATACAACAAGGTACTCTTAGAAATCTCAATTGAATAATATCTAAGGGTTTTCATTATATGCACATGCAGTGCTTTTTTTGTTAAAAAAAAGTGCCGGAACTCACACACAGCTCCGGCTCCAGTCGAAAGCCCTTTACAGAGCACACATGAGTGCGCGGGGGGAGGGACTGCTTTAGGGAGCTTCCAAGGTGCAGATCACGTGAGCAGCATCAGCTGATGGATGCCATTGCTGCGGCTTTTGAGAGGGCACTTGTTCGGAGCCGGCATGTCTTCTGCCACCTCATCCTCCTCTGCCTCTGATGGCACAGAGGCTTTCTCCGGAGCCAGAGTGACCAAGGTGGCAGCAGTGCTGCTGCTTTGGGAGTGCTCCTGGTCCCGTGAAGAGATTCGCTCCAGGAGTCAGTCCTGGTCCCTTGTGGCCAACACAGGGGTGAGGACAGGTGGTGGGGGGAGCCCCATGAACAGAGAAGAGGGTCTGCTTTCAGGGCTGTGGAAGTGTTTCTGGGTCAACCTTCGATGCCCCTGACTTCCCTGGGCAGCTTCTTGTCACCGAGCCAGAGCTTTACTCGCATTGGCAGCTTACAAGGAGCCGGTTCTTCCCTTCAAAAAAAGGTGCCGGAACACCGTTCCGTGCGTTCTATGGCAAAAAAGCACTGTGCACACACACATACCTGAGAACTGTTTAACATCTGGGAGATGGATTTGGCTTTAGAGTTTCATGATATAGTCTTTCCTCCTTTAGCATGAAAGAAACCTGTCATGACATTAGCAATGTTGTTGCTATTGTCTGCCATAGATTTAATTTGCTTGCACCAGATTAGTTTTCAATATGTGAAGAATAAAAACTGGTCTATATTATTATTGCCATTATTGTCATATGTCATTTATGTTTGTGGCATCTAAATCCCTTTGAGAAAATAATGGTTTTGGGGCTTCTGGGGCTTCCTTCTTATACTGAATTGAAGCTGACTATGTGAAAGCAGAGCTGAAGGAACTTCTCTGGATAAGGAAAGAAAAAATCACCCACTTGTGCTTCAGACAATTGCTTCTCATGAGGAGACCATAGAACAGCAATTTACTCTGGGTCTGACTAATAGGAGACAACAAAGTTGTTCTATTCCATGGTGCTTGCAACCACCATGGAAATTTTTAAAAGACACTAAATTGATGAACTTGACTTTCTAATCACTTTTAAAAATTGCTCATTAGCTATTTCTAAGCTATTAGAGAACTTTAGAAGGACAAGTTTGAAAATACCAGGTAAGTCTGTCTTTAATCCTGAATGAAAGAATTTTTTAATTATAAACTTAAGAATTTAAAAAATCTGTAATAAACAGCAAAAAAGCTAAATAAGATTTTAATCTTAGAACATTATTAATATACAAAGGCTCTAGATAAAATTGGTATATTGAAACTTTTACAATAAAATTTGGAATTAACTATAAAGAACAAACAGCTTCTAATGGAAAATAGATTCTGTTCTTTACAAGACATAATAAATATTAGGAATTTCATGATTTCAAAAATTGGACACTAGAGGGGACTAAAGATTTTAAATAGAGGTTGCAAAAGTTTATTAAATAAAAATACCAAAGAGTTTGAAGAATGGAATCACAAAATAGTAACCACAATATCAACAATGTCAGTAATGATGCCTGTTTCTATGCCCAAAATATCATATTGACGAAATAACAGCTATACAAATTTTATCTGAAAAGATGGAGATAGTATCAAAAGTGAATTCACAACTGACGTGCAAAAGAAGGACTTGGCAAAGATGTTTCAATGGATCTACAAAAGAAATTGACTGAGGTTTTAATATCTGAAAGGGAAATAAAATGACAAACCAAGAAAGTGACCAAGATTTTTTTCTGTTGCTTTTACCAAGAAGCTTGTTAAAGCCTTGAAAAACCCAGTGCAATGGGACCCCCCCACAAAAAAAACCAAAACAAAAGAAGACAAATCAAATCCTCTGACAATATTTGAATGAACCAAAGATTAAGAATATTAGAAGTAAAAGGAAGAGCTATAAAGTTGTTTTATTTGATCAAGATTGCAATATATGTTATTACATCTGGCACCCCTTTGTGGACTTTCTGTTGATAGCAGGACTGAAAATATGTTTTATGGATTTGATTACAGGTAAAGGAATAGGATGGAATGAAGAGAGAAAAGTTTGTAACTTCAGAAGGTTACTAAGAGTCACTAAATTTGTTTATAGTTGTGATGAAACCAAAGTCATTTTTATATATTTCTTTTCTCTTTATTGTATCCTTTTCTTTTTTCTTGTACTTTTTACTCTTTCATTTAAGTTTAGTTGTGTTAGGTTTTAGTATTATAACTAAAATTCTTAATAAAATTATATATAACCAAAAAAAGAGAAAACCAGTTTTAGAATATTTTTGTGTTTCCTCCTTATTAAGGCCAACTTATAAAGGCCTACTTAGACTTCTTCTAAGATCACCCTGAGTTAAGAAAATAATGGCTGCATTGTCAGCCTAGACAAGCACAGCTGGGTTTACTGCTAAGAAAAGCAGAATGCAGCCCTGTTTTTTGAACCGAGAAATCAGCAGAAGGGTGGCTGCTACATCTAACCTGTGTAACTGTGTTCACATGTAATATTCTTATTAAGAAAAGCAATCTCCAATCTATGAAGGAATGAAACAACTTCTACCAGAATCTTCTCTAAAAAAAATCAATAAAGGTGATTCATAAAGAGCTGGGGTATGTGAGTGCATATCTCTTTGCTAGGAATTGTGTAAGTAGTGTGAGCAGATAGATCCATAGTTGACCTGCCCTTCCTAAAGACCTTTTCCTTGACACCTGCTGTGCTCTGCAACATAATTGCTTTAGTTTGTTCCAAGCTGTTTCACGTCTTCCTGACATCTATTTAAATGTATTTTCCATTCATTCTGTTGGATATTAATATTAATATCCAAAACTTTTTTCAGAAAGGACTTGTAGTTTCTCATCTTGTAGTTCTAATTCCAGTCTAACTTATTTCTTTCCATGTCTATTGTTTTCTAAAGAGCCTCTCTTGATATTACTGAAAATTGGCTTGTATCACATTCATAATTTCTCATCACTCTTGAGCTTTCACCAATTTTCTCAAGGTTTCATAATAAACAAAACAGGCATGCACTGATTTATTCCCTTTTCATGTACATGTATGAATGGATTTACCTTTAAATTATGTATTTGAACTAAGCAGATCTTTTGATAACCAATTTTAGTTTAGATCATTTCTAAACAAATGCTCACCAGCCATTATTATCATTAATTTTGGAGTCTCCTAATGCAGGGGTGTCAAACTGCCGGCCCGTGGGCTGGATGCATCATGCCGAAACCACGGCCACCCCATTGCCGGCAATGGGAAAAAAGTTGCGAGACGTTGCGAGTTTGACACCCCTGTCCTAATGGTGCAAACATTTTTTTCCAGTACTTTTTCAACTTTTTTCCATTCATATCTACTATCAGAATAATTTTAAACCATGGACTGCATTCATTCAGAATGTTGGTCAGTTTTCTCATCACTGGTTCTTCTATCAGTATTTACTGGAATATATGAACCTATCACCTAATTATGGATCTATTCTTTCATAGACACTACTGGGGATTTCCAATTAATATTTTTGCCATATCTTAACTTTTTTGATTCATGATTAAACTTATAATTTTACTGCTTATCATATATTTATTAAGTTCAATGCGTTAGCTCGGTCTTCATCTGTTCAGGTCTATTGCATCCTAGTGTTTCTCTTGTTTTCCCTTTGTTAATTCATGCTTTTTACAGTTTACTCCTGCTGTATTCTAAATTACAATATCCATGTGGCATAGCTATTACTACAGATAACTGATTTCTGCCACAGATCATGTTTTTGCTTAATAAATCACATAAAGCTTATTAGTAAGACAGAGAATAGACAGACTAGGTTACCAGCCTTCATAGTATCTGTGTCAGATTCGGCATTGCCTATTAATGGTAAAGAATTAATGGTAAAGAAAGAAAGGGAGTCAAGCTATTCTCCAAAGCACCTGAAAGCAGGACAAGAAGCAATGGATGGAAACTAGTCAAGGAGAGAAGCAACCTAGAACTAAGGAGAAATTTCCTGACAGTTAGAACAACTAACCAGTGGAACAACCTGCCTCCAGAAGTGGTGAATGCTCCAACACTGGAAGTTTTTAAGAAGAGACTGGCCAGCCATTTGTCTGAAATGGTATAGGGTTTCCTGCCTGAGCAGGGGGTTGGACTAGATGACCTCCAAGGTCCCTTCCAATTACTTCTTCTTCTTCTTCTTCTTCTTCTTCTTCTTCTTCTTCTTCTTCTTCTTCTTCTTCTTCTTCTTCTTCTTCTTCTTCTTCTTCTTCTTCTTCTTCTTCTTCTTATTATTATTATTATTATTATTATTATTATTATTATTATTATTATTATTATTATTAAAGTCCTGCAAATTTTGGCCAATATACTTTAATTGCAAAGCCCAGTTTTATTCCAAACTTTTGTTATTCTAGGAAAGCATGTCAAGTCTTCATAGTGGAGTCAGTTACATATAATACTCTCTTGAATTTTTCTTCACATTTACTAACCCCCACAATAAAACCTTCATTATTATGTTTAAACCATATACTCCTAATATGGCAAGAAGATCTGTGATCATTGCTTAATCTTTGGATCAGATCATGGACTATTTTGTCAGAGTAGTGATATGCCAAACTTATTGTTAAGGGTGGACATCAAACTTGGCTACAAACTCTGTCAGCTCTGCATTAAGGCAGACCCAGGTATGGAAGAGCAGGCTGCTTAGAAAAATTGAGGCACCTGTGTTGCCTTCTCCCCCTCCCATTCAAAACTTTTCCCCAGTCAGTTTGGCAGATTACAAAACTGGAAGTTTGAAACAGGTATGAGAGGAGAATGGAACAGATATGTGTTTTGGAATCTCTGCAGCCACCAGAAAATAGAAATAGGCAAAACCAGCAACACTAAAAGAAGGCATTTTTCCTTCCTTTGAAGTGGATGATCCAGAGGAAAAAGAAAGATGGAGGCCCAGAAAAACAAAACACAAATGGAAATGGCCAAGTACTTTACATGCTGGCCACTAACTATGAAGAAAAACAAGAAATCCCAGAGAGAGGAATCAAGACAAAAGGCAGAAGCGAATTTGTAAGACTAAAACATTGCTAGTAATACTATGGAGTGTAGTATAGTAATAATGAAGAGGAAATGGTATAATAATAATAGTTATACTATAGTATAAAGGAAATATTGTAATAGTAATTGAATAGCAGAAGAATAGAATATAGGATAGAGACAATAGAAGGCACTCATGTGTGTGTGTGTACATTCATTTCACTCTTACATCTTGGTGTTTTTTTTTTAATCCCATTTATATCCCGCCCTTCTCCGAAGACTCAGGGCGGCTTACAATCTAAGCACAAATCAAATGTGCTTAGCAATAGCCTTCATTCTATGTATATGCCTGCTTATTAGGGTTCCCACCCAAAAAATAATCTTTATAGCAAGATATAAAACCTACCTGTGCAGGGTCCAGTGCTTTTGTGGTCTTTTGAATCAATCTATATGGGTACATTCAGTGCTTTTTTTGTAAAAGAAAAAGGTGCCGGAACTCACACATGTCATACAACCCGCCTTGCCTATCCTACAAGGTTCCATCCAAAAAAGGTGCCGGAACTCCGTTCTGAGCGTTCTATGAGAAAAAAAGCCCTGGGTACATTTAAAAAGAAACAGACACTGGAAAGTTAGATAATTACTTTTATTGCGAAGAATTAATAAATCAATCACTTGAAGACATCCTGTGTATAACAACAGGCCTGACACCAGCTGTGCATGTATGTCAGCCCAAAGTTTTCCTCTTGTCTTTTAGAGTTGAATGATATTGACATCTCTTTTCCTGGCCTTGGGTTCTCTGCCAGGACTTCCTTGTTACAAGCTCCTGTCTCTCCTCCTCCCCACATCTCTGGCATGAGAATTAATGGCTGCTGCCTCACCAACTTCAAGCCTTACAAACTAAGGTCACTAATCTAGAGACTAACCTTTACGTACATAGATGCGGGATTATTTAGCACAGTTTCAGACTAAAAACTCTAAAATTCTTGCAGCGATAGAAAATTCTTTGAATTAAATAATACAAATGTAAATTTTATGAAGAATAGAATCTTCCTCAGAATCTAATAATTTTTAATCTGTGCTCTGGATTGTCTACATGATTGGGATGATGGTCTTAGTTGGAAACAGAAATTACAGTCACATTTCCCTAATGGGTCCATGTAATGCTCAGGCATTTTGTGATTATAGATATTTTAACAAAGCATTAAAATTGAATTGTAAAAATGAAGTAAACAATGTTAAAAATTGATCACTATATCCCTATTCCCCCCAAAATATCATCTGGATTTTAGATATGTTTATAATATATGTTTCTGCATATTTTTCGCCCTATTCTGAATATACTATAGACCAAGACTGCATCAAATGAAAACAATACTGTGATGGTTGCAATGCATTTTCTATTCTAACCTCATGGTGGCGCAGTAGGCTAAGAAATCATTTTATATTAGCCATTCTTGGATTGAATATCATATAAGTCACATGACCAGATAGACAGCAGGAAGTATTAGATTGACAGTTCCTTTGTCTGCATCAAGTTTTTCTGTTTTATTTTGAATATTTTCAGTTTCTTCAGATTATAGGAAACATTGGAGGAATTGTTATTGCAACAATTGGAAAAGGAGCATCAAATAGAAGAAAAATGACACAATTCTTTTAATGTTCATATTCCAAGCTTTTTATGTCGAAAAAGGTATATTTTTTGTTAATGACTTACAAATGCTGCCTGTTTTAGAAGAAAAGTCTAGTGTGATTGTCCCTATGTCAGAGTGAGAGATGAAACCAAGCAGTATAGTGTGGAAATTATATGGGGTGATGAATAGATATGATAAATGTGACACTGCATTATTTTCAGATGCTATTATTCTCATATGGCAGGTTTCACAGAGCTTTATCTGAGAGACTTAAAGATAACTATATAGCTTATTGTTATATAGCACAATATATCTTATTGTTAACATCTCCACATTTTATTCTATGTTCTTGAGCTGAGTAGTAGGTGCACAGTTGCAGAATTACAATCACTGCAAATTAGGTCCTTGTATTATGCTCCTTGCATTTTAGATGAAAATCAAGTCTAGTGGATGGTAGTTTATAATAATCTTCTAATACAAACTATAAGATCTGATAACCATTCAGTCTTCATGGGTGAAATGCAGCAACACTTGCATATTGTTTACAAGTCAAAGATAAGTATCATTTATCTTTGACTACATATGTCTCAATGTAAGAGCCTTGGTGGAGCAGTGGGCTAATGCCTCCTTAAGTAACACCAGCTGCCTGCAATTAGTGCAGGTTCGCGTCCCACCAGGCTCAAGGTTGACTCAGCCTTCCATCCTTCCGAGGTAGGTAAAATGAGGACCCAGATTGTTGGGGGCAATAAGCTGACTTTGTAATAATGCCGCTTGGGGTGTGTGTGAAAGCCCTAATAAGCAGGCATATACATAGAATGAAGGCTACTGCTAAGCTTGTAAGCCGCCCTGAGTCTTCGGAGAAGGGCGGGATATAAATGGAATTAATAATAATAATAATAATAATAATAATGTATACATGCATTCCAAACAATCATGTGTTAGGATCTTTAAACAAAGTCACTCTGTGTTCATGGATATAATTGGGACACTCAGGTGGGGAAGAGTCAAAGCATAATAAGCCAAAGCATAATGAGTACGCAATATATGTGATTTATTATAAAAACAGGAAGAATGTTTCAGGAACTGACATTTGGTATAATCTGAAAATCTAATGGTTAAATATAATAAAAGGAAAAGAGAAGGAGAAAAGTAAAGGCGAGTCAACACTGAAGGATAGAGAGGATTGGACAATGGCCAAAGAGATACGAGGAAGAGAATAACAAGATACAAATGTGAGTAGTCAAATTAGTTGTATTATAGATATATAGGCAGTTATTGAAAGGCCAAAAAATATGTGCAAACTGAGAGTAAGAAAAAGTTGGAATACTGTTCTTATATATTCCTAAGTGAAGTGGGGGAGGCTGGTCCTCAAAAGGATACATGGGTATTTGCAGGGAAATGGATGGTGTGGGAGACAAAATGTGTGATGCAAACAAATTCTGCCTCTCACTATGTGGAATGGAAGCATGCAAGAGAATGTTTTGGGTTGTAACGCTATGACACATGTTTCATCATTTTCATGACATCTTGACTCACTGTGGATATATATGAAGTGTCTTTAGATCCAAAGAACCAGGATTTCTGGCATTGCTCCATGAAAGTTATGGAAGGTCTGATCTTCCAGTTCTCTTAAATAAATATTTCCTAAAGAAGATATTCTGCAGATGGACTTAATGTAAGCATGCTTCTTAGAGCAGGGGTTCCCAACCCCCGGGCTGTAGCCCACTACTGGACCATGCCTGTTTGCAATTGGACTGCACAAGTGACGAGCTGGTGTGTACCCATGCATACAGCTCGACTCACACAAGTGGTAGGCTGGCACACACGTAGGCATGCATACCTCAACTAGTTGAGTTGCGTATGCATGCATGTGCATGTGTGTGCTTGCTGGACCGCCACTTGCGTCAGTCGAGTTGAATGCACATGCACACCGGCCAGTTACTTGCATGGCCTCGTTCCCCTCACACCCCTGCCAGGCCACAAAGGTTGTCTTAGAGTCCTCTTCAGATTTATAAAGCAAAAACATTGTTCTTGAAATTTCTAGAGTCAATAAGTTGAATGTATGCCAAAACAGGAAAAGGTGAAAAAAGATGTGTGTTTTTTTTGTGGAACAAGGAGAAATAAAATTTAGGAATAAAAACTGGCAAACTCATTTTTACTTGCAAAATATCCTGTTAAAACTTTTATTTGGGAAAAGGAATTTTCTTTAAAAAAAAAGAAATGGTAAAACATACAGATATATGTACAGTATTTCCCCCCTCTCTATAGGCAAGTAATTAAATATTTTCTACGTTTCATGGATGGCTAAATCTCTTATCACCATTTGCCAGTGTTTTTCTAGAGTTTTAAACAAAGTGTTTTCTCTAAGTTTTGGACTAGAGAGAACACAATCACTGGGTATACCTCGATGAACTTGAATGCAGTTAGAAACCAACCATATAACTACAAATTTTAGAGAGTGGAAACCATTATCATGTTGCATGCAAATGAAGATGTATTTCAATATCACCATTTTGTACCATGTTGGGATTGACAAGCTTAATGGACTAATGGAGGAAGGGATGTCCACTAAAGCTGAATATCCATTAAATATTGAATAGAATTTTTGAGCCCCAAAATATACTCATAGATGAGAAAAAATGGAATTAAAACTGCAGCTGAAAAGCATGGAGCAGCCTAATCCATGGCTTTTCGAGGATTAATGCTGTGTTCGAAGGTGATTTTATCAATTCTGCTCTAGATCATTGGAAACTGCAGTATGCTGCCATTTTCCTTTGAACAGCTGTGGTTTGCACCTTCCAATAATTGGGAATGTTTACCTTATGTTGTGCAATGGCCCTGTGCTGAAACCCATCCATTATCCTCTTTTGTCTTTCCGTTTCAGAGGTTTAGCATCCTGTTTCTGAATTTGGCACTTCCTGTATCTCTTTTGTTAGAATTTATCTAAGAACTTTCCATCCTCAGTCCAATTCTGGTCAAAGCTATTGGGAAAAGTAACTGGATGCGAAATTGCCAAAATGTTATCATATCTTCAATAACAGGCCTTCAGAAGCTACAGAAAAATAGAGGCTAGGAAGGTCTGAGGGAGATTTCAGTGCTTTTGTTGACATTGTTTATAGCTGACCTTCAGATACGCAGCTTCCCTCCATAGAAACACCACGGATAGTTTTGCTATCCCCAGACAAATGCACACAAAAAACTGCACTGAAAATTATGGTTTGGAGCAAGGTGTATGCTAGCAATTTACTTCATGTTTTTTTATGCATTGAGGGGATCAGATCGGACTTGGTTAGCCAAAGAGGGAACAAAGGAGCACTGCCGGTTGATGGCATTTTCTGGATTTTGAGTTTATCAAAACTCAGGTGATTTCAAACTTCTTTGAGAAAGACGGGAAGAGTTATAAACTGTGATAGTGTGGAGCTGTCTAAGAACTGTTATTATTTTCTTTTCTGTCTTATAGTTTGACTAAACCATGTCTTGGTTTATTATAGCTTCTGATGAAGGAAGTGGAGTTTTTAAAGCCGAGATGGTAGAAAAGTGAAGAGCTAAATCCTGGATAAGGATGTTTCTCTCTGATCTCTACTCAGATTTCTGTTCTATTCAGTTTATTCTACTCTGTATGCACATAATAAACAGAGTGCTTGGAATAAGTGTGGGTTGACAGTATTTGTCATATTGCCTCAAAATAAAAACATGGCTCTAATGATTGCTATAGTATGTCGAATAAAAAATACTGATCAAAGTTCAGATTTGTTGATGGTAATCCAATAAACTGAGATTTTGAAAAAAAGGTTAAAAACAATTACTTATTTTTTTCTTAGCTTTGTCAGTCAGTTGCAGCTAGTCAGAGATTGCCAAAGTGTGAGTGGAAATTAGGTAGATGTGTGTTTGTGTTTGTGTGTGTACATACATGCACACACACACAGACAGACTTGTGGTGACGCAGTGGTTAGAATGAAGTATTGCAGACTAATTCTGCTGACTGCCAGCAGTTCGATCCTGACCAGTTCAAAGGTGACTCAGCCTTTTGGGAGCAATATGCTGACACTGTAAACCACTTAGAGAGAGCTCTAAAGCACTGTGAAGCAGAATATGTCTAAGTGCTAGTGATATATATGAGCAAATAGGTGAATATATGCTTTGGAAAACAATCAGGAAAGGAACTACAATAGTGGGGTGAGTCTAACCTTCTGAGCCAGTTGGCCTTAGCAGGCTAGTTAGCTAAGCAAGCAGGAAACAGCACGAAGTGAAGTGACTTGGGAAGTAATGTGGGAAGAGTGAGCAAATGAGAGTGCCAAGAGACAGGCTTCAGGGAGGTCCTCAAGGCATGTTGTCCAACCCCTCCCACTCAGACTGCTGCTGAATGCAATACCTTCAAGAAGAATAGCTCTGTGCCTCCTTTATCAGAACCCCCAAGTCTCATGTGCTTCTTGCCCACTCAAAGGTTAGTCCTGAGGTACTAACCAGATGGGAAATTTCAGCTGAGGCTTGCCCACATTTATTGAAGTCTGTTGTAAACCAAAAATTTAATTCCCAGTGTCTATACTTGAAAAGAACTAGGAGATATCCTGTATGATGCATACTATATCTGATAATAACAGAAAGACACATTTAATTTGCCACCAACAGAATACAGATATATTGTGTTGTAACAGCTTTAACAGTGTGTCCTACACACACATTGAACTGTTCAGTAGCCCAAATCACCACACATTCAATTGCAGTGTAGCATGAAATGGAAATCTCAAATAAAACAGGAAGGGGGGGGGGAAGTATTATTCTGCTTTTAGTTTTGCCTATTCTTAGCCCTCCTTTTTTTGCTTATATAAAAATATTCCAGATATTTCTGGTTTTCTTTTGATATCATTTACTTTTCTAAAAGAGCAAAATCCCTGACTAAAGGAAAATCACCAGCCCTCTTTGTTAAAAATTTATTTTATTGCAGAGAAAAATAATTTATACTTTGGGTGGAGCCCATGAAAGGAAGAGCTAATGTTGAACCAAATATAGGGAGCCAAAAATATTTTGCTTCTCCAATATATAAGAATTTGATTCATGAGCCATGCAAGATGATTTATAAGTTAACTGCTGCATATATAATATGTTCCTTTAACTGAAAGCTATTTCATTTGTGCTTGCAAACTCTAATGTGGGTACATCCCAAAAGAACAATGAACGGATTCTTGTCATACTAAAATCTAAGAAAACCCATGATTAATTTTTTTTGGCTTTTGCATGAAGCTGGGCAGCAAGTCCCATGGAACTTTGTGTAAACATAAACAAACATGAATTGGATCTGGCTGCAGTCCTAGACATACTTAGGAATAGATGGGATATGCCTTTGAGAAACATTTTAAAGATCATTTTGTAATCATACTTTCATGCATTGTAGAATAGGATTGCACAAGTATGTATGCATCCCATCATTTTATTCAAATACGCTGTGAAACATGGCACCATCTTCCTCAGAAGTTGGGATTAAGTACTACCAAATATGCTCACAAGGATTTACTAGTTTCTACCAATTCATTTGGCATTGCTTATATGGGGCAGTTTTTTGGTGCATATTTTTAAAAAAGTGCTGGAAGCCTGATCACAAAATGGCCACTAAAGAAATGGGATGAATTGTAAAATAACAGGAACACTACTACCCTTCTTTCACACTGTGATGAGGTAATAGACAGACTAAAGATAAGGAGATAAAATTAATTACATTTGTTTGGCAGAATTAGGACCAAGGAAGTCAGTATTTTAGGCCCATTGCTAGCCTTTACAAACAAGCTAAATAAATCTAATAACAAAAAGCACACAAAGCAAGCCTCCAAATTACAAAATGCTGTCCCAGAATCATATGCTGCTGGTGGTTCTGCTCATCAATAGAGACCTTCTTTCGAAGGCAGCCTCCATTTTATTCCCAGCTTGGAACTGAACCTGGTTTTATTTCCCAAAATGCATATGCAATGGAAAAAAGAAACCCATAAGCAACTAATGGAAAGATTTCTTTTTTCATTTGCATGAAAAAAGAACGTTCTACTTCTGAAAAATGCAGAATTGATAGTGAAATAATTAAACATTTTCCTCCATTCATCCATCGGTTATAGAGAGTTCAGAACGTTCTTTATAAAAATAACTTAATTTTTAACCTAAGGCCTATTTTTCTTTTCTCATTAAGCAGGAACAAGATGGTAATTTCTTTTCCAGATCTCTTCAATTTCTTTTAGCTAATTGCCAATTCCTCCGTCAATAGCTGGAGAAGACCTTCTGCCCCATGCCATTTTATCCCTCCTCAACCATTTTTCCAGTGGCAGTAGAACCATTGTTCACCTTCCAACTCAGCAGGTATCAGTAGTTCTTGACCTTTGACTAGATGCTAGAGACTATTTGAAGTTCTGATGGATCTACTTGGGGGTAATTATGACCTGGATTCAAAGTTCTTATAGTCACTTTTGGATTTGCTGCTGTCCACATTATTATTATTTTTCATTCAAACATCGTGGATTTGGTAAACAAATCAAAGAGAATTTTCACTGTTGCTATTTTCTCTCTCTCTCTCTCTCTCTCTCTCTCTCTCTCTCTCTCTCTCTCTCTCTCTCTCTCTCTCTCTCTCTCTCTCTCTCTCTCTCTCTCTCTCTCTCTCTGTGTGTGTATGAATGGTTCCTGTTCCTTTCCCCACCCTCCAATGTGCTGTGAGTCTGAGTCACCTTGGACTCCTGGGTTTGAATACCATTTCTTGACTTTTCCTCCTGCAGATGAAAAATCCTTGTCATCTTTTTGAATTTATCACAATGCAGAAATGCTTTACCTCTCCCTGTGTTTCAAGCAAACTCTGAAAATAGTTCCAAGGCTGGTGACTCTGATGATATCTATAGAACAGCATTCTACAATGAACTACTACATCATCAATAATTTCAAATCTCAGCTTTCTCTTTTTTTAATTTATAAAATTCATACTTTGCACTTTCATGGCAAAAAAATTCCAGAGGCATCTTCTAGCCACATGAATTCCCATGATTCCAGTTGCAATCTTCTAGTTTCTACTAATGTTTGGCAGTGTTGTTTTAGGATATTTGGAGAGAGGGCCAGTTGACATGTCAAAGAGTTACTGTTTGTTTGTTCGTTTGATTGAACAAAGAATCATAAGACCTTATACCATATCAGTCAAATGATTGTCTAGTCTATTTTGAAAACTTCCAGGGATAGAGCACCCATTACCTCAGGAGTCAATCTATTCCATTGATTAATTGATGTCACTGTCAGAAAATGTTTCCTTCTAGGTTGGATCTTTCTTTAACAAGCTTCCACCCATTATTTCTTGTCCTGCCTTCTGGTGTTTTGGAGAAAAAGTCAGTCTCTTCTTCTCTGTGACAGCCCCTCAAGTACCAGAAGACAGTTATCATGTCCCCTCTAATCCTTATCTTTAATAGCTTAGGCATACCTCGCTCCCTCAACCTTCATTATGCGAGTTAACCTCCAGTATCTTTATCATCTTTGTTGCTCTTCACTGTACACTTTCTAGGATCTCAGCAACTTTTTTGGTGGTGGCGATGACTAGAACTGAACACAATATTCCAAGTGTGGCTTTACTGGTTCAGTATAAAGCAGCACTATCACTGTGTTCTTGATATTAGCTCTCTGTTGATGCAGCCCGGGACTGCATTAGCATTTTTGGCAGCTGCAGCACATTGCTGGCTCATACTTAAGTGGTGGTCCAGCAGGACATGCATAGGAGCAAGGTTGTGTACGTGAAACTGTTTCCTCCCCACTGTTGCTGCTGCTGCTGGTCCGTGGAACCAGAAAGCTTGGGGACCACTACTTTATTATGTAAAGTTGTCCTTTATAATAATTTAATTATTTTCTGGATTTTGCTCTTTAATTTTTCTTTGTCAAGCAAAGTTATAAATATAAATGGTTAATTTGTTTTTATGCCTATGAACTTCTTTTAGATTTGTCATTTTCAGGCTTGTCTTTACTTTCTTTTCTAAGAAAATATGGTCACTGTAGATATAGTGCATATTGAGGGTCCCTGGTTGTCTATTAATTGTTATATGTAGTTTGATTCTATCTGAAGTTTTATTTTATATTGATTTACACGGGTAAGAGTCATATTTGCATGCACATCAAAGATTATACATTTCCTAAATAAATTAAAATTAAAGGCAATATCAAAGCAGGGATACAATTCGTTTAAAGAAGAAACAAAATTCAAATTATAAATCATTGAAAGTATAAAATAAACAGAAGTGTCTTTATAAAAGTACAGCTTCTGTCCATGATGAAAGTTATACTGGAAGGATATAATAATGGCAAGGTAAGTTATGCAGAAAGGCTTACATTATCCTGCTGCCAAGTGCATTGTAGGAGAAAGAAGGGCAGGACCTGAGAGTGGAGTAAAAAGAGGATCAGCCTAGAACTGTTTAGTAGCCACAAGTCAACTAAGTCCAACCACTCTTTGAGTGCTGTGGGCCTTTATCTAACCAGGTGTCTACTGTTAGTTGAAAAGATTCCTGTGCATAGGCTTTAGCAATAAATCAGTTTAATTGAACCTTCAAGTGTGGATCTGGTCTTTTGGGCCAGACATTATATAATGGACTTCAACTCACATAGGTTTTAGCCAGCATTACTATGCTGAATTTTGGCAATAATATCTCAGTTTTTTTTTCATAGTGAATTCTAAAATAAATAGCTAGTTGTGAGAAGCATCTGGTTTTGAATTTTTCAGTATCCTGCATGCTGTAACATTCAGGTGATGTTGAGAACAAACATTATTAGTATGTAGAAGTACTAAAGGTGCTGGTACGATGGTTCGGCAGTTAAGATGCTGGGCTTGTCAGCTGGAAAGCCAGCAGCCCAAGTTCAAGACCCAAGTTCCACGTGACGGGGGGAGCTGCTGTCCTTGACTCAGCTCTTGCCAACCTGGTAGTTTGAAAGCATGCAAATGCAAATAAACAGGTATCACTGGAGTGGGAAGGTAACAGTATTCCATAACATCATGCTGGCCACATGACCACAGAAATGTCCTCGGACAGCGCTGGCTCAATGGCCTTGAAACAGAGATGTGTAGCCAACAATCACTAGTGAACTAAAATCCATAGGAACTCCTTTAACCTTTTTATCAGTTCTAATAATTTTTTAAAAAAATTCCATTTATATCCCGCCCTTCTCCGAAGACTCAGGGCGGCTTACAAGCTTAGCAGTAGCCTTCATTCTATGTATATGCCTGCTTATTAGGGCTTTCACACCCTAACCCTAAATACTAAAAAAGCACATGCGTGTATACACACACACACACACACACACACTCACTCACTCACTCACATGCATACATACATAAGTAACATAAAAGCAGTGATTTATAGCATTTTGTACAGTTTTTACCAATCTGTTACCAAATAGGTAGGAATTATAAAGTAATAAATGACTGCTGGTTTATAAGCCAGATTTATAAGAATTGTTCTCATCTAGAAGAATACACAAAGTTCTGTGAGAGTAAAATGAATGGTCATTTCAGTCTGTCTCTTTTAATTAATTTGTAATTAATTTTGATTTTAGGATGAGGGGAATCCATTCATGTTCCAGCACAATTATGGCAATATTTAACAAGAATATTTCAAACAAGGGCTATTATACAGTATTTGAGGGGAATAAAATAGAAGCTAAAAAATCCTTTTGATGTGAGAAATCAAATAATTCAAATATAGTCTATAATTCAAATGTAATAGACTATATAATGTTTACTGTATGGTTGTGTCTTATGTTAGATGACCAAAAAGAATCCCCTTATTATATTGCAATGTAAATATTTTTATATACAACATATCCATTCTCTTCCATTCATCCCTTAGGCATTGCACATAAATGACAGCAAAGAGCATGACCATCAGTTAATTTTCATAAAAAGCTTGAATTGGCTGATATTCACCCAACTTAAATACAGGACAGTGAATATAAAATGTGCAGTCAAAACATGCACGAAGTATTTCTCCTAATGACCTCCACAGACATTCCTTCCACGCTGAATCTGAAAAACAGAAGGGAATGTTGTGGAAAATGCATATTTCAGTGTCACGAACTGAAGAGAAATACAGGTGATACATGCACAATGGGGGCTGAAGAGGGGGGCAGGAAGAAATGGAGAGAGCCACACCAATCTGCTTTGAGGAGAGAAACTGTCTTTTAATTCCCTCCATTTCAGTTTTATATCCGCGCCTTCCCTTTAACCAAATTAATTTCTTCATGCTATTGCCACGAAATAATGTCACGCTGAAATCCAGGCAGTTCTTCCTTATCAGTCAACAGCTGTCCCCAGACAGAGCATTTTAATTTTGAATGGGGGCAAAGGGAGTGGGTAGGAATGAAGTGGCAATACATTTTCATTGACAGCCAGGCAGCAGAGAGCCTCCGTTCTGTAATAACTTTTAGAGGGTTTGATTTGTTTGTTTATAGATGCTCCTATTCTGTCTTATAAAATTATCTTTTTGGAGGCTTTGTATAAAAAGGGATGTGGCTGGCCTCTCTGATCATGTAAAGCTCATTATTTCTCCAGGCCCTTTGTCCTTACGGAGTTGTTCCTTGTTTGTTGGATTCCTGTTGTCCAAGCAGCAGGAATGCTGTTGTAACCAGACTGGGGGATGGGGGCTGAGCTTCCTTGCTATTTTCCTCTTTAATTTTCCTCTTTATTATGTTTGTCCCTCAAACTGGAGAACTGTGAAGATGGGCTCCAGCTAGAACAACTTTCATATTCAAATAAAAACTGCATTTACAATATGCAATCATAAACCTATTTAAAAGGCTCTCAGTCTCTTTCTCAATATTTCACCAGAACTGATTTTTAGTTATAGGTTAACACTCAGAAGAAACAGAATTATTCAAACAATAGCACTGAAATTACCTCTGAAAAGACCTTAATCTAGATTAATGTAAATGGAGTTGATGTTGCAAAAAGAAATAGTCACACATGCCATCCAAAATTGCTGTTGTAGAAATTCCACTTTTTAAATCAGAACATGGATGCAGGAAGTTGGATCGTTGTAATATTTTTCTTATTGGCCACATCTGAATACATAAAGTAAGTATGATTAAATATTAAAAAAATTGATATTATGCAGAATTACAAACGAAAGAAATAATTATCATATTTTTGACTCTGAGAAGCCTCTAATATTGTAAAAGATGGAAGGACAGAGAAGACGATAATCAGCAGCAAGGTGGATGCTTAGCTGCATTGGTGATGGGTGCACCATTGAAAGACCTAAGGAGTCAAGGAGTCATTCCAGAAAAGGTCTGTCTATATAGTTGCTGAAAGTTGATGCAGAGTTGATGGCATTTGAGTCAGCTGAGATTGCAAAAACACTAAAACAGGCAACTTAGTTCTTGTTCTATCAGTAACCGTTGTAATTGTTATTTATTTATTTATTTATTTATTTATTTACATTTATATACCGCCCTATTCCCTGAGGACTCAGGGCGGTTTACAGGAAATTAAAAAATCCACCATACAAAAGTTAAAAAACCAAATTAAAAAATATTAAATTGACCCTGTATACTTAAAACCCCAATTAAAATTTCTCCTCAGCCTGGGCCCGAGAGCTCAAAGAGCCAGGTCTTCAGGCCCCGGCGGAATGATCGGAGGTCGGGGGCAGTCCTCAGCTCCACCGGCAGCTGGTTCCAGAGGGCAGGCGCTCCCACTGAGAAGGCCCTATCCCTGGGTGTCACCCGCCGGCAATCTCTCACCGGCGGCACCCTGAGCAGACCCTCCCTGTGGGAGCGCACTGGGCGAAGGGCGTTTGATGCCGGCAGCAGGTGTTCCCTCAAATAGCCCGGACCCAGGCCATGTAGGGCTTTATAGGTAATAACCAGCACCTTGAATTTCACCCGGAGGGCAACCGGAAGCCAATGCAGCTCGCGGAGTAGAGGTGTTACATGGGAGTATCGGGAGACCCCCATTACAACTCGCGCGGCCGCATTCTGCACCAGTTGAAGCCTCCGAGTGGTCTTCAAGGGCAGCCCCATGTATTATTGTTGGAAATAGTACTTTTATGTTCAGAAAAGTGATACTATAACATACTATAACAAAACATATAGCATTCAACCCAAAATATCCATCATAGATACAGGCAAAATGAATGCCAGCTTTCTGATCCCATTATGAGAGCATAGAATAAAAGAAGCGATGCATATATATATTCCATACATTGAACTTAGTTTAGCAGTGGCTTTTTAAGCAGTGGATTCTTTAACGTTAAAGAATCAGAAGAGAAAAAAACATTTTCCCCAATCATCCCAATTGTATTTCAGAAGATCTGTGTTGTATTTTATATCAGGGGTTCCCAATCCCCGGGCTATGGACAGGTACCAGTCCGCTGCCTGATGGGAACCGGGCAATGTAAGTGGGTGTTCTGTACCAGCCTGCTACCGGCCCTGCAGAAAAGGCAGGGACAACCCCTTTACAAACGGCAAGAGGCTGGAATTACGCCTGCCAAATTTATAGCTACAAAAACAAACAAGACACGAACCAAGAAACAGGAGCTTTAAGAAACACGAACTATCCAAGCGGTTGCCTTCAGCAAACCAGCCCTCCCCACACATTCCCCTTATATAGAGTTCAGGGCGTGGCTTCTCTCTGCCTCCTTCCGAGAAGCCCCATTGCCTTCCTCTGTTTACTTCTAATTGACTGCCTCCTGCGTCGGGCGTCCTTGAACAGGGCCAGCTGTGGGTCATCTTCATCCACGCTGTCAGGCTCACACAGCTGGGTCTCCGTGGTGACCAAGTGGGAGGGGCCTGGCTGAGGGCTCTCATCAGCAAGATCTTCAACCCCCTCAGCAAGGTCTTCAACACCCCCCTCCTCCTCCTCTGAGTCGTCCGACCCAACTGCCGAACCCACAGGCTGACCCTGAATCACAACAGTGGGAGACAAGTGGGTTAAGCTTTATTTGTACATGCACAGCATTAGTTTTGTGCGTGAAACCATCCCCTTCTGCCCACCACCACCGCTGTTGGTCCGTGGAGCCAAAAAGGTTGGGAACCACTGTTTTATATAAGAAAGAAATTTTTAAAAAAACCATTTTAAAGCAGCAGGATTAGCAGCAAACAACAAACTGAAAACATAAATGGAGTGGTGTTCATTGTGCAAGTCTGCCATTGCATATTTGTCTCATGAGGTCTTACGCATGCATGTGAGATATAGCATGTGTGTAATATGTATTTGCTTTGCTTTGCTTTGCATGGGTAGCTATTTATGAAAGTATCTCCAACTTGCTTTCCTTTTCTCATAACTGAATACAGTGGTATCTTTATAGATCTCAGTGTAGATTACTCTCCAGTTCTGTCATGGTTAGATTAACCTTTTGCCGATGTCATGTTATAGATTAATGCAATGACTTTGATCAATTTTCGAAGGGAAGAGATGGACAGAGAGATTCATTTGGTTCCCATATCCCTCCTATCTTTTCATGCAGGAGTATCTGGGGTGAGAGTGGGGAGTCAAAATAGTCAAGATGGTGTCATGTGTGCAATGCATGCATTGCTCAAGCAGCTAATTGGACTTTTTAAAAATTTGTCTTTAGCCTCCATGAGCTTGGGAACAATATGTATGAAAATGGTACATATATTAAATGTGCTCATAAGCAAGAAATATGCAAATTTTTAGAAGGATAGGTGCAAGAATTAGTTTATGATAATAAACAATATAAGGCTTTTTAATGTTCTGTTCAAGTGGCATCAAAATTACAGAAAGTGCAGTAAGCAATTGGATGTACAGCAGCAAAGACAGAAATATTTGAGAATCTGTTTTATTTTCCAGGCTAATATGCAGTTATACTTATGTTTTTCTGGCTCAACCAACCTCTTTTTATTTTCCCTCTTTCCTATTTATTGTAATTTAAATTACTTGTTAGTTGCAATTGGAGAAACAGCTGTATAAAAGATTTAGTCTAAATAGCAAAGAATCATTTCTGCAAAACATTCTATAATTGCATACATGGAACGTTATATCTGGAATTGTAATTGTATACATGGAAAAGGATCCCATAAACATGAACCTCCATGCAGTAACTGGATTAAACCCTCAAAATGGTGATGATCTTCATGTGGTCTTCGGACAAATTTCAAAAGCCTTCTACAATCAGTTCAGCCATTCAGACTAAAGAGAAAAAGAGAAGGGGGAAGAAAAAAAATCATCCCTTTTTAGCTTTAGCATTTTATTACCTGAGCTCCCACTCGTTCATAAGACTCCCTTCAGACAACTTTCAAGAATAATAATTATTTGTCAATATGGAATAAAGAATTATGGGAACTGAAGGTGCAAAACATTTGGAGAACACCAGACTGGGGAAGATTGTAGATAATATTACAGTAGCAAATACTACAGTACTAGCAATTCCCCAGCAGGTGACAGCAGCCTCAAATATTTCACTGGTTTCACTGTCATTTTCTTCTCTTCTCCTTCCTTGATCTGGCAAGAAATGCACACTAGAGGCATGACACTTTTAAGCCTCAGGTACAAAAACCAGCTGCAAATGAGTCCCCAAAGCCTCTAACTAAAAATTGGAGGAGGGAAGGTACCTGGAAAAAAAAGCAGGATATCAGGGAAATAAAGAAAAATAGTATCACAGAGGAAAGCTGGATTTTGCAGGAGAAGGAAATGGAACCTGAGTGCGCAAACTGCAGTCTTCAGAGCCAAGCTGTAGTTAGAGTAATTAATTTGAATGTGATTTATTTAATATTCAGTTCATAAATATTCCTTGAACACCCAAGAGCTAACGTGTGTACTTATAAAGACATAAAGTTGCCTTTCCTTTCATTATCTATAGCCATTTAAAATCTTCAGTGCCTTTCAAATATCACAATGTATTCATTTACAGATGAACCCTGAGTAATTTACTGAGATTCAGTGTGACTCAGGTTCACTCTAGATTTGGAGCAAATGCCACGAGAAATCTTGTTCTAATGTAGGGTGGCATCAGCAGTTTTACTAGTTTTGCAGAAGAGGAAACTAAGGTGATAGATTACACCCTGCTGACATTCCTCTTCTGCATAACTCTTGAAGTTATAGGACTTTTCTGATTTTTTTCAGCTGGTATTCAGGATAGACCTCATCTTTACCAGATTTTCTTTTTATGGTTTTGGAAATGCTTGGCCCTTTTGCAATCACTGGGAAGTTAAAGCAGGGAGACAGATAACAGAGAGTGTTTGGTGCAATGGTTAAGGCAGCAAGTTAGAAACTGGGGGACCATAAGTCAACCATGACTTGAAGTCATTCTCCTGCCCCCTTGCAACCCCATACAGGTGAAGGTCTCAAGAGATTTGCCAAAGTCACAAAGCAAGACCATAGAAAAAGTGAGATTCGGACTGCACATCTGGTGGGAAAAAAAGCTCTACAATTATATCTGAAGAATGTCTCTGAAGTCTTGCTAAGATCCTTCAGCCTCCACCAGCCCAGCTGTAACGAAAAAGGGACTTTGGGATTTTGGTACAATTTTAGGCTTAAAGATATTGCAGATTATTGTAAGATGGCAGGGTGCCTGTAAAAAAATCTGTGATAAGAAATCCTACTTAATCAGCATCGCTAATATCAAGGAAAGATATTTATCTGCATTACTTAAAGGGCCAATCTAAACTTCACACTCGCTCACTATTCAAACAGTCAGTGCTTTTTTTGTAAAAGAAAAAGGTGCCGGAACTCACACATGTCATACAACCCACCTTGCCTACCCTACAAGGTTCCATCCAAAAAAGGTGCCGGAACTCCATTCTGAGCGTTCTATGAGAAAAAAAGCCCTGCAAACAGTTGAGTGTGCTGGGATACAGGGCTGGGGTGTGACGCATATGTTCCCCTTTTTGATCAGATATGAGATCAGTGAGAATGTCTCTCTTAACTGAGAGGAACCAAGGCCTTATATCCTCTATCCCTGGCCTTATATCCTCTATTTTGGATGTACGCAGTCCAGATTACTCTTCAAAAATTACTTAGTGACTGGTTCCACCTTGTTTCCAACTTAGATATGAGTGACATTAGAGTTAGCCTTTTCCCCCACCCCGCACACAAAACATTATATGAAAGAGCTTACGTTTTTCCCAGTGACAAAGGATAGGATTTATATTTATTCAGGCTGTTGAGATGATGCAATTTGCACGATACTCTAGAGGGCACTGTTGAATTTTTTTAAAAGATAGTAGCTTATTACAGGGTGAATACTAATTAAGGTTACATTTTTAGGGAGGCAAAAATTTATGTCTTTCATTTGCATGCTTAACTATTTTGACATTGAGTTCAAACTACATGAAATTCGTGAGCTGCCTATAATTATAATTTTTTAAATGCCTGTTAAGCCCTACCTTTTTACTTTCTCTTTATGAATGCCATATATTGTACTCCCCCCCCTTTTCTCCTTCCTTCATTTTTTTAAAAAATGAACATTTATTTTTCATTCTGTTTCATGCTGTTTTAATCAACTGGTTATATTTTGTATTTTAATTGTTGATTGTAAATTGCCTGAAGATACCTAGTAATGGAAAGCAATATATAAATGTATCAAATATGTAAATAAATAAATAAGATTCAAAATGTTGTCAAGAACTCCAGGAGCTCGCTCTCCTGCTGTTTAATGATAGATGTATGGTCCTTTGATTCTAATAAACACACATGGAAGAGAAACACATTATCTTTGCCAGGCGTGATCCTGAGTGAAAAAATCCACCGTTCCCTGACATGGCAATGAGATTTTTTTTTAAGAAAATCCCATTGAATTATTTCTCCAGGCCTACATATGCATGCACCCATGTCTTTGATGTCACTGCAACCGTTTCATTTTTATAACTGACATTGTGGTCTATTTTAGTCTGAACATGCTTCAGGCATCCCTATGCCGTAATTGTGCTGTGAGTCAGTTTCTTAGAAATTGCCATTTTCGCTCTCAACCAAAAATGTATCTTACTTTATAATTTAAAAATTCACAGTGATTTTATTGCATAGAAAGAAGTCAGCAACAGCAACATTTCACCACTGGTATGTTCTGTCTAGGTAGCTTTATTATGCATTCTGCATCTGAACAATTGCTCACCGTTCTGCTATTATTGCTCCCTCTGAAATTCAGTCAACAGCCGACAATACCAAAAAGAAGAAAAATATGTACGCTTATCTTCAGGCCATTAAAATCTTACAGCTGTGTTTACTTTCTTCCCTGTGCAAGGAATGAGTAAAAGGGTTTCAGAAAACGAGCTTTATTTGGGGCCGGATAAGAATGGAGAATGGGAGAATAGAGGTGAAGATAAATCTCCGTTTCTAGTGGTTGTTTCAGAATGGTAATATCTCATCTAATTTTAGCTTCACTTTTGAAAGGGCAAGATTCCAGCACCCCAATACATAATGGGTAGAGACCCATGGGTACATTTCAGCAATCTAATCATTCCAGGTAATTTGCTGAATGGATGATTGCATTAAGGTACTGTGGTCTAGAGACTTCAATTCATTTCCTCCCCCACTCAGAGTCACAAGTGAACTGGAATGAGATTCATGCTTTAATCTTAGATTTTCAGCCACCATTTACGCTAATGTTTTTAACCCTGCAGTTCAAAGGAAAATGTATGCATTTTATTGGCTTAGATTCATTTCCTTCATAAAGGCAGATGCTCACATCTAGGCCGTGGGTAGAAAGTGGGCCGGAAAGCCAATCAAGGTATATCTTGGAATTAATGACTGCTTCAGGCCTCATTATCTGACCCGGGGTGTGGGGGAGGGCATGCCTCTTTTTGCAAAAGCTATCCTATTTTATTTTATAACAGGTAGAGGCATGCATATAACAAAATTCTATAAACATATTTACAATTAAAATAGCATCATGGAACTTCTTCTGTTTCTAGTATTTATATTTAGAAACAGTTAAAAAGGGATCTAGCTAAGTTTTTGTTTGTGTATGCAGGTCCCTCACTTGAGAGTCTATCATAATTTTTTTTTGGACACCTTACAAACTAGAGGAGGTCAGTGCCTTCATGCTTGTCATTTGCCAAGTGCAACTAAACAAAAAGGCACATGTAAGTGTCATATCAGAAAGATACTCATATTTTTATCATTTTCATGCTCACCTCCCTTTCACATGTTAATGGGATAGCCACATGTATGGTAATCCAGACAGAGAAATCAAGGAAATCCTATTTTAGAATGGGTCTCTGATAGGACAGATTAGTATGAGTATGGAATCTGATTTAGTGAAGCATTCAGATATTTGGTATCTTGGAATAGCAGGACTTGGCAATAAACACTTCTTATTGGGTTTCTAATGTTTTCATGCTGAATATTTGAATTGCTGGAGAACACTGTCAGACTGCTGGTCTATGTAGTTTTTGATCTGACCTCATTCACTTAAGACTCATTGCTAATGAATTACTGAGTATATGTATAACAATATCAATAGCACTTATATACAGTTTCACAGTGCTTTACGGCCCTCTCTAAGTAGTTTACAGAGTCAGCATATTGCCCCCAATAATCTGGGTCCTCATTTTATCAACCTTGAGCCGGTGAGTCAAACTTGAGCTGGTGAGATTCGAACTGCCAAACTGCTGGCAGTCAGCAGAAGCAGCCTGTAGTACTGCATTCTAACCACTGTGCCACCAGGACTCTGTATATGTATATGAACAGTTCAGTCAGGCTGGGGCTCAATAGGTAAGACAAACCTATATATATAGCCTGTAGATATATGAAAGTTAGTGAACTCTGGATCAGATTGCAACGGTAAGGGCTAAAGTGTCTTCTGACCATACATGGGAAAAGAGGCATGATTAAGATCAGAAAAAGTTACAATGAAATGGACAACATCTAGTTTACATGTAAATGAAGGAGCTGTTATTTGTATAAATAATAGAAATCTATTATTTTTTATCCGAGCACCATATAGATAGATGATATAGAGATAGATGATAGATACACACACATACATACATACATACATACATACATACATACATACATAATATATAATACAGTATTGTAGACTGTTGAATTTCATTAATTGGAACACTGTCTTCCTATTATGATTACTTTTCCTCAATTTTAACGTGAGCAAGCAAAGATCTTTAAATCATAAGTGTTTGAATCAGCACCATTGGTGCCATAGAGTTTGTCGTTATTTTAATGGTACTAGCGAAGGAACTCATATCTGTGAAAGCTCTAGCACAAGTTAAACTCTTGCTAATGGGAGTTCTCAGTCATACAAAATCCTCTTTTGAATATACCACTTTCATAGCAGAAATAGTTAAAAATATTAAGATAGCAGTTGTGAACCTGTGATTGAAGCCCTGCTTCTTTTTAATTTGTGTTGCACATGAGACATATGTAAAAAAGGGGGAGGGGCTTTGATCACACAGTTCTGGCTGCCATATTGACTTTTTTTTTACATCCCCTGAGGAAGTTGCTGAATGAGCTTCCCTCATTCCCATGATCCCTGGTCAGCAACAGGATCTCCCATCAGTACAAAGCAAACATTTTAGGCATGAGAGTACTTTCAGGATAAAGTGATGTAGTTATACTAACTGAACATTAAAAGCTGGTAAAATTGCTACATATAAAAGTTTGGAGGTGGACTCAATATTTAAAGAACTAATGCTGAATAGCTGCAAATACCTAGTTCTTTAAGAAGGAAAGCTGAACATACAGTTTCGTTTGTGATTTTATATTTGGACTTAAACAAAATTATAGGTAGAAGCAAAGACTTTGCTATGAATAATTATCTTCAAGACAACCTTAGCTATATTTCTTCAGGGAAATTGTATGTTTCTCTTTTATAATCTGATAGCTGAAAATAGATGGGGAACAATATGAAAAACAAAATGCAAAGTTAGTTGCACATTTCCATCCTGAGGAAGTCAGTCCACATGTGATCTGGGGAAAGAGCCAGCCAATTTCTCCCTTGAGTGCCCCTGAGCTGGAAGTACTGAAGAAAAATCTGTTTTCAATTGCTTGATCCTAAGACTTGCTATTTCAGCATAGGAAGCCTTAGGAAGCAAAAGCAGCAATTCAGTTTGCAATCCTACATGTTAGCCTTTTCCAAAGTGGGACATTTTAGGTGTTTTGAACCTGCAGCTCTTCAAATTTCAAAGCACTGCAAGAGCCTTGGTGGAGCAGTGGGCTAATGCCTCCTTAAGTAACACCAGCTGCCTGCAATTAGTGCAGGTTCGCATCCCACCAGGCTCAAGGTTGACTCAGCCTTCCATCCTTCCGAGGTAGGTAAAATGAGGACCCAGATTGTTGGGGGCAATTAAGCTGACTTTGTAATAATGCCGCTGGGGGGGGGGGGTGAAAGCCCTAATAAGCAGGCATATACATAGAATGAAGGCTACTGCTAAGCTTGTAAGCCGCCCTGAGTCTTCGGAGAAGGGCGGGATATAAATGGAATTAAAAAAAACAACAACACCAGCCTAAGAAAGACTGTTCTAGAGACTTATGAAGAACTGAACTCCAGCAAAATAAGTGGAATTTCCTTTTGGATGAATAGAAGCTTACAGTACGTGCCTTAACAAAATAATAAATGGAATTGAGACTTCAGGCATAGTCTTCTCCTGTTGTATATATGCACGGGCAACTATACAGTAGTGTAAAGGACTAAATAGAGGCAAAGTAACAGTAACAAGTATCATCCTCCTTGTCCCAGTCAAATTATTCAAATTATTAAATTAAATATCCTTGCCAGTTTTCTTTGCCATTTTCCCCCAACTTGGGGTCCTCAGTAGTCTGGCTCTCTCATTTTGCTGCCATATTTCATCCCTTGTTACTCCATACTTTTGTTTTCTGACTGATAACCAGGATTATTTCTCTTCCTTTTTAATTTAGTGAACTATTGGTGAGGGACAATATTTACTTGAAATGCAGGATGAAAATACAGTACATAAATAACGAATATTGGATTATGGACTTAAATCAGATCAATGTTTGATCTCTTTCCCTGCCTGCTTCAGTGATGATGTCCAAATTCTCCAACAGAGATGTTTTCTGTTCTTGTAACTTAAGATGGGAGGAACTGAGTCGGAATTCTTATGCATGCAAAACACACACTGCCCTTCTATAACTTTTCCCCCTGAGCCTCTTTTCAGAGCTTTATTCGGAAGAATTATGCATACGGAGACACAAGACACAAGAATGGTATAAAGGCAGCCATCTCTCATTTCTATGTGGTTTTACAATTATATACATACAACAGAGCTCTTTTTGGCCCCTTTCCATTTTTCTGGGGAAAAGCAGTTTATTATGGATTTTTTTGTTGAATGTACAAGGCTGAAAAATATGAATGCTATTTCCCTGTGGTTATCAGTGATCAGCAGGAGCCTGAAATATCCTAATCTCACGGACTCAAAATGGATCAGAAAGCCATGTTTATTCATAATGACTAAATCATCTGTACAATGGGTTGGTGGATTGTAAACAGGAATGCAAGTTGGGCAAATATACTAAGTAGATGTTTGGGACTTTAAAAGCTCAGATAGTTTACTTAATAAGGTTAGGCCATTGATCTGTTTGGCTCATTCAGTAATTCTATTTTATTGCTTGCTGATTGAAGCAAAACAGAAACTATTTTAAATCCCAGTTTAGGAAAGGAAACTTTCTGCATTAGATGTTTTTGTTCTGTTTGTCTTACCAAAGTTTTATTGTCAAACCTACCTATGTTTTATGAACTCTTAACATCTGATTAGATTATTGACTTATGTTCCCCTGCTACTAGCAGATTCATAAGACATTAGGCTAAGCGTAGGGAATTTGAGAGCCTCCAAAGTTCTTAGATTACAGCCCTATGTTGGCTGGGGTTTTACATTGTTGAAGTTCAACAATATCTCCTGCACCCAATGTCTTCCAGACATTGTACTGAGAACTTGACAAGAAGTCCTATTCCTAGCCTGAACTTCTAGGTATCTCTGCTTAAGGATTTTGAGTGAGTTTGGAATCAATTTGGATCCATGTGATCAAATGAAATCAACTGGTTTTGATTGCTGAGTCTGATTTTTATTGACTACAATGATTTAAAGCTGGAACAAAGCTAGCCTTTTATTTGTAATGCTGTATTTCTGCAGAAAATTCCAAGGGTCTGTTTTCCCACTAAGGGCAACTCTTGACTCATCCCACTCAAGGACTCAAAGCAATACTGTGTTTCCCAGAAAATAAGACCAATCCCAAAAATAAGCCCTAGCAGCATGACAGTTGTCAGGGTGTGGGAAACCTGGCTGCAGCAGTCCTAAGATATCTCCCCAAAGTAAGACCTGGTGCCTGTTTTGGTAGCAAAAAATTATAAGACCGGATCTTATTTTTGGGGAAATGTGATAATTGCTCTTGTCTCAGCCACCTCAAAGCTACAGTTTCCTGTTCTTGGCACCTATTGGTAGACACTTTTTATTATTTATCTCTCCTTCTCTTCTGTTTCAGCAGCAACTGAATCATGCAACAGAGATTATTAATATTGGAAATACTGTCTGGTTGTAAAATTATGGCATGCCATTTTTGACCATCACACTTTGCAACAGATTTTTAAATGCAGGAGGAAAGGTAACTTTAAAACTTTCCTTTATAACAACCACTTGGGATTTTGCTTTGTTTGCACATGTCTTAGCAACTCACAACAACTAGGTTGGTATGGATGGCCAGCAATTTATTTTCCTTTTATAGGGAGTGGAGGAATAGCCTTCCTGTTATTTCTTCAGAAAAAGTAATATTTTTCTTTGAATTAAGCTTTGTCAGGAACTCTGCTTCTTCTTCAGCTCACAGTGAGAGTCTGTTTTCTTATTATACATTAATGCTAATGATTGCCTTTTCCTGCCTTTAAGTTTCTGGGCTCAGCTGTTATGGAGGCTCCTTCACCTGCCATGAGATTTCCTTTTCTTTTGTTTATATATGTCTTATTTAGAACTTCTTTTCCATCATTTCTGCTCCTCCAAATCCATACAGCATAGTTGCCATGATGACATTGGGGAAGGTACAGTATAAGGAGAACACTGTTATATGAGTGCCACCCTAATCATATTTGCAATTTAGTGAAGATGTGATACCATGGAAACATATGAAATTTCAATATAGTTCTCTTAGCTGTTGACCAACAAGAAGACAAAAAAATAAGAGCAGTGATTAGCGAAGTTTAATGCTGAAAACTCTAGACTGATTTTGTTAAAAAGGTAAATCTAGTAGCATTTGTACTTCTTTAAGATGTGGAAGTCAACCAACTTCAATTTGAAGAGCATTGTGAGAGCTTAGCAGACCCAAAGTTTTGGAAGTCCCCAGAGTCTGCTAAAGTCTCTGTGCCAAATTCTTTCTCTGACCTTTGTTGATATTCTCTTCTCCAGCTTTTTCCAATAAGAGTTTCTCAGTGTTGAAAACCACATTAGGATGGTATTGGATGCAGTGGGTTACAAATAGGGAACACACAGATTGATACTACCACAACTCATCAGAGCCTGTTGTTTTTCTCTCTCCCCCTCCCCCCCTTTGCTATTCATGATCTTTCTTCAGCATTAATTGCCAATTTATTTTCTTTTGGATATAATATAATTCCCTAAGAACATTAAAACACTTTTGAATATCTGACAAGAAATATGATTCAGCCTTAGTGCTTCTCTAACATACAGTCATTTTTCCTAGATAGGTGACATTCTAGTGCTGAATTTCATTTACACAAAGACCATGATATTAGGAAACAATTTAGTGTAATCACTTGTTTCATTGCAAGGAAGAATCCAAACATTATTCTCTGGAATGAATTTTTCAAGCAGTGTTGTATATAATAATGATGGTTGCCTAGATGTTGTTGCCAAGATTTCTTTTGACCTTTTTCACTCTCACTTCTACACATACTTGAATAAGGTAGCTTGTCACCTAGGTATTAAATTTGAAAATACCCATGTTTACTTATAGCACTTACATATCTGTATCAGCTGCTTTCCCTGAATTATGTCTTAGCATTGGAAACAACCTCTACTACCTGCCCTTATTCCAGATGATAGCTCTTGGAACTACTTTGTTTATGAGTTTTGTCAGGGAAAAAGTTAGTCTCAAATTGAAAATAAAATGATGACATGCACATTATCTATAAAGGAGGAAAAAGTCAATGGTAGCCAAGCATGTCCTTGAGGGGAAAAAATCAGCATTCAAAATAAAGCAAAAGCTTTAACTACTATCATTCAAAAGGTACACCATGAGGGTGCAAGCTTTGGAATTCTCTAGGATTTTTCATCAAACCAATTACAAGAATAAGATGAGAAAATAGGAACAGGATCTTGTGATTAGACCACACGTTGCAACTGTGAAATCTGCAGTCGCTGCTCAGATTCTAGATGGCATTTGTCCATGTCAAGTTACACCAGCATTCAGGGTTAAAGAATATGAATTTACTCCTCTCCAACCACTAGGTAATAACACCATTTAGTTTAACTGACTTTTTACTTAGCATGTCACCTAAAATTACTCTCCAGATTTCCATGAACCAGCACGGTTACATTTACATGCAAATGTAGTGTAATATAAAGAACTCATATTTTATTCCCAAATGAAAAAATAAAACATGCATCCTGCTGCATGTCAGCAGGCAACTCCCTATTGGCCTAGTGGATAAAATGAGCATTTATGCTATTTTAAGAATACAAAAGCCGGAGCTATGCCTGTATATAAATACCCAGGGTCTTTAATCATTGAAGTACAGCAACTGACATTATTAACAACTTGAACTGTGAAGGAACAGCCGGAGCTTCCCTACAAACTGCAGGTCTAAAGAATAAAAATGGAATTCTACCAAGACGTTTCCTCATGCTGAAAATCAACCAATTCTAATACAATTTTCTATCCTGTTCCTTGACAGATTGTGTGTTTTGCACTGTGTTATACCAGCCATCAACTCACATTTAGACCAATTTGCATGAAGGCAGTTCATTGTTCACTTTGGAAACACCTTTTCCCATTTTCTTCATCTACCGATACTTTCATAGAGACTTATAGCAATATTATTTTAAACAGGATTATTTTAACAGGATTATAAAAACCAGCTGCCCTTTTGTTTTCTCTTGATGGTTAATCTTTTATTCATATAGTATTTATAGAGTACATTTATAGACTACATAGAATAATAATGTGGGTGCACAATTATAATAAAGGAGATGTTAGAGCCCAGCCTATAAAACTCCGACAGCAGAGAAAACCATTTATATCTGGAATGAGGGAAAAACCTTTATTTTATGCAGAGTAAGTCATATATTTATTAAAGTTATTTATTAAATGCTTTTGCTTTGTATTTTTTATTTACTTTGAGGCATAAATGGAAACCATAGCTCTACTTACTCACATCAAAATGTGTGGTTTGAGGTTGAAGAAAATATTTTTCATATGATGTTTCCCTATTTTCCTATTTTTCTTTAAAAAAACCAAACTTTAGCGTATTGTGCGTAGGAAGGAATAAATTCTGTGGCTGATAATGGGCTCCATGTCCACTGACTCATGAAAAGCTACCATTACTGCATTTTATTTTGGCAGTGATTGGATTCTGCAAGATTTAATTTGTAAGCAATGGATGGCACAGTTCTGCTAACCTGGTTGTCAAATGTATCATGAACCCTTAGGGCTTGTACATGTAACTTCTGACCTAATTAGTCAAAAACATCATTATTAAAATGATCCTAACTTCTTTTATTGCCTTATGATGATCCTTTGCCATTTTCAGTTGCTGTGTGATTAAAATTTAATTAAGCATCACTGCCCTCAAGTGGTCCATAGTATGAACAACACTCCCAAAACTGCAAGAGGTTTGGTGATGAACAAGGAAGAGAAGGAAGGATTTCTATAAAATATAAACAACTCTGAAGGGGGCAGATGATTGCATGGGATTTCAGCTGGACAGCAATTCACTCTTTTGTTTTACAGGACATTTCTCTTTGAATTAAAAGGGGTCTTCAAAATCTAAACATCTCATTTGCAGGGTGCTTGTTTGTTTTGTATCCTGTTGTAATCAATAACAGGTTCCAAGCTATAAGTCAAACACAAAGGCAGACAAACATAAAAGAAACAACTCATAAAACATAACAAGAAAAACCATCAATCAATGCTAACCGTAGACCATACACGTCAAACTCGCAATGTCACGTGATGTCGTGCAACGTATCGGGACTGTTTTGCCATTGCTGGCAATGGGGTGGCCGCGGCTTCCACGTGACGTGTCCGGCCTGCAGGCTGGCAGTTTGATACAAACTAATGCAGTGCAATCAATTGACTATTGCTCCTGCATTATAAAGTCCTGAGTTCAAAATTTGGTTATTTGGGCCCATTGCTTTGTCCAAGCATAAATCAACATAGAAGATTGCCATGAAGATGAAATGAAAGTCACTCTAGTCCAGACATGTCAACTCAAGGCCTGTGGACCAGATCCGACCCATAATGTCTGTTTAGATCTGGCCAGCAAGTGGACTAATAGAAGGAGGTGATTGAGTATATAGTAGAGTGGGGGTGAGCTGAAGTGGCAGCAGCTCCAGAGAGGTCTGGGGGAGAATCAGCTGGAGCTGTGGCGTTGCTGGGGCTCTGCTGAGGCCCCAGGATTGCCACACGTGGCTCCAGCTGATTCCGGCGGCTTTGGGATGTGTGTGTGTGTGACAGCCTCACACAATCTTTGTGGGAAGAGTCAACTGGAGCTCCAGGGCTGCTTGGACTTGGCAGGGACCTCAGAAACAGCTCACGCAGCTCCAGCTAATGAGCGCTGCGTGAAAAGGCCAGCCAGGCAGTGACTGAACACATGGGGGAGGAGAGGATATAAAAGGAAGGGTTTTGGCAGGAAGGAGGAGGAGTGTGGGGGGAGAGAAGGCAATAGGGAGGAGAGGAGAGATGTTGGTGGGGCACGCCTGAAGGAGAGAAGGGGACAGCAATTGGCCCTTTGAGAGCAATCATAATGCTGATTCAGTTCTCAATGAAATTGAGTTTGACACCCCGTCTCTAGTCAATTATCAGTATTATATTCAACTGTGTATTTTCTATATTAAGTCAGGTTATGTTAGTGTTCATTTGTTTGTTCTTTTAAGATTATGTTTTGTCCTGGATTATACTTTGAGCAATTCTGTCCCAAACCTACATAAGTCTTAACCACTTGATTTCTATACTGTGCAGTTAGAATAGTCTGAGAAAGTGGTTTTTACATTCTTGTGATTGCATGTTTTAAACACTGTTTTAATATCTGAGTATAAATATTATGCTGTTTCAATTTAGATGAGCCACCGGATCTGTGACAGGTATCAGCCTAGGTTGTTACATATCACTAAGTGAAACTGTGTGGGGGCTTTTCAAGAACTATGAAGCTTTCAAGCTATACAGTTATACAGATATAATCTATGTACTGTCTTCTTTGTCTCCACAATAGTAACAATGATTTTCAGAGAAAAGAATTACTAGCAGTACGTTTTATGATGCTGCTATCGATAAATCAGATATTCTGTGTCAAAAACAAATGTATGTAGGTTTTGTGATTATTTATCATTTATGACTATTCTATTTATCTGTCAATGAAGTATACAGAATTTTCTATGTTCTCTCATTCAATTATCTGAAATGTATAGAGTTAGTAATGTCATTCTGTCAGATATATACAAAATCCACTTTTTTAAACTAATATCTTTTGCTCTGTGCAAATCTTCAGTGAAGTGGATATTTTTCTCCTGCAGATCTACAAAAATCCTTAGATAGATTATGTGCTAGATATTCTTCTTCACATACAGAAACATCATTTTCAAGTATTTTTGAATTGTGTACAATGGAACAGAGTCACCCCTATTATTTCCACTCTTGACTGTACTTGCTGTCCTAGTCTATGATCTGCTGTTGATCATTGTTAATTTGTGAACAGCACTTACTCATTCACTAGTTGTAAATATCTGATCTGGATTCTCCCCTTAAAGGACTTCTTAAAAATCATAAAAAAATAAATACAATATTGGTAAATAGTATTCCATCACTAGCATGTATTCTTTCAATAAATCCTTCACTTTGTTATTAGAAGTTTAAGCTGAAGAGACAAGACCCCCGCCTCTTTTTAGAGTTCCTATCTGTAGTATTTCACCATTCTTCTAATCAGTATTAAAAATGGTTTAGTTTTTATTCTACAACAGAGCACTGGAAGTATATTTGTTTATTTACAAATTCAGAAGATAGAAACAGCCTGATTGGAAAAAAATGGGCTGTTAAAATAGGTAATACAAGTTCTGATCACATTACAAAAGCAAATCCTGTTGATTTGCATTCCAAGGCACTTCCAATTTGGCTCAAACAACCTCTCTATTTTCCTTCCTCTCAGTTTAAATTTGTCCCTGCCACTTGACGAAGAGAGTCACCTTTCAAAAGTCAAGAAGAGAGATTTTTAGCCCTCAAGGACCATGAATACCCTTGTTTCAGATCCCTTATCCATTAGTTGCCATGTGACTGATCTAATCATCTAATCAAGACAGGCAAACTCTTGATGGTATTATATCATTTGATACTCTTCAGAAATAATAAAATACTGCATTTTTTATCCTCTACCTGAGCCGGACAAGTTCAGACTAGAGAACTCACATACCTGCTCTTCCCTGCAAAGACATTCCATCCATGTAGGATATTCTGTGACAGAAAGATGAAATCTAGCAGAGCCATTTTTTTGTATTTGTCCTGTAGAGCAGCTGCTGATTCATGACAAAATTTTGGGAGCTGTACATTAATACATACATTACATTCATACAACAATACATTACTCTAATACTTTGGGATTTAAATGCATTCTTGATTAAATAGATAATTAGTCATTACACTTTTTCTTCCCTCAAGTAACTATATAAAGATCTTGCTTTAATTTGTAATGGAGATTTTTATCTCCCTTCCCTATCCCCCACCCTTAATGCAGATAAGATCTTTTTCTATCAGCAGTGGAAATTAGCAATAAAAGATTTATATATTGGGCTTAGAAACTCAACAAGGAAGAAAGGTTAGTGCTTATTCTCCTACTGCTTCACTATTACTGTGTTAGTGTCATAGTGTAGATGGGATGCACTTGCTTACTTTTTAGGAGATAAAGACTCATAGCTGACAGTTGTGACATTAAAACAGAACTTCTGGTTTTGCACGGTAGTGACTGGTCACAGGCTTGTGGATTCTCCGCACCCCCACAGCTAATTTTGCCCTGCCTGGAGACCCTAAATGGGTCTAAGTCACTCCGGAGAGGCGACAAAGAAAGAAGGGTGCTCCAGCAATTCTGGAATGGTGGTGGCTGTTCCATTCGACTTGGGGAAAAGCCTTCTAACCTGACAGGAGAAAGGCTGGCCGTATTGCATCAACCAGCCCAAGCTATTAGCAACCAAAGTCCAAAAGCACTAACCAGCACAACTGTGAACAGCATGCTTGAAACTGGGTGAGGATTCGATCTTCTCTTTTCTATTCTACATTTAATTTCCTGGAAAAGATCCCCAAGAAGCAAAATACCTCCAAAAGGGAAGGAGGGGGATTTCCGCCCCACCCTTATACTAATGGAAGCAGTGAATTAATCTTTTTATGGAGGATCAAAATATATGGAAGTGAAATAAATATAAAACCTGAAATTTAAAACTTAAATCTGGATAAATCTAAAATTGTTTGAATGGTTAAGTTTCTCATTTTAAAGATAATTGTTTATTTTGGAAATTGAAAAACAAATAGTTGCTGACACCAAGTGGTGGATGAAGACTATGGCAGCTATGACTTTAATATAAGACTTGGCAAAATCTGGGAAAAGCTAATCTGTGTTTGTGACCTTCAAAGTTATAACAACAAAGAACAGCTGTGACAAAAAAAAGACAATAATCTGGGCTGTAGAGAAAGAGAGAATTATAAATTTCAGAAAAAAATCTTTTTTGAACTATTTGGATTACAAATATCAATTTAATTGGGACTCTAAAGCTATTTGCAGAGAAAGGAAAGGAAGAGAAAAACTCAAATTATTGGCCATCAAGGATCAGAGACACGTAGAAAGAACATATCAAGAAAACATAAATACTTCACAGGAGGAGATATATAGTATACTGCAACTAATTCAAACAACAATGACTTTAAACCACAAAGAAATCCAAAATAACTTTGAAAATATAAATCAATCTATTTCTAAGTTAATTCTACAACAAAAAAATTCTCAGAAACCAACAACAGGAGGAGCAGGTAAAACAGATAAATGGATATAGAATTGAGAATAGAGACTTAAAGATGAAACTTAATAGAACAAGGAAACATGATTTAATCCTAGTGCCATGTGCAGTCCAAGAAAAAAAAAGTGGGACTAAAAAAGTTCAACCAATCAATTCAAATATGCAGGGGAGGTGCATATCTTGCCTTGGCTCCACTCTTCAGTCAAACCCTGTTCTGCGCATGCGCACATGTACGCGCACGTGCACACATTTTTTGCGGCTCCCAGTTTTTCCTTTTGTGAGGGAACCGGTTCCGAGTGGCTCTTTCACTGTTTCAGGTTGCTGACCCCTGGGATAGGTCATAGCAGAGAGTTCTGACAAAATGTGATCCACTGGAGAAGGAAATGGCAACCCACTCCAGTATCTTTGCCATGAAAACCTCATGGACAGTACCAAAAGGCAAAACGATATGACGCTGGAAGATGAGCTCCTCAGGTCAGAAGGTATGCTACTGGGAAAGAGAAGAGGGCTAGTACTAGTAGCACCAGAAAGAGTGAAGCGATTGGGCCAAAGCCGAAAGGACGCTCAGCTGCGGATGCATCTGGTGGTGAAAGGAAAGTCCGATGCTGCAAAGATTTATTCTCCATAGGAACCTGGAATGTAAGATCCATGAATCAAGGAAAGCTGGACGTGGTCAAACAAGAGATGACAAGACTGAACATCGACATCTTAGGAATCAGTGAACTAAAATGGACAGGAATGGGTGAATTTAATTCAGATGACCATCAGGTATACTACTGCGGGCAAGAATCCTTCAGAAGAAATGGAGTAGCCTTCATAGTCAATAAAAGAGTAGGAAAAGCAATACTGGGATACAATCCCCAAAATGACAGAATGATCTCAGTGTGAATCCAAGGCAAACCATTCAATATCACAGTAGTACAAGTCTATGCCCCAACCACTGGTGCTGAAGAGGATGAAATTGACCAGTTATATAAAGCCCTACAGCACCTTATAGAACTAACACCAAAAAACGATGTCCTTATCATCATGGGGGATTGGAATGCTAAAGTAGGAAGCCTTGGAGTACAAAATGAAGCAGGGCACAGGCTGATAGAATTTTGTCAAGAGAATACGAAATATTCTTTTCCATCAACCCAAGAGATGGCTCTACACATAGACATCACCAGACAGCCAACACAGAAATCAGATTAACTATGTGCTCTTCAGCCAAAGATGAAGAAATTCTATACAGTCAGTAAAAACAGGACCAGGAGCTGACTGGCTCAGATCATGACCTTCTCATTGCAAAATTTAGGCTTAAATTGAAGAAAGTAGGGAAAAGCACTAGGCCACTCAGATATGAACTAAATTATATCCCTGATGAATAGATAGATGACAAATAGATTTAAGGAATTAGATCTGATAGAAAGAGTGCCTGAAGAATTATGGATGGAGGTTCGCAACATTGTAAAAGAGGTAGCAACTAAAACCATCCCAAAGAAAAAGAAATGCAAAAAAGCAAAATGGCTGTCTAAGGAAGCTTTGCAAATAGCTGAGGAAAGAAGGGAAGTGAAAAGCAAGGGAGAAACAGAAAGATACACCCAATTGAATGCAGAATTCCAGAGAATAGCTAGAAGAGATAAGAATGCCTTCATAAATGAACAGTGGAAAGAAATAGAAGAAAACAATAGAATAGTGAGGACCAGAGATCTCTTTAAGAAAATTGGAGATATGAAGGGAACGTTTCATGCAAAGATGGGCATGATAAAGGACCAAAATGGCAGGGACCTAACAGAGGCAGAAGAGATTAAGAAGAGGTGGCAAAATTACACAGAAGAACTATACAAGAATGAGCTTAACATCCCAGATAACAATGATTGGGTGGTCACTGACCCCGAGCCAGACATCCTAGAATGTGAAGTGAAATGGGCCTTAGGAAATCTGAGCAAATCTAGTGGGGGTGACAGTATTCCAGCTGAGCTATTCAAAATCTTAAAAGACGATGTAGTAAAAGTGCTACACTCAATTTGCCAGCAAATTTGGAAAACTCAACAGTGGCCACAGGATTGGAAAAGGTCAGTTTCCATTCCAATTCCAAAGAAAGGCAGTGCCAAAGAATGTTCAAACTATTGCACCATTGCACTCATTTCACATGCTAGTAAAGTTATGCTTAAAATCCTACAAGCTAGACTCCAACACTATGTGGATCGAGAACTACCAGAAGTACAGGCAGGATTTCAAAGAGGCAGAGGAACTAGAGATCAAATTGGCAACATATGCTGGATCATGGAGAAAGCTGGGGAGTTCCAGAAAAACATTTACTTCTGCTTCATTGACTATGCTAGAGCCTTTGATTGTGTGGATCACAAAAAATTGTGGCAAGTTCTTAATGAGATGGGAGTATCAGACCATCTTATTTGTCTCTTGAGAAACCTATATGCGGTCAAGAAGCAACAGTGAGAACTGGACATGGAACCACTGATTGGTTCAAAATTGGGAAAGGAGTCTGTCAATGCTGTATACTGTCACCCTGCCTATTTAACTTATATGCAGAGCACATCATGAGAAAGGCAGGGCTACATGAATCAAAAGTTGGAATTAAGATTGCCGGAAGAAATATCAACAACCTAAGATATGCAGATGATACCACTCTAATGGCAGAAAGTGAAGAAGAACTAAAGAGCCTCTTGTTGCGGGTGAAGAAGGAGAGTGCAAAAGTTGGGTTGAAACTTAACATTAAGAAAACCAAGATCATGGCATCTGGCCCTCTCAATTCCTGGCAAATAGATGGGGAAGAAATGGAGGTAGTGAGAGATTTTATTTTCCTGGGCTCCAAGATCACTGCAGATGGGGACTGTAGCCAAGAAATTAAAAGACGCTTGCTCCTTGGGAGGAAAGCCATGGCAAATCTAGACAGCACACTAAAAAGCAGAGACATCACCCTGTCAACAAAAGTGCGTATAGTCAAGGCTATGGACTTCCCAGTTGCAATGTATGGCAGTGAAAGTTGGACCATAAGAAAGGCTGAGCGCCAAAGAATTGAGGCCTTTGAACTATGGTGCTGGAGAAGACTCCTGCGAGTCCCTTGGACTGCAAGGCGATCAAACTGGACAGTCCTAGAGGAGATCAACCCTGACTGCTCTTTAGAAGCCCAGATACTGAAGATGTAACTCAAATACTTTGACCACCTAATGAGAAGGAAGGACTCACTGGAGAAGAGCCTAATGCTGGGAAAGACTGAGGGCAATAGAAGAAGGGGATGACAGAGAATGAGGTGGCTGACTGGAGTCACTGAAGCAGTAGGCGTGAGCTTAAATCTATTAAATCCAGAAGATGTTAGAGGACAGGAAGGCCTAGAGGAACATTGTCCATGGGGTTGCGATGGGTCGGACACGAATTTGGAACTAACAACAACAACATTTTAAGTAGTATGTTATTTTTTATGTTTCTTTACTCTTGCTTTCCTTTCTTTTTTTCATTGTTTTATCTATCCCTTAAGAAATGTAAAAGTGTGAAATGGTTCATATGGAAAAATAGAGTTAAATTTTTAAATGTAATTAATTTTTGAGAAAATCTTAACCAGTAACAATATCTAGAATTTGGTGGGAGAATCAAATTAAAATAAGGACTGTAACAGGATCTATGATAAGGCAACCAGAATGATTGGATAGAAAAGAAATATTATATTGATGTGATTATTATTTTTAGGAATAAATTGGGAAAAATATATATTTAATTGTTATCTATCAAAACAATAAGAATTGTATTAACTCAATATTTGCAAAACAGGATCTTTTGGGAAAAGAGGAAATCAACTAAAACCATTATGTGGATTATGGTTTATAGAAATCAATTGTTAATGATTGTTTTACAAATGTAACCCAGACAACACACTGTTCACCAATTATTAAGTGATTTATGTTTTTTTTAAAAAAAATCAATAAAATATATTACAAAAAAAGAACATTGTCATCTGAAAGAAAAAGCTAGGTTATACATACATACAAGCATGCATAGTTATAAAGCTGACCTTGCCTGACACAAAAAGCTAAGCAGGTTGGCTAGGATGTAGCCTTGAATAGTGGATTATCTGGAAGTCCAGAGAGGGAAACCTGACTGAAAAGTTAAAACAATCTTGGAAGAAGCCAGTAGTAATTATCTAAGAAAACTTCATGGATGCTTCCATGTAATTCACTGGGACTTGACTTAAGATTTGAGATTTAGAATTATGTTTTTTTTTCATTTCAGGAGATCCAGAGACATCCTGTTTATAACTTTTATTGTTTTATCAATGTACTGTATAAAATACAAGGAAAAATAAATTTAGAATTAGAATTAGGACAGCTTAGAGTCATGCTTTCCAACTCATCCTATGGCAAAAAAAGATAGGGCAACTCGCTGCAGCTGACTCACTCTGGTTGACTTGTGCAGCCAACTCACCATGGGATAACTGCAGTGTGACTTATCTTGCTTTAGGTTTGAACCATGACTTGACTGATGGAGCACCATCTTGGCTGATGGGCTCGAGGATTTCTAACTTGAGAAGGTTCAAACCTAAAGTAAGACAAAGCCCACTGCAATTCTCCTGGGGCAAGTTGTCCCACGGTGAGTTGGCCAAAGGGAGTTGACTGGGGTGAGTTGTCCCATTCTGGGCAGAAAAGTCCTATCAAGACATATAAAACAAGCTTATCATGTACAAATCATAATTAAGGGCAGTTTCAAAACATGTCTTGTACCCCTTTGGCTTCAGCTCAGAACCTGACTGGACAATCAATGGGCTAAATCAAAATATTTCTCACTTTGCTCTAGTTTATTGGAAACCAAAATATAGTTGGCGTTTTCCTTTGACCTGCAGGAGCCTTACAAACTTGTGGGTGATCTGTTTTCATATTTGTGGCAGTGCTTACCTTATCCTGTCTTCTGGATTCAAACTAGCTTTGGCTCCATTTCTTTTCACCCAATTTCAGTCTATATTGTTGATGAAGCTTGTACTTTCTCACATGCATTGGGTAGAACTAAACTCCCCATTCCTCAATCTAAACTTCATAGCAAGATGCAGTCATGGTAATTTAATTTATAAAATTGCCAATTTTCTATCATTTTAGCTTCACAATTCACAGATGCTTTAAAATACAACCATATTTATTATTTTATTTATTTATTAAAACAAATTTATATAGCTGCCCAATGCACCCATAGGTTACTCCAGGTGGCTTAAAATAGTATGGTGGCAAGCCATGAAGCCACTGAAATAGTTCATTATTTACATTAATACACTTTATAGTTGGCCTTCCTAAATATAGTTTTTCCTTAAGAAGTGTTCAGATATTTCTGAAAATTTTTTTTTTCATTTGGAGTGGGGGAAGGAGGAAGGAGGGAGGGAGGGAGAAAGGTTAGAATAAAAACAAGAAAACTTCTTTATTACAAGATACTGAACCTCAATACAATCTTTAATTTTTTTCTAAACATACAAAACTTTCTTACAAGAAATATTGCTTTTTACATTAAAAATTAGTTCCTACTTAATAGTCTATTCTTATATTTTTTATACTATTCTGCCATAAACAATAGCAAAATTTGTATGCTTATTATCTCAATTAGTTAAAAGAGTTGTCCTGCTTGAGCACTTAAAAGTTTGGACAATTTTTCAAGTTCATTTGTAGCAGTGTTTGGCTCACTGTTTTGCCTAATCATTTTGTGCAAATATCTTTTCCTAATTTTTTAGTCTACTCTATACTTTTCATTAATAAGACATTTCTCTTATTTTTAAAATCAAAGATTTGCATAACAAAGGTTGAAGACAGAACTGCATTTCTGTTCATGCATTAATTCAAAAGGCATGAAATTAATCTGTTAGCATTAACACTGAAATCAAGCAGATTACTCTTCATTTCTAAATCCACCCCATGTGCATTTTAAACTACTGTTTTATAAATCTTTCAATTTCTACCATCTCTTGTTTCGGCAAACCACATATTTTCAAATAGGCCAGTTTCTATTTGACTAGGATATTATTGCCCTTTAAAATCCCTTAGGATACTACAATAATAAGGGCCTTTTTTGAGATTTTTCTTCCTTTTTGCTAACCTTGTGAATGTGACAGTGAGAACCCTCATACCTTCTCAATGTCAGTCTGTCTTTTCAATGACAAAGAACTTTCAGCTGAAGTGATTTCAGGCAAGAGTAGTTTGTGGCATGCCAAAAAGCATGATTGGAACATTGTATTCTTACTTTACCTGGACAGAAAAAGCTCTCCATTGTCTAGTGGATAGATTCCTTTCCACAAATGTTCTTTCTGTTTCAGAACTGAAGTTTACAGGTAGGTTGCTGCACCGAGGGCAGGACTGGGTAAGTCCTATTGTTAATATCTATAATAATATAGTTCTAGGTCTTTTGGCTGTCTTTTCTTACCAAACAAAACTTACTAATGAACTTCAGCTTTTTTGAATGGGGTTTTTCTTTTCCCCTTGTAATGTAATTTAAAGGACATCCATAAACAAGAATTTCACATCTACATATATTAATTAGCTCTGTAGTTTCTTCTCACTTTTTTCCACTGTTCTTTTATTTAAAGTTGGTGTGGTTAGGAAAGGAAGTAGAGTTTAGAGAATGAACACAGTACTTAAACAAGCTATATTAGATTCTTCCCTCTTACTTTACATTCTTCAGTTGCACCCAAGAAGATCTATGAAGCCACAAAGTGAAGGAGAGGCCACAGAGAAGTATATAACAGAGTAAAGAATGTGTGTGTTTGCGCATTGGCTTAGTTAAATGATGTAATGTGTATCACAGGCTTTAATAATACCTTACCATTTTAGAAGTTATGGAGGGCTGGCAAGATCATAAAGAATAAAGTTACGGACCTGGTATGCAACTGAACATTGGTTAATGGAAGTCAACTGTCAAGGGGGTATTGCAATCATGCCCTCGTCGTGGTCTGTTCCAATGAGTCTAATTGGACATTCTGAGGATTGAATGCTAAACTAGATAGACCTTCAGTTTAGCACAGTTTCTTATGTACTTCGTTAATTAATACGCAATTAGATGTAAAATATGCTTGCATGACTTGATAATAGGATTTTGAATATTATCTCACTCATATTTTATTTAGTATAATAGCAGAAATATATTGCATTTCAGGAATGCAGCATTAGACTTTAGCAATCCATATACACAGATGAGATGCTGGTCTGTTTTTGTTTTTTCTTCCTTTAAGGATCATCAGTAGGAGCTCTATAAAGGTATAAGAATTTACCTTCTATAACCTAGATAATAAAAAGAAACATTAAAATGTAGCACTATAGGAGACAATTGTGATTCCCAAGAGAAAATTTAAATTAAGGCACTGCTCCCCGCACAATGTAGGTGGAAATAAGCAAGCAACAGAATATATTTAGAAATATATTTGTTTTAGAAAAGCAGACCACACACAAGAATTCCCAATTGGCTGTTCATGAGAAAGACTGAAAAGCAAAGCAAAACAAAATGGAAAAGGAATATACACAATAAATTTTACTTGGTGAAAAATAAGAAAGTGCATCTAAACATGAAAGAGGATTGATATTTGTCAAGCAACTGTGAGAAACAATTGGACTTTTAGTGTTTGCTAGGGGAATAAGCAATGAAGCAGGGAAAAAGTGTTTTTCTTTACCAGCTATTTTCGAGGGATCATAAGAAAAGGAGAAGTACCAGGTGATTGGTTTTAATTTGAACTTCAAAAAGATGAAAAAAAAATGATCTCAATAATTACATCTCCAGCAGTCTGAATTCTGTTCTTTGTTAAATAATGGGCAAGGCCTGAAGGGAATTGTCAGCAGGAAATAAGTTTGTGATATCAGATATCAGGTTTTATATAGTTGGATTCTGAAGAGATCTGGATCTTTTCTCAAGGCTGGCTGATGAAGCCCAAATATCACCACAAACTGTGCTTTGTCATGGTGCTGGATAGCTACAACACTACATCTTCATTAGAACATGCAACCACCTTAACCAGTCAGGATGTGTGTGTGTGTGTGTGTGTGAGAGAGAGAGAGAGAGAGAGAGAGAGACAGACAGACAGACAGACAGACAGACAGACAGACACACACACACACACACACACACACACAGAGAGAGAGAGAGAGAGAGAGAGAGAGAGAGAGAGAGAGAGAGAGAGAGAGAGAGAGAGAGAGAGAGAGAGAGAGCGCAAAATGCCTTGATTGCTTCCTTAAGATCAACTACCTTAAATTCTTTCCAGATATCAGTGCTAAGATGTGCCTAGTCAGAGTCCCTTTGAAGGTACCTGCCTGTCTCACCAGCTGGATATGGTGGGAGTACTCCAGGTCCCTTCTCTTAAATTTTGTCATCTGGGACCTTGGAAGCATACCTTTTATGTAGCTGCCCCAGTCTTTTGGAGCAGCTTCCCTAATGGGCCCTAGCTTCTTAGATTAGAAAAGCCATGAAGACCTGGCTCTTCCCCAAGCATTGATCTAGGATGGGAATGAACCCACCAAATGTGGAACTGACTCAATTTGTTGACATCATGATGGGAAGTAAAATATTTTGCTTGTAAGGTATAAGATTATTGGGTTTTTTTTAGTAGTTATTGGTTGTTTTTGTGAGTTGGCTAGGATTATTGTGTATGAGATGTTGGCCATGTAAGTTCCATGAATGAATGAATGAATGAATGAATGAATGAATGAATGAATGAATGATTCATTCATACAGCCTTCTCCAACCCGGGAATTGAGTCCAATATATTTGGTAGGCTTACATTATGAACGTTACTTTACCATTTTTTAAAATTAAAATAATGCAGACTAATACCTAAATGAGCATATGAAAAATATTATGGACTGAGGATAAATCTACTTATTTCTCCAAGTGATATTTCTGACATTTCCAGGGCACAGCATTAGAAATAATCAATTTCACTCAACTGTAACATTAAAAATAAACTGTAGTTTCTGTGAGAATGTTATATTTTCTCATATTGCTGGATTTAGTTCAAGCAGGAGAAGGAAGCTGTGGTGCTGTAAGTGTGTTTGGATTCTATGCATAGTTAATGGGAATGGATGATAAGAGTTGCAAGCCAAGTTCATCAAGCCACATCTTGAGATTCCTAGTCACCAATAGAAGGGATAATAATGCTACCTGATGTTCAATAGTTTCTGGTGGAAACATTTCCCATCACAGTTTAAGTTCTGGAAAAACAGAATTCCTTATAAAATGGACGATGTCTGTATATTATAAAGCAAATGCTTGTATACTGCTTGCTAAAAAAGGAAAAGAAATTGGAAATAGCATGTCAGCAATATGAATTACTGGTCTCAGGTAGAAGATTCTAATTCTAGAAGGCCCAATGCTTTCTGCTACTGCAATAAAAAGAAAATTCTTCCTTTTTAATTTACAGCTGTTTTAAAAGACATACCATTCTCTCTCTATGGTAATCAACCACTGTTTCCATGTAGGGGTTAATTTCTTGCTTACCTTATGGAATAGAAATATAAAGAATATTCATTCCACAATTTTGTGAAGCCACGGTAGAGGAGCTTTCCTTAGTCAAAGGCTATGTAGGTTTTGAATTCAGGGAGTTCCAACACATATGAAGGCCACCAGGTTATAAACTATTGAAAGGAAACTGGTATTGTTTATGACAGAAAGAGCAAATGATTAAGTGATTCCACTTAAGTAAGTGAGTAAGTGATTCCAAAAGTGGAACAGAAATTCACAAAGTGTTCCCTAAAGGTATTGGTAAATGCAAGTGTGCATACCCCTGATCATTCTTTGAAAGCAAAGACAAAGAACTTATAAAAATAAAAAGACAAGCTATTATAAAGCACTGACTGTATCATTGATTCCGAAGCTGAAAAATCCTCAGTATAATTTTTAAAAATGTATAGAATAAGGAACAGCTAATTTAAAAATAATTCAAAAGACATGTATATGTGTGCAATAAATAACTGGGTTGTGTGAAATATGGAAAATATGTGCAATTGTAAGGAAATAACACTCATAACTCACAAGATTATAAAAAGCCAAAATAATATCATAGAGACAGAAAAAAACCCTCTTGCAAAGGGGACTAAAGAAATTTTACCAGTTATAGTTAAATGAGGTGTAATATTTATTTTATATGAGTAAAAAAATGTTTAAAAGATAAGTAATCAGACAGTGCAGTATCCATACTAAGGCAAAATTCATGAGAATTAAGTTAAGTGGGCCAGAGAAGTGCAGCTTTTGTAAAGGAGAGCCAGAATTACTTCTCTGTAGCGGAAGGAAATAAGCTATAAAGTATAAACACTTCTACTACCTCTTAAACAGTGGTTCTTTCTTTTCTATTTTGCTGCTTGATAATTTAATAATCCTTCAAAATAGTTCTCCACTATTTTATTTCCATGCTTGTCTTAAATAACTCAGCCATTATCTCTCAGGCCGAAAAAGTAATGTTCAGATGTGGGTATATTTACTTGTGTAGCATCCTTGAAAAGCAGGGGTGATATGTAGTGGTATCCCATACTTAAGAATAAACACTATTTATTAAATCTGCTTTCCCAAGATCTAATTCTTCTTCTAGATACTGTAGAGTTGGGTTTCTCATCACCTATTAATTTTTGCTGCTGTTTGTACCTGTATTGGTTTGTTATTGTTTACATGTTGATTACCAGTGCATAAGGAGCAACATGGAAAAGGCCAGCGTATAGCACAATTCAATATGTGGCTAAAGGAGTGGTATAAAGGGGAAGGCTTTGGATATATTAGTCATGATGTCTGTAGCTGGTCCAATGAAAAAATGTACAAAAGGGATGGTTTGCATCCATCAAAGAAAGGGACGGAGTTGCTCGGGTATAAATTCACAGACTTTCTGGAGGAATATTTAAACTAAACTGCAGGGACAGTGAGTTAATTGATACAGAACATCCCTGTCCCTGGCAATCTAAAACCTATAAGGCTATCAATGCATGTAACATAGATGTGTGTGTGGACAAGAATATCAACCTTGCTGTCAAGCAAAATCAAGCTTCTAATAGCGAGTGCCACACAAAGTGCATTAACCAAATAGGTGGTAAGACAATAGGGGAACTCAGGCACCACACAGGTCATGTAGAAAGTAAACACAGGGTCAGTCATAAAGGACTCAAATGTCTATGCACCAATACACAGAATATGAGCAATAAACAGTATGAACTAGAAATTCAGGTTAATAAGGGCAGATATGATATTGTCGCCATTACGGAAACATGGTGGGATGAAACCCACAAATGGAACACACAGCTAGAGGGATTTAAATTATTCAAAAGAAACAGACCAAATAAAAGAGGAGGTGGATTTGCTCTCTCTATAAAAAATAACTACATCTCTACAGAAATAGAGCACAACAATGATGAAAACTGTAAACTTGAATGCATTTGGGTCAATATAAAAGGGAGAAAAAATGACATTGCCATAGGTATATACTATAGGCCACCCAACCAAACAGAGGAAATAGATGAACTTTTTGCTAGTCAGCTCATTAAGGTATGTAGGAAGTACATCACAATAGTAATGGGGGACTTTAACTACCCTGACATCAAATGGGAAACAAACTCTGCACCAAGTGGAAGATCAAACAGATTCCTGACAAACCTAGCGAACAACTTTGTCGCCCAAAAAGTAGAGAAGGGAACTAGAGAATTAGCCATTTTGGATCTAATTCTCACTAACAGAGATGAAATGATAGAAGGTATTGAAGCCACAGGAACCTTGGGAGGAAGTGATCATGCAATATTGAAATTCAGCATTATGGAAGCACAAGCAATAGAATACAGTCAAACTAGAGTATTGGACTTTAAGAGAGCTAATTTCAATAAACTTAGAGAGGGCTTGGGAAGGATTCCATGGATGAGAATCCTCAAGGGGAAAACAACTCAAGAAGCTTGGGAAATTTTGAAAAGTGAGATAATAAAAGCCCAGTATAGCACAATACCAACAAAGAGGAAAAATAACAGCTCTCAAAAGAAACTAGCACGGCTGCATAAAGAACTCTCTGATAAATTGAAAGATAAAAAGGACAACTATAGAAAGTGGAAAGAGGGGCACATAACTAAGTCAGAATATCAGCAAATAGCCCAAGCCTGCAAAGATGAAGTGAGGAAAGCTAAGGCTCAAAATGAATTAAGGCTTGCGACCAAAGTCGAAAATAACAAAAAAGCTTCTTTCAACATGTAAAAAAACAAAAAAAGTGAAGGAAATGATTGGTCCATTAGTGGGTGAAAGTGGCAAGAAGGGGACAAGCAACAGGGAGAAAGCAGAACTATTTAACTTGTTTTTTGCATCTGTCTTTAAAGGTAAAGGTAAAGGTTCCCCCGCACATGCGTGCTAGTCGTTTCCGACTCTAGGGGCCGGTGCTCATCTCCGTTTCAAAGCCGAAGAGCCAAAGGGAAAAAACAGACCAACTTATCAAAAATAGTGCCATAAAAGCAGAATAGAAACACAAGGTAAGATAGGCAAGAAAATAGTAAGTGAGCACCTGTCCAGCCTAGATGAGTTCAAATCACCAGGACCAGATCGATTACACCCCAGGGTTCTCAAGGAACTGGCAGATGTGATCTCAGAACCACTGAACTATATTTTTCAAAGATCCTGGAGCACTGGGGAACTACCAGAGGACTGGAAAAGAGCTGATGTAGTTCCCATCTTCAAAAAAAGAAAAAATAACTGGATCCAGGAAACTACAGACCTATTAGCCTGACCTCAATATCTGGGAAGATTCTGGAAAAGATAATCAAACAACAAATCAGCAAGCATCTAAAGGCAAACAAAATCATTACTAAAAGCCAACATGGGTTTGTCAAAAACAGATCATGCCAGACAAATCTTATTGCATTCTTTGACCAAGTGACAAAATTAGTGGATCAGAGGAATGCTGTGGATATAATTTACTTGGACTTCAGTAAGGCATTTGATGAAGTAGATCACAACCTACTACTTGATAAGATAGAAAAATGTGGGTCAGACAGCATCACCACCAGATGGATTCGTGACCGGCCATACTCAGCATGTGGTCCTCAATGGAACTGCATCTACATGGAGGGAAGTGTGTAGTGGAGTGCCCCAGGGCTCTGTTCTGGGCCCAATGCTCTTCAACATCTTCATCAACGATTTGGACGAGGGGATAGATGGAGAACTCATCAAATTTGCAGATGACATCAAGCTGGCAGGAATAGCCAACACTGCAGAAGACAGGCTTAAGATCCCGGAGGATCTGGACAAACTTGAACACTGGGCGCTGTCTAACAGGATGAAATTCAGTGGTAAAAAATGTAAGGTTCTACATTTAGACAAGAAAAACCAAATGTATAGGTATAGTATAGGGGGTACCTTGCTCAATAGTAGTAACTGTGAGAGGGATCTCGGAGTCCTAGTAGACAATCACTTAAATATGAGCCAGCAGTGTGCTGCAGCTACCAAAAAAGCCAACACAGTGCTAAGCTGTATTAAAAGAGGGATAGAATCAAGATCACATGAACTATTAATACCACTTTACAATGCCTTGGTAAGGCCACACTTGGAATACTGCATCCAGTTTTGGTCACCACGATGTAAAAAAGATGTTGAGACTCTGGAAAGAGTACAGAGAAGAGCAACAAAGATGATTAGAGGTCTGGAGGCTAAAACATATAAGGAACGGCTGCTGGAATTGGGTATGTCTAATTTAGTGAAGAGAAGGACTAGGGGTGACATGATAGCAGTGTTCCAATATCTCAGGGGCTGCCACAAAGAAGAGGGAGTCAAGCTATTCTCCCAAGCGCCCGAAGGCAGGACAAGAAGCAATGGATGGAAACAAATCAAGGAGAGAAGCAACCTAGAACTAAGGAGAAACTTCCTGAGAGTTAGAACAATTAACCAGTGGAACAACCTGCCTGTAGAAGCTGTGAATGCTCCAACACTGGAAGTTTTTAAGAAGAGACTGGACAGCCATTTGTCTGAAATGGTATAGGGTTTCCTGCCTGAGCAGGGGGTTGGACTAGGTGACCTCCAAGGTCCCTTCCAACTTTACTATTATGATTATGATTATGATATGCCATCCAGAGTCACAATTGTTTCAGTTGGGCAGTCATGAATATTTCTTGAATTCATAAACAAACCCATGAACAAAACATTTAGTTACACGTGTTCTTTCCAAGTTCACTTTGACAAAGGCAGAGGACATCATTACATTATCAATAATTTTAAATGATAAGCACTCTTATAGGTTGTGTATATTGCAGTTGCCTGTGGCCATCCCTGTCTTAGGTTTGGATACTAGCCAATTTTCCTACATCTTGTATCTATAAAAGCCTGAGGTGTAAGGGTATTTTGGCAGGATTAAGCCTTTTTATGTCACAGATGTATCATAAATTGGATACTTAGTTGTCATAATTGAAGGTTTCAACTCTGGAGACATTCAAGCCAACCCAGGAACAGAATTAATTATTGCCTCAGGAAAAAAGTCACCTGCCATATCAAGATCAAGATTCTTAGGAAAGGCATATTCTAGAGCTTTACCAGTTTTCTGTAGAATATTGTTGCATTCAGAATTCCAACCTTGTTAATGTGTATTACTTTGCTCTGATTTGAATATTATGCTTGAGGGCTTTTACATATTTATCTTTTGTAAATTGCCTTCTTCATGGAATTTACATGCCTCTCGCATTCTTCTGTTCAGAAAAAAAATACCCGTTTCCAATTAATCACCTGGCATTACACAGACCCCTGTTTACATCATGTAGACAATCTCTCTAGCTATTATTTTGGAAGATGCTAAAGTGAAAATGAAAATACCACAAAATAAAAAAGTCTGGATCATATGTATCACTTGACTTCTTAAGAAGTAATTCTTGACCACTTTAAGGTAGCAGTGAAGTAAAAACATCTTATATTCGTGACCTCGTTAAGGAAACGGAGCCAATTACCAAGGCAGGGCTATTTTAATTCCTCATTACCAGTACTTTCTTCTTTTCCCAACAGTTTGCTCGTTTTTTCTCCATTTCCAAGCAAGGTCTACAAATTGTGAAAAGAGTTCTTTAAAATATGCATTGTTAACTCTCTCTTTTATTATCAAACAGTAGAACAAGTTACTAGCAGGGCTTTTTTTCTCATAGAACGCTCAGAACGGAGTTCCGGAACCTTTTTTGGATGGAACCTTGTAGGGTATGAGTTCTGGCACCTTTTTTCTTTTACAAAAAAAGCACTGGTTACCAGTATTGGTCTAAAGTGGAGATTATTTTAGACCATAGAGGTGGAGAGAAGAAGTAAAGAATCCTCTTCCTTTTCTCCTATCTCCAATCCATATTGCAACTTCACCATTAATATTGCCTAAGTACAGTAAATAGGAATCCTGAGCTTTGCAGATTCTGATATAGGTTTCCCATTGGTTCTTTACATATAAAAAGTCATTTTGAAGCTCTTGGAAGGGTGACAAGGAGAGAAGAGAATTCCTGATGTTTTATTATTTCAGGTGAATTGAATACATAATAATATGTCACCGAAGTAAGCAGCTCTGTGGATAACTTCAGAATATTAGAACAGATCAGTAAACTCATATTTAACAGTTTCCCCGAGAAATCATTTTTAGAATCCTTTGCTAAAAGAGAAGTTAGAGGAAAACAGTGCCTATTTTCTAAAATGAACTTCCATCTGGGAAAATATTGTATGTTATTATTGCTATTAAAATAAATTTCTTTGAACTTTATCAGTATTCATGCTCAAACATTATTAAAAGTAATGTATTTAAGAGTATTAGAAACATTGTAACATAAAATATATTTTGCATGCTCAGTTAAAATAGGTGTCATCTTTACTAATTTTTGATGCTAACTCAGGAAAATAGAAACTTAAGTTCTCATCCACTGAAAAGAACTTTATGAAAAATTGAGCTCCTTAGCAAAACAGAATGAATTTCACCCAAACCTTTAAATAAAAATACCCCTCCCCCAATATGTGAGCATTTAAAAAAGGAGAGGGGCTGACTTAATTTTTAGGGAAATGTACAGAAGGAAATACCATAGGATCTTACAGCTACATTTTGATCACTGTTTCTGGCAATTCATCTTGAATTAGTTAGGAGCTGTCAGCAGTTCGTCTGAAAGCTGTATTTTTTAAAAAATGATTTCTTTCAAAAGGATTTTTCAGAAAAGGAAATACTTTGTGTTATTTTATACTAGTCTATGGACATAATAAAGATTTGATTTGGTTTATTTGAACATAGATATAGTTCCTTCTTTGAGACACACTTCTGAGTGCATAATATTATATATTATTAAAGATTGGTATCTGTTGAATATATCAGAGTGAATTAACTGTTTATTTAAGATAAACATATTCAGTATTTATATTTTGCAAGTCTTGGTGACTATTTAATAGAGGAGAGACTTATATAAAAGAGATCTTAGTGCCAGAATAGCTGCCTGGGCAACTTCCTGGAACTACATTCCTTAACCTACATTCCCCAAACTATATTCCCTAACCTACCCAGTAAACCTGGAATGTTGAATTTTCCACAAAGACATTAGAGTAGGGGTGGGCACCTGTGGCCCCTTTATGACATGTGGACTTCAGAACATGATTGGCTCAGGAATTCTGAGAGCTGAAGTCTACAGTTCGTAAAGGGGCCATAATTGCCACTCCTGCCTTAGAGGTTGAAATCTGTGTGCATCTCAAAGAGCGAAAATCTGATCTGAGTAATGATTAGTGAAGCTATGTTATAACAATAACAGGTTATGGTTACTAATTTAAAAAACATTTATTTACAATATATTCATGATTGAGATGGCAAAATCTAGCACCCAACTAACTACCTCTTACCAGGAAGCATATCCAAGAATATATGTTCTCTGCGTGTGCCTCAGAAGAAAGGCAGAAGGAAATATCTACCCTCTTGTACCCAACAGTATGTTAGCACAATTGCATTTCCCATAAAAGGAACATGCTAAATCTGATGAGCAATGCAGACCAGAACCCATAAGAACATAAGCCATGCTTTGCTAGTCCATCTAGTCTAGTAAGCAGAAGTAAGCCTACTAGTCTCCCAAACGATGGCCTTTAGAGGCAGTCACACTTACATCATTGTAATAATCACTAATCCCCATGGCTTCTAAGAATTGGTCCAATTCTTAGTCTAATAATGAGATGGAAGCTCTGTGTCACATAAATCTTGATCATATTATTGTGGTGTCCAGCTTGACTTTTTGATCACACTGGGTGCATGCCTTGAATGACATAATCAGCAGATTCTTCCCACATATCATGTGCTCGTTCTTTCCTCATACCATTTCTTTATGTTAGAGAAAGTTCTGAAGAAAAACAAATGTGGCTTTTAAAGGCCATTATGAAAATCTGGTCTCAGTGAATGGATAGAGTAGCCATTATAATGATTTTAGTTATGTTTTATTAGATTTATATGCCACCTTTCTTTTTGGAAACAACACACCAGATCTGGTTTGTAAAAATCCAAGATCCACTAAAAATGATAATAAAGATATATAGAAAACTACATTCTGCCATCTGCTGGTTTTCCAGTTTTATAGCCAGTTGGATAGCTTTACTTACAATGAAATATTGTCCCATTAAGAGGAGAATAAATAAATAAATGGCTGTGCAATGAAGTCCTCCTTCAGGTCTGCTCACCAAAGGAGATATGTGTAGCTCTACAAGGAACAGAGCTATAAATGACATCTCATTTATAGAATTCCTTTCCCAGAGAGCCTTCTGGAATCTATTTTGATACCTGTTGAAAATCTTTTTATTTTTCTAGGATTTTTAATTGGCCTTGGCATTTAATCCACATTGCTTTACATTTTGAATAAACACCTTAATTCTGTAGGGTTGCTTTCATTTTGCATTTTTTAATAATTTTATTGTATAGGAATTTATTTGTATTATAGTGCCTTAATATATTTTATTGTAAACCACCCAGAACACTTTGGCTATTGGTGGTTTAAAAATTAAAACAAATAAGCAAATAAATAAACAGAATTTTTATCTACAGTATTTATTCCACTGATATTTATAATCTTTCCTTAAAACATGAAGATATTGTCATTATGGCACTAATAGTTTTATATAGATTATAAGGGAATTGTAATAAGGTTAGTCAAAAGTAGGATTCAAAATAAAGTGTCCTTCCAGTGAAGCTTGGCTTGTAATAACTTCATAGATGTATTCCTCACTGAACAATGGTACAGAACTGTCAGAAAGTAATTTGCAATTATCTTCTGGGATATTTGACTTTCCATCCAGCTTGCAACCATATAATTGGTGGTGTCTCAACTATTTATTTATTGGTCTGAACTTAGTTTTATGAGGTCAGGTAGGTACTGCCCTTTATCTGGGCTTGATATGTTTATGTCACAAATTGTTTTGAGCCAAAACCTGTGCAATATTTGAAGAAACATGAAATTTGCCAAGCTGTTGTGTCTATACAGTGGTACCTTGGTACTCAGCATTAATTGGTTCCAGGAAGCACAGTGAGTACCAACACTGACATGTTCTAGCTTATGCATTGAGTACCAAAGAAATGATGAGTACTGGGATAAAATATTTGTGTCAAAATGCTGTCAACTTGTCAAATGAGCATGGCTGCGGCCATCTTCCTTATTTATTTTTGGTTGACACATTGAAAAGAGGGAGGGGGATTGCCAGGTGCTTCGCTAATCTAAATAAAATTTGTCCCATGGGAACCAAGGTTATTGGCTGCTCCTGAGACTACAGGCTGGGCATTTTGTGAAAAGCCCACCATGAAGATATATTGGGGGACATAGTTGCTTGCATAGCCTTAGGGATGGGATTTCTTAACTTTGTATTGGGGAATTGTTATGTGTGTTTTCAGACTTGGTTTCACTTTTGACATGCCAATACTTTGTAACTAATAAACATGTTCTTTGAGGAATTTCCAAGCCTTGGAGATCTGCTTTATTTGTCTCTGCCTGTCAGAACCATGACATTAAACCAAGTCTCTTAAAACTTCATTTTCTTGGAGTGCTTGGCTGCAACCACCTACCCACTCACTTTTGGGAGAATGGTAAAGACTCGGTGAAGGCTTGAGATGGAGGAGAAAATTGAAACCACTGCTAGCCGCAACGGGACTCAGGCTGTCGGAGCACAGCCACCAAGGAATCATCACTGGCAGGGGCTCTGCCAAAAAGCCAGGTTGATCCAACCTGAGAAGCTGGCACTGTATTATATGTAAATAGTTATCACTAAATGTTTAACGATGTTAAGTTATGAGGTAAAGCTTCTGACAGGCGAACACGCGGGAATTTTGACAGCTGTCAAAATTCCCCAGCAAAGCGCAGGCGCAAGCCGGTTGACAGCTCTCGGCTGTCAAAACAACGCGGAGCCGCCCAGCCACGAGGAAAGAGAACTGTCATGAAGACGCGAAGCCGATTGGCGCAGGAACCGCGGCGGGAAAAGACCGGCCTCTGATTGGACCAGCCAACAGGCTGCCAGCTATAAAAGCCGAACCCTTCTGTACCTTGTTGCCCGATTCTGAATAAACCCTGTTGACGTTGCCAGCTGTCTCTGAGTGGTCTGTCAACCACTTCAGGCACAGCAGGAAGGAGCACTCCTGTAACCACTGGAGAGGATCTCTTATTGCTGCCATCCCAGGGTTCTTCATCTGTAGATGGCAAAAAAGGAAAGGGGTTAATGGGATGGGACGACTCTGGTGAGTGGAGATTTCAGTCCACAGTCCACAGCTCTTCACTCGAACAGCTGAAGGAGAAGTTCAGCCAGCTTGAGGTGAGGGATACAATCCCTGTTGCTCAGGAGGGAGGATGCCATGGGGGCAGATGCCAAGAACTACCAATCTCTTTCCCCCCCACCGGAGCTCCATCCCAACCATCAGATTCTGTGTTGCTTCGCATATTCCCCCAACCAGCTGTGAAACAAAGACCTGTGTCCCAGCCAAGTTTGTTGCCATGATCTCAGGATGCCAGTCCTGGAGTCCAGCCAAGAGAAGTCTGGAGAGCGGTTTGGCCACATCCCCAGGACCAGCAAGCCACCCAATCCCAGTAAGCCACCCAAGCCCAGCAAGTTGCCCAAGCCCAGCAGCAGGTGCAGGCAGTTCCACTGAGGTTCGAGCTGCCTCCCATGAAGCCCACCTTTGATGGGGATCCTGAGAAGCTGACCTTCTTAAACCAGCTGTGGGCTCATTTGGATTGCTACGCTTATGCCTACCTGGATGGGCCTATGATGGTAAATGTTGTGGTGGCAAATTTAAAGGGAGAAGCGGCCAACTGGGTGACCAACCTCCATGATGAAGGGGCTCCTGAATTACACAACATTAATCTATTAATGGAGCAACTGAGGGGTCAGTTTGAAGATGAATCCTGAGTCCTATTGGCCGAGAAAGAATTCCACTTCCTGAAGCAAAGAGGTCATGCCACAAAGGAGTATATCTGTGAATTCAGGAGAGTTACTAACTGGCTGGGGCAGTGGCCTGAGCAGTCACTGATCAACTACTTCAGACAGGGGTTAGATCACGACTTGCTTCAAGCCTGCATCATTCGAGGTCTTTCCAACCTGTTATGTGAATGGTACCATATAGCAGTGATGAGGACATCGAGCTGGACCACCCCTGAAAGTAAAGCACCATGCAACTGAAGCCTCCACATGTCCAAGAAAAATGCCTCTATGGCTGACATCCCCAAGCCTCTGCAGCTGCCAACGTCTCCCAAGCACCAGCCAGGGCTCCAATCAAGTGCTACCAGTGCAGTCAGATGGGTCACCATGCTGTGGAGTGCCCAGCTCCTCACCCTCAACCCAAGAGTGTGCCATTCATGGCCGTGAATCTGAGAATAGTTCCCAGAGGGGAAGAGAGAAAACCAACTGGGCATGTCAAGGCCTAGGTGTCAAAGCCTCCCCTCCCACTGAGCTCAAAGCCAAACCCCAATTTGAGCCACAGCAGATGCTGGCACCATACAACAGTGATGAGGAAGGTGAGGAGGATCCCATGGTGAGTCAGCCCATTCCCTCTTTTACCATTACCACCAGGCTGATAGTGCCTGAAAAGGGCTCACATGAATTTGAATGTCCTAATAGACTTGGGTTGCACTCGGTACTTAATTAACTTACCCAGTGTGCTTAAACTGGGAATCCGAGCCAAGCTATTGCCCTTGTCCGTGAGGTTTGAGTAGGCTGATGGGTCCCTCATTGGAGGTACCCCTGCCACACACCTAACTGAACCTGTGTATTTGGAAATGGTTTGGCATTGGGAAATCATCCGTTTTGTGGTAGTTCCGAAGATGATTGAAGCAGTAATTTTGGGGCTAGCATGGTTGGATAAATGGTGTTTTAACATCTGGTGGAAGGAGGGAATGCATAAATTAAGATGGGGGATAGGACCCCTCCCACCTGACACTGACAATGAAACAAAGATATTGGCCATCTGTGAGATGCAAGGGGAGCCCCGTGAAACCCTAAAGACTGTAGCCGAAAAGCTGCCAGGGATTCAACTTGTCCCCACTGAGTACCATGATTTGGCAGAAGCATTTAGTGAGAAGGAATGTTACGCTCTCCCCCCCACTGGGCTATGGACTATGCTATTGAAATTCTGCCCGGTGCCAAGCTCCCTAAACCAAGGATGTACTCTATGACACCCAAAGAGATGAAAGAACTGTGAGAGAACATCAATAAAAACTTAGCTAGGGGTTTCATTCAGCTAGCCAAATCACCTGTGTCTGTTCCCATGCTTTTCAAGTAAAAGAAAGATGGCTCTCTTAAATTATGCATGGATTTTAAATGCCTAAACGCTGTCAGCATGGAAAATACGTACCTCTTCCCCCTGATGAAGGACATATTAGCCCACCTGGCTAAAGGAAAAATCTTTACCAAGCTGGATTTCACAGAGGCTTATTACCAGATCCGGATGAAGGAGGGGGATGTGGAAAACAATGTTCAATTACCCATTGGGGAGTTTCCAATTTAAAGTGATGCCTTTTGGACTGCAGGGCCTCCACTGTGTTTAAGCGATTGATAAATCAAGTGCTCCATGATCATTTATACAAGGGGTTTTTGGTTTATCTTTTTTTTTTTGGAAAAGTTTTACAGTACATTTTATTTTTAACAAAACAAAACAAAACCCCTCCCAACCCCCTCCCCTCTTCCCAACCCTCCCCAACACCTCCCTCCCTCCCCCTCCCCCCTCCCCGACTTCCCAGAGCTAAATACAAGGTATAAAATTACAAACAATCATAGTCTTGGTTTATCTTGATGACATCCTTATTTACTCCGAAACCATGGATGCACACTTCAAAATGGTCATGAGGTGTTAAAGAGACTGTTGAAAGCCAAACTGTATGCAAAGCTGTCAAAGTGTGAATTTCACCGGACCCGCTTAGATTATCTAGGATATTGGATTTTGAAATGAGGGGGTAGAAATGGACCCTTCCAAAGTTAAAGCAGTATTGGAATGGCAACCCCCACACACTGGCAGCTTCAAAGTTTTCTGGGGTTTGCCAATTTTTATCATCAATTTATTCCCTCTTTCACAAAGATAGCCATGCCAATCACCAATTTACTCAAAACAGGCAAAGGAGGGGAAAACGCCCGACCTTGTCAGCCATTGCAATGGTCATTAGAGTGCCAGGCAGCATTCAAAAAAACTAAAGAGACTCTTTGCAGGATGTTCTTAAACACTCTGACCCCGAACAAAAATTCATCATTCAAGCTGATGCAAGCAACATGGCCTTAGGGGCCGTTCTCCTATACAAAAATGATAGAGCGGACTTACAACCTTGTGTTTACACTTCCCGAAAATTAACTAACAATCAGAGGAGGTGGGCTGTTTGGGAGAAAGAGGCTTTTGCAGTTTGTTGGGCTTTGCTGACATGGTGTCATTTCTTGGAAGGGGGAAAAATACCTCTTGAGGTATGGACTGATCACAAAACTTTAGAGGCTCTCAAGACCCTCTGCAGGTTCAGTGGGCTCAGTACTTCAACTGTTTTAATTTCACTTTAAAATATTTTCCTGGGGGTAAGAACTTTTTGGCTGATGCCTTATTTAGAATACCCCAGTTCAAGAGCAACAGAGAGGAAATAATTAACTCCATTATTCCTTCACTGCAATCCACTTCTCAAATAACAACCAGATTGCACACACAGAGATCCCCTGCTGGTCCTGACGATCACTCGCTAAAGGAATTAAAGGAGAAGTTAGAGACTGATGTCTGGTTTAAAGATAACAAATCTATATTGACCTTACGGGGAGGGCTATTCGTACCTCCCAGATGGCCTCAGGCTTTAGGCATTGCAATGGAGTCATAACATTAAGCAAGTGGGTCACTTTAGATTTTTAAACACATTGCATCTGGTGAAAAGGTAATTCTGGTGGCCAGGAATGAAAAAGGACATTGAGAGTTATGTTAAGAGTTGTGCCACTTGTGCTACCATGAAGAGGCATCTTGTAAAACCACCATGTATATTGCAGCAGGTGGCCAATCCCTCTCAACCGTGGGAGGAGATAGTCATAGATTTTATAGTGGAATTACCTGAGAGCAAGAGAAACACTGTAATATGGACTGTGAGTGATCTATTTACCAAACAAGTGCATTTCATCGCTTGCTTGGGACTTTCCTCTGCCCAGAAGCTAACCAAACTATATTTGAAGCATGTATACTGGCTCCACGGTGTCCCAAAGCAAATTATTTCTGACAGAGGGGTCCAGTTTACTGCAAAATTTTGGAGGGAGTTCATTAAAATGATTGGGTCCTCCCAGGGGCTATCATCAGCTTTTCTTCCAAATATTAATGGAGCTGCTCAGAAAGCTAATGCAATGATGGAACAGTAGCTCAGATGCTATGTAAATTACCAGCAGACTAATTGGGCTGACCTCCTGCCTTTCTCAGAGGTAGCCTACAACAATACAGTGCACAGTAGCACTGGAATCACCCCATTTAAAATAGTAATAGGTCGAGATTTTGTACCCATGCCTTTGTATCCAAAGGAGCCTCCTACTTCCCAGAATCAAGACCAATGGATGACATCCTTCCAGGGGGTTTGGGTGAATGTGAAGAAGGCATTGACCAAAGCTACCAAAGAGCAAACAGACAAATGATGCTTCCCTCATAAACCTTTTCAAGTTGGACAATTGGTTTATCTTTCAACAAAATATTTAAGGTTAAAATTACCCAGTAGAAAATTGGAGCCAAAATTCCTTGGTCCTTTTCCTATCACTAAAATTATTAATCTTGTCAAATTATTAATCTTTCCCCATGACTGTTGGGGAAAGTTCACCCTGTGTTTCATTGCAGTCTATTGAAACCTGTGTCAGAATCCTCTTTGAGACCTGTCCCAAAGAAGCCACCAGCTCCAATGGTGGTAGAGGGGGAGACACATTATGAAATAAAATGTATTCTCTAAGTTGTACAAGGGAAAGTTACAATACCTTGTTTAGTGGAAAGGTTACCCAGTTTTGGCAGCTACATGGGTGAAATGTACAAATGTGAAAGCAGATATATTGATAAAGACATTTTATGATAAATACCCTCACAAGTTGATATTTCCTTGAGGCTTCTTGCTTGACCTGCTTTTTCTTTTCCCTGCAGGAGACTCTTTCTGATGGGGAGCTGACTGATAACTTATCAAATGAGCATGGCTGTGGCCATCTTCCTTATTCATTTTTGGTTGACACATTGAAAGGAGGGAGGTGGGATTGCAGGTGCTTCTCTAGTCTAAATAAACTTTTGTCCCATGGGAACCAAGGTCGTCGGCTTCTCCCAAGACTGCAGGCTGGGCGTTTTGTGAAAAGCCTGCCAAGAAGATGTATTGGGGAATATATTGCTTGCATAGCCTTAGGGATGGGATTTCTTAACTTTGTACAGGGGAATCGTTATGTGTGTCTTCAGACTTGGTTTCACTTTTAACGTGCTGATACTTTCCAAGCCTCAGAGTTCTGCTTTATTTGTCTCTGTCTGTTGGAACCATGACAAATGTATTGAATATCAAATTCGATTAGCTTCAAAGCAGTACCAAGGTATCACTGTATTATATTAGGAATGCGTAGAGCTTATAGCTTTTCCTATCTTATCAAATGAAACTTCTACAGGTTACATTTTATATGAAGATACAAAATCAAATGGAATTACAGTGACAAAAGTTGCATGCATGGCAGTGATTAGCATATGTTTACACATTGCTTTGCTAGAGCTCCACAGAGAGATTTTATGAGAAACAGCCGATTAAATGTTAAGTGTAATTAATCAACCAGAATGGCGGAGCATAGAAGATGACAGTTGAAGTGAAGCAACCAAATCAGCCATGAGATGATGTTATAAATTAGCATATGCCACAATCTTTCATTTATCTTTGTTATTATTAGTCTACCTCACAGAGAGAATTAAAAAGTCAAACACAACAAGATTTTCCAGTATTAAATTAAGAAATAATAGGCAAGCTGTCTCTTATTTAAGAACTCTTAAACATTTTTAAAAGAACCCAAGTGTTTTTGTGAAAATCTCTAATCCACAAAAGTGTTATATATGACAATATTTCTACTCTATGTATGTACTATTACTTAATGGTAAATAATATAGTTGATATGTATTTGAGTTCAACAGCATTTTAATACTGCTCTGGTCTTTATCCAGATGATCACAAACACATTCCAACATTCAAACACTTCCAATAAACTCAATAAATTGTGTGCTAAATTATTGGAATTGTGAAAATGGAAATTATGTTGGGTTTTGGTTACTTACTAAGTAAAAACCAGTAATAGCCATGTTCCCCAAAGGGAAAAAATAAAAATCTAGAGAAAGGATGACTTTGTTACATTGATCAGAGTTTTATAATACAGTAGTTGTATTTTTGAGGATTTAGAAAACCTATTAATAGAAAATTTAACAATTTTGCCTGATGAAGAGTGAAAGAAGATGGATCTAAACTTAATGTATTAAATTTACAACTTATTTGGAATTCCTTTTAAATCTATCTAAGCAAGTTATCATGAATTAAGTTTTAAATAATTTGCAAAAGGTACCCTTCCATATTTGCATACTTATTTCAGTGGTTCTCAACCTTTTCTTCATTATGGACTCCCTTTAAATACCTTTTGTGGCCATGGACCAAGGCCACACACCCTCCCAAGACTTAAGTCAAGATTTAACTCATAACATTTCTATAAGCCTTCTCAGATTCCCTGTGAAAACATTGCCATCCCCCAGAGGTCCGTGGACCATAGGTTGAGAACCACTGACTGATTTGATTTATTTATAGCCATCTTTCTTTCAAGAATTCAAGGTGAATCCCATGGATTTTTCCCCCCTTCATTTTATGTGAGATAGATTGAGCTAACATCCAAAGTGACTCAGTGAATTTTCTTTTTGTAAAAATATTTTTATTAAATATTATACCATACAGATAAAATTAATACAATCTACATAGTATAAATCTATATTCTTCTGGTTTGTGTGTCTTTTTGTAATTCATTTTCATCAAATATTGTGTATAAAGTTGGAAAAATTGCTCAACAATCATATGTACAGTACAGGTGAAACTCGAAAAATTAGAATATCGTGCAAAAGTTCATTTATTTCAGTAATGCAACTTAAAAGGGGAAACTAATATATGAGATAGACTCATTACATGCAAAGCAAGATAGTTCAAGCTGTGATTTGTCATAATTGTGATGATTATGGCATACAGCTCATGAAAACCCCAAATCCACAATCTCAGAAAATTAGAATATTGTGAAAAGGTGCAATATTCTAGGCTCAAAGTGTCCCACTCTAACCAGCTAATTAAGCAATAACACCTGCAAAGGGTTCCTGAGCCTTTCAATGGTCTCTCAGTCTGGTTCAGTAGGAATCACAATCATGGGGAAGACTGCTGACCTGACAGTTGTGCAGAAAACCATCATTGACACCCTCCATAAGGAGGGAAAGCCTCAAAAGGTAATTGCAAAAGAAGTTGGATGTTCCCAAAGTGCTGTATCAAAGCACATTAATAGAAAGTTATGTGGAAGGGAAAAGTGTGGAAGAAAAAGGTACACAAGCAGCAGGGATGACCGCAGCCTGGAGAGTATTGTCAGGAAAAGGCCATTCAAAAGTGTTGGGGACTTTCACAAGGAGTGGACTGAGGCTGGAGTCAGTGCATCAAGAGCAGACGGATCCTGGACATGGGCTTCAAATGTCGTATTCTTCTTGTTAAGCCGCTCCTGAACAACAAACAACGTCAGAAGCATCTTACCTGGGCTAAAGAAAAACAGACCTGGTCTGTTGCTCAGTGGTCCAAAGTCCTCTTTTCTGATGAGAGCAACTTTTGCATCTCATTTGGAAACCAAGGACCCAGAGTCTGGAGGAAGACTGGAGAGGCACACACTGCAAGATGCTTGAAGTCCAGTGTGAAGTTTCCACAGACTGTGTTGATTTGGGGAGCCATGTCATCTGCTGGTGTTGGTCCACTGTGCTTCATTAAGTCCAGGGTCAACGCAGTCGTCTACCAGGAGATTTTGGAGCACTTCATGCTTCCTTCCACAGACAAGCTTTATGGGGATGCTGACTTCATTTTCCAGCAGGACTTGGCACCTGCCCACACTGCCAAAAGCACCAAAACCTGGTTCAATGACCGTGGGATTACTGTGCTTGATTGGCCAGCAAACTCACCTGACCTGAACCCCATAGAGAATCTATGGGGCATTGCCAGGAGAAAGATGAGAGACATGAGACCGAACAATGCAGAAGAGCTGAAGGCCCCTAGTGAAGCATCCTGGTCTTCCATAACACCTCAGCAGTGCCACAGGCTGATAGCTTCCATGCCACGCCACATTGAGGCAGTAATTGCTGCAAAAGGGGCCCAAACCAAGTACTGAGTACATATGCATGCTTATACTTTTCAGAGGTCGATATTGTTCTATGTACACTGCTTGTTTTATTGATTGCATGTAATATTCTAATTTTCTGAGATTGTGGATTTGGGGTTTTCATGAGCTGTACGCCATAATCATCACAATTATGACAAATCACAGCTTGAACTATCTTGCTTTCCATGTAATGAGTCTATCTCATATATTAGTTTCCCCTTTTAAGTTGCATTACTGAAATAAATGAACTTTTGCACAATATTCTAATTTTTTGAGTTTCACCTGTACATGGTTTATCAGCCTTATATTCGAGGGCTTACAAATTAGCTGCAGCACAAGAAATTAATTCAGATTTTTTTCTTACTAGCTGACAAATCCTGAGTATTCATCTATCTGTGATTCATATTATTTATATTTAATTGGACTAGATCCACATTAAGTCATGCTTTGAGTAGATTCAGCAAAATTAGTGGAGACTTAAATTAACAATGTCCCCCTTCTCCCTCTTTCTGTGGACTCATTCCTTCTTATTTCTCTGAGAGATTAATTGTTTATAAGATGCTTCCTGGTTTTTATAACAATCCTTTCCATATTTCTTTCCCAAGGAAAAAAAAATGTCAGTTATACCAACTAAAGGAAAATGACAGGAATTAAATCACGTAACAGCCAATGCTTTTGTACTTCCTAGTTTCTTCCTTAATTTTCTTAGTTGTACTTTTAAACAAAAACTGTATAATATTTAAACTTTTTATTTATAATAGAGGCATGACCCACATTTTGCATGGACATAGCTCTAATTCTTTATAAAATGAAATTTAGGAAGCGAATGTTAAAAACACATTGATTCTCAGACAAAAGAGCAGTGGAGACTGAAACAATTATGTGGGTTCCTTAAGAAGCATTACTTAATAAAGAAATTGCACATTATCTGAGGGAGCACTTGCTGCCAGCGTCAATTTCCCATCGTCCTGTGCGCTCCCACAGGGAGGGCCTCCTCAGGGTACCGCCGGTCAAGGATTGCTGACGGGTGATCCCCAGGGGGAGGGCGTTCTCTGTGGGCGCGCCTGCCCTATGGAATCAACTGCCAACGGAACTCTGGACTGCCCCCCGACCTTCGTTCATTTCGCCGGGACCTAAAAACCTGGCTCTTTGAGCTATCTGGTCTGGACTGAGGGGTTTAATGTTTTTAAATTGTGATTTTAATTTTTTGTGGCTAGACTTAATTTAATTTTGTTTTAATTTTATATTGTATTGTTTTTAAATTTTGCCTTGTAAACCACCCTGAGTCCTTTGGGAGTAGGGCGGTATATAAACCAAATAAATAAATAATAATAAATAAATAAATAAATAAATAAATAAATAAATAAATAAATAAATAAATAAATAAACAAACATGGAACTCCTAGCTATATTAGGAAAGTAGAACTATTCCTCATTTTAATTTTTGGTTAGTTTTGATAAGATCCGTAGTTTGATATCCATCTTAGACAACCACACTCAAAAGCACAGAGACAAAATACATTCAGTTCCCATTTTATTTTATAAAAGTTTTAAACTAGTAGATGTAAAGAACATAAACTAATATATTGACAAAATTCAGATTCCTTTTCTTTTTTCTAGGACTATGCAGATACACCCTTTTTCTTTTAGTGCAGCATTTGAAACAGTGGCAGATAGTCTGTAGTTTCTCTAAAGTTGCCTCTGGCTGTACTTTACTCAAATAAAACTATCTATTATAGAAGATACCTGTTCTGAAGTGTGTCAGTTGAAGAGTAGAGCTTAAGATGTTTGCACAAACAGCAAATAAGCTCACTCTCATATTTACTGTCCCTGAGATTCCTTTTATTCTATTCCAGTCTCCACCTGGGACACTGAAGAGTTGACTGAATAATACAAATTCAAAAGAATAGAGGATTTCTGTATCACCATGGTATTTAAATAGTTGAGGCAGAGACAGGAGAAAGACTTATCCTATTTTAGTGAATTCAGTTTATCTGAAGTCTGTTTATATTGAATTACAGAGGTTACCAAAATAGGAGAGAGACCTTGGCCCTAAGGCACAGGCCTAGAGATGCTTATCTTTCACCTTCTATCTTTTTTTCAATTCACAAATCCTGGAAAACTTAATCCTGGTGTACTGAAACCAAGGTCCATGTTTGTAACTATACTAATGTAGGGATTACAGGTTATGAAGATGGGACAGCTACTAGAAAATGATCCTGTAGGGACTTCTGCTGAGGTTTCATGGCAAAATAAACATTTTGGAAGGAGCAGAGACAGCATTGTGGCAAATGGGTGATCAGTGACCAAGCCTCTCCAGTAAAAGAAGACATCATGAGATCACCCAATTGCACTTTGGACAGCTACTCCTTGTGAGTACACTGCAGGAACTGAGGTATCTGCAGTTAGCATGTGAGTAGAGCAGCTGAGTCAGAAGGATTCCTAGCAAGCTCACAGCCACAATGTAGACTTGGTGACATAAAGTTCTGCCTAGCCTCATATCTTAAACAACAGCATTTTATTTCATAAAATTATTATAAAAAAGAGAAAGAAAATTACCCTACACAATAGTACAGGTACACTGTTGGAGTGACATAGGAAGTGAAAACTTCAAAGCAATTTTGTTTAAATAAAAACTCTTTGTTTTATAGGATGCTTATTGTTGTGTAGCCGGTTCTTTGCAGGCAATATGCAAGACGGAAGGTTCCAAACAGTAACATGCTTTATTGAAGTCAAACAGAACAGAACTGAAACAGCTGTGCAGCTATTTATATGGTTGGCCACTAGGCGGCGGCCAATAGATTTGAAGGATGCCATTCCCGCCCCAAATCTACCAATGATAGTCCTGGAGACAACAGGTCTAGCTTAGTCAGTAGCCATTACACATACACACCATTGAGCAACCATTAACCATTTAAACAGATACATGAATCAGTACAAGCAAAAAACCCAATACATTACACCCCTCCCCCTTAGATTGTACACACATTATTTACTAACATAATCTTGAAGATAGTTTGGTGGTCGACAAGACTGTTCAGAATGCCTGGGTGTTCTGGGAAACTCCCAGTCTACCTGCTTGCCTGCTGGGCTGGGTAAACTGGGATTCCTGGGTTTGATTGAGTCAAAGTGACTCGCGTTCCTTTGGCTGGCCATTCCTGACTGGCCTAAATCAAAGTCCCGTTGTGCATCAGGGTCAGCAGGGCTGCCGCATAGTTCGGTTTGTCCTTCCCCGTCTGGGGACATGATTTGAGTTTTCGGAGTGGTTCCATCTACGGCCACATCCCTGTTGTAATGTCTGGCATAGTTCTCACAGTGTATAAACTGCTCTGCTAGGCTGCTGGCTGGCGGCTCTTGTTGCTTACCCTCTGAGGAGTCCTCGGTTAGTGAGTGTTCAGCAAACTGCCGTTGCAGCTGATCAATATGTCAGCGAATAACTTGCCCCACTTCCAGGATCACCTTGTAGGAGAGGGGTCCTGAAACCTTAACAATTTTAGCAGGCACCCACAAAGCCCCATGCCAGTAGTTTCGAGCCCACACCCTCTCACCCACTTGCAACACCCTTGGTGCCTTTGGGCATGTGGTGTCAGCTGCTACTCAGTCAGGATGTAACTGGTCCATTTTTATGATCAGTCTTCTTCCCCAGTGAAGCTCTGCTGGGGCATAATGTGCATGGCATAATGTGCTGGCATAGCAAGAAACCAGCAGCCTATGGTGCCAGTCCCCTGAAACAATGCGTTTTAATGACTCTTTTGTTGTATGCAGTCTGATGCATTCTGCCTGCCCGTTCGTTGAGGGATGAAAGGGAGTTGACGTGGCATGCCTTATGAGGTTGGCCCTCAGGAAGGCCTGGAATTCGAACACTGTGAACTGGGCTCCATTGTCAGAGACCAAGACGTCCAGCAGCCCATGTGTAGCAAAAAGTTTCCTAAGCACCTGGATGGTCCTAGCAGTAGTCATAATAGCTATGGGAATTACTTCCAACCATTTAGAGGGGCTGTCAACCACTATCAAAAACAGCTTTCCCTGAAAGAGCCCAGTGAAATCAACGTGGATTCTTGACCATGGTGTATGAGTCTCCTCCCATCAGTGAACAGGGGCCTGTGGCATCTCTGGTCTGGACTGTTGACACGTGTAACACCTGTGTACTTGGGCCTCGATAGCCTTATCTAACCCTGGCCACCAAAGGTAGCTCTGTGCCAGTGACTTCATCCGGACAATACCCGGATGGCCCTCATGCAGAGATTGGAGAACTCTGTGCCTTAATGAACTGCGGACAATAACCCTGGTTCCCCAAAGAATGTATGCCTTATGAGCTGAAAGCTCATGTCTTCATGTGAAATAGCTGTGGAACTCTGGTCCTGAGCTATTTTCCAGCCATCCAGTGTGAATCCAGGACAGCACCCTGCTTAAAATTTTGACATCCCCTGCATGGAGAGGAAGTTCTGGCAAATCTTGAATGGACAAGATGTGAGTGGCTGGAGCCAGATCTGGGTTATCATGTGACAATGGCAACCTGCTAAGGCCGTCTGCGTGGCCCATGTCTTTGCCAGGTTTGTTGATCAGCCTGTAGCTGTAGGCTGACATAAAAAGGACTACCTTAACATTCTGGGGAAAAGTATTTGAGGCATCTGCCTGTCTGTGGTAGTCCCAGGAATGGCTTGTGGTGAGTAAAGACCGTGAATTTGCAGCTGTAGAAATAATCATGGATTTTTTTAACCCTGGCCACTATGGCCAAGGCCTCTTTGTCAATCTGAGCATAATTGCGCTCAGCCGAGGACAAGGTCCTTGAATAGTAGGCAATAGGGGACTGAGTCCTATCAGCTGACAAATGGCTTAGTACAGCCCCAACCCCATAAGGGGACGCATCACACACAATACAAACTGGCAAGTTTTCATTAAAGTGTGTGAGCACTGAATTGGAGGATAGTAGTGATTTTACTGCCTTAAAACTGTTTTCCTGAACCTTGATCCACTTCCAAGGGGTGTTCTTGTCTAAGAGCTGGTGTAATGGCTCTGCCACTGTGGCCTTGTTAGGAAGGAACACATGGTAAAAATTTAGGAGACCCAGGAATGCCTGGAGCTCTCCTTTAGATCTGGGGCTTGGTGCCAACTGATTTGCCTTCAGCTTGGATTCTGCAGGATGGATGCTTTTGGCATCAATACGGAACCCCAGAAATTCAGTGGAAGGGACCCCAATTTTGCATTTGTCCTTCCTCAGCTTGAGTCTCACAGTGCGGAACTGCTGAAGGATGGCTTTGAGCCATCTTGCCAGGAACTCAGTGGACTCTCTGGCAATGAGTACATCATCAAAATAGGGGCAAACCCCTGGAATTCCCTTGAGCATATGCTCCATTACTCCCTGGAAGATTTCTGGGGCTACGCTAACCCCAAATTGGAGGCACTTGACCTTAAAAGTCCCCCTATGTGTCACAATTGTTTGTGCAGCTGCTGTGGCCTCATCCACTGGTAACTGCTGATAGGTATGTGCCAAATCTAACTTAGCAAACATGCTACCCCCTTGCAGCAATGTCAATATGTGGCTAACGACTGGCACTGGGTATGTGTGCTGCTGCAGTGCCCAGTTAATGGTGTATTTGTAATCAGCACAAATCCTGATCTCCTTGTTGGCCTTAAGTGGCGTAACAATAGGAGTTTCCCACTCCCCCCCATCTACGGGCTGTAGTACCCCCTGACTGACCAGATTGTCCAGCTCTGCATCAATTTTGTGCTTTAATGCAAAAAGCAAATGATGGAGGGATCAAGCTTAAAAGCTATCGGAGGGTGCTTATACTCTCCCAGGTGTGTGTCAAAAACTTCTGCGAATTCCTCGCATACTGTTGCCAAGTTTGCCATTTGTGTCTGGTGAATCCCGGTTACTTGAATGCCCAGTGCATCAAACCAATCAAGCCCAATGAGGCTTGTTCTCTGGCCCTCCACCACAATGACATCTAGGGCCCTGAAAACCCCTTGAATTTTATGGCCAAAGTGGCCTCGCCCTTGATGGCTACTCAGGAATTCTGGAAGTCCATTAAAATAATATCAGACGGCTGAAGTTTGGCCCATCTCTTGCTGTGGCTGCACACAAACCGGAAGGTCTCAAGGGAAACAATGGATACAGCTGAACCGGTGTCCCATTCTGCAAGGAATGCCTTGCAGCTCGACTTGTAGTAGAAGTTTTTGTTTGAGGGAGCGACAAGCTCCCATGTGGCAAAGACTCCGGTGGCTGGAGCAGAACCTTACTCTATGTTGCCCCGGGGCCCCATACCTCTCCTGAACGCCTCGTCTGGTTGGCGGTCCCATTGGCGATCTCTACAGACAGCTGCGATATGGCCAGATTTTCCACAGGCCTGACATGTGGCTGTCCTGAATCTGCAGTCCGCTCATTGATGGCGGCCTCCACAGCCCAAAAATCTAAGGAATGGAACGGCCTTGTCAGGGGGTCTCTGTTCCTTGTCTTGGTGTCATTGAATCTTGTCAACTTTGATAGGGTTTGTGCAGAATATCTCCTGAGCCAACAAGGAGAATGCACGGAAGAAGTGGTACTGAGAGTAGTCAGGTTTTGCACAGCAACCACACTGATACACTGAGATGTGTAAAAAGGAAAAAAAAACTTTACTTTTAGGAGTAGCACAAGTCAAGAATAAACAGTCCAGGTCATACACGGGTACAGAGAAGATATCAACAGTTCAAGAGTTATCCAATACAAAGTCATCTTACCAGTCCAAAAGTCAAAAACACAGTTCTTTGGGTTTAGCAAACAGTAGCAAAACCACAATCAACAATAATCAGCAAGCAATGTAACAGAGTAACTAACACACACACAGAGAGAAGCTATGACTCTAGCTCCCTCTTATGGCCATTGAAAGAACACAGCGTTGGCCAATCATTACACATTTAACGGGATACAATACATTACAATCATGGCTTATATATTGCCAACCCAACCAGTTAGGCTGTAATCATATGACTAACATTCTCCCCTTTGGGTAGGACAATATATTATTTTTATAATCGTAGACCATAACCTTCACAACTAGCTTTGTGCTTAACAGCACCCTGAACTTTGGTGAAATGATCTGTAATGTTAACGTCGGTTGCACAGTATTCCAACCGTATTAGTTTCTCTTTTATACACTGTCTAGCATTCAAGTATCGTAGATCAGTATGCTTAGACCGTGTTCTCATGGCTACATTTGTTGCCATCTTAATTGCAGACTGGTTATCTTCATACACAAGAAATGGACTTTCTACAGTTAATCCCATGTCAATTAAGACTTGTTTATAAAATAACAATTCAGTACAAAAAACAGATAAACAGGAAAACTCAGCTTCCATAGTGGACAGACTGATATGTTTCTGCCTGATGGATTTCCACCCTATGAGCGAACCATCTAATATAATAACTAAACCTGATGTTGATTTTCGAGTGATTGCATCAGTAGCAAAACTCGCATCTGCATAAGCAGTTAGAACTAAATCACGACTGGTTTCCAAATATAAGGAGTAATATATGGTTTGTTTTAGATATCTCAATATTCGCTTAGCTGCCTGCCAGTGCCTAACAGTAGGTTCAGCATTATATCTGGCTAATTGGTTCACACTGTAAGAAATATCCGGCCTTGACCAATTACTGAGATATGAAAGGCTACCAATCAAAGATTGAAACACCGTTTTGTCAAAAGCAGGACTTGCTGTATTAGCGTTAAACCTAAAAGACCTGTGGTTGGAGTCGTAGCCTACAAAAAACAATTGTCTTGCTCTATGCTGTCCCTTTCACCTCAGTTGTGCTGGAATATGAACCCATGCTGGGGCTCCAAATGTGTGTAAGTAACCTAGATCAGGTTTTCTACCATGCCAACGTGTGTATGTTTGTTCACCAGTTGTGGAATGAACCACAACGTTTAAGATGTGGTTGGCACACATTGCCGCCTCTCCCCACAGTTTCTCGGGTAATCCGGAATCGGACAACAATGTTCTTATCATAGCTTGCAGCGTTTGCCCTTGTCGCTCAACAAATGCATTGTGTTGGGGTCTGTAAGGGGCAGAACGCTTATGTTCAATGCCGGCTGTCTGTAGCATGGCTACAAAACGTCTATTGGTAAACTCAGTACCATTATCTGTTACAATACACTGAACCTTCCTCTTCATTTTTCTTTCAACAAACTTCAGCCAGTTTGCAAAATTCTGAAAAGTGTCTGATTTTGTTTTCATTAAATAACAAAAACCATAACGTGAATAATGGTCCATGATACTCAGAATATAGCATGCTCCTCCAATACTAGGTTTCATAGGGCCAATGATATCTGCAAACACTACCTCTAAAGGTACAGTGGTCTTAAAACCATTAGTCCTGTTTGCAGGGGTTACCTTGCTTTTCTCCTGGCTACATGCATTACAATTCAAGTACTTCTGATACGGTTTCAGTTTTATCCCTTTAGCCAGTTCAACAGTCTTCCGTAGCATATTGAAATTCACATGCCCTAAACGTCTATGAAACAGATGGATACAATCATCATGTGGTTTTTTGTTCTCATAGACAGAACCAGCATGAGCCATAATTCCTGGGTTGTCAGTGAGAACAAATAAATTGTTCTTCAGGTTAGCGGTAGCTCTGGTACCATTCTTTTCAATAATACATTTATCTCCCCTGAAGGTCACTACAAACCCAGCCTGTACCAATGCCTTCACAGATAACAAATTAAACTTTAGTTTAGGCACATATAACATTGGTAAACGTTCATTAATATGTGGACAGTATGCACTACCTTCACCAGAGGCTTTCATTCTCCAGCCATTTGCTAAAGACACATACTGTTTACTCTTAATCATATGGGCAAATCTCTCTTTAGTCTTGGTTATACACTGAGAAGCCCCACTGTCAACCACCCACAAATCATGGTTTAAGGATGTTAGAGAACCAGAAACAGCTAAATCAACATCTTTTCTTATTCTCCTATTTCTATCTGCATTCTGTTTCTTGCCCTTCTTACAAAATCTAGCAATATGTCCTTTAGCCCCACAAGAATAACATTTCTTAACAGTATAAGCAGTAGTAGATTGTTGTTTCTCTTGTGGTTGTGTCTCTCTCAGCTGGTCTCTATCTTGCCTTCTTCTGGATTCTTCCAGCAATCTCCCAGTTATGTTTGTTAATGTTAGTTCCTCTCTGGTCAGGACTTCTAAAGACGAGACATACGAATCATAGCTCTCATCCAAAGATGAAAGAATGATATACACCTGATGCAGCTCCGAGAAAATCAGCTCCTTTTCATGTAGCTCTTGCAAAATTTTCTTCATGAATGCCAGATGAGCTAACATGTCCCCATCCTTCTGAAGACAAGCCCTAAACAGTTTGCGTGTAAAGTGTATATGTGCACCCACACTATCACAAACATAAATTCTTCGCAAAATGTCCCAACACCTAGCAGCAGACTCCTCACCATAGATATGGACAAGTTGCTGGTCATCCAGTGTTAGTCCAATTAGGCAAAGAGCTCTTTCGTTGTCTTGGTTAAATTTCTCTATTTTCTTTGCATCGTCCTCATCTTCTGGATCCCAAGCAGTCGTGTCTGGTGGGTCATGAACTACAGCCCATAGTCCTTCCTTGCGCAGAAGCAAGCAGCATTTTGTGGACCAGGAAACATAGTTTGTCCCATCTAACTGGGTTATCCAGGAAATACCTGTTGCTTGTTCTTGTGCCATATTTCCAGTTGAAGAGGTAACACAAAACTCAGTTATTATGATATGGTACTCTGGGCCCATAACCAATGACAGGGTTTGTGCAGAATATCTCCTGAGCCAACAAGAAGAATGCACAGAAGAAGTGGTATTGAGAGTAGTCAGGTTTTGCACAGCAACCACACTGATACACTGAGATGTGTAAAAAGGAAAAAAACTTTACTTTTAGGAGTAGCACAAGTCAAGAATAAACAGTCCAGGTCATACACGGGTACAGAGAAGATATCAACAGTTCAAGAGTTATCCAATACAAAGTCATCTTACCAGTCCAAAAGTCAAAAACACAGTTCTTTAGGTTTAGCAAACAGTAGCAAAACCACAATCAACAATAATCAGCAACTAACACACACAGAGAGAGAAGCTATGACTTTAGCTCCCTCTTATGGCCATTGAAAGAACACAGCATTGGCCAATCATTACACATTTAAAGGGATACAATACATTACAATCATGGCTTATATATTGCCAACCCAACCAATTAGGCTGTAATCATATGACTAACAGACTTCATGGTCAGAGTCAATGTCTTCTCGTTGCTCGGCGTCCTTGTGGTGGACAGCCTCTGTGTGTGGTGTGCTTTTGGTGGGCCACAATGCATTTATGGCCCCACTGGTGGCTTCATCTGCCATGACCTTTTTCAAGGCTTCTTGGAGCGAGAAAGTCTCCTTCACAAAAAGTTTTTGTTGGAGCTTTCTGCTCCTGAGTCCACAGACAAGACGATCTCGAAGTCTTTCTTCCAAGTCCGTAAACTGACAAAGACGAGACGCTTGTCTCAATGCCACGATGAACTCCATGGCTCTCTTGCCGGGTTGTTGTTCTCACTGTTCAAAGGCATGCCTCCATGCTATCACTGACAGCTTTGGTTGAAAATGGTCGCTGAGCCGTTTCTTCAGGTCCGCATAAATAACAGACTCCAGCAAGTTCTCAGCGATGTCGAATGTTGCAGGCCCGCACACACAGAGGAGTGTTGTGGCCTTCATCCCACTTTCATCGCCAGTGTTGTGTAGCCGGTTCTTTGCAGGCAATACGTGAGATGGATGGTTCCAAACAGTAACATGCTTTATTGAAGTCAAACAGAACAGAACTGAAACAGTGGCTGCTGCACAGCTATTTATATAGTTGGCCACTAGGCAGAGGCCAATAGATTTGAAGGAAGCCATTCCTGCCCCAAATCTACCAATGATAGTCCTGGAGACAACAGTCTGGCTTAGTCAGTAGCTGTTACACATACACACCATTGAGCAACCGTTAAACAGACACATGAATCAGTACAAGCAAAAACCCCAATACGTTACACTTATCATTAGTCATTGCAAGTGCCATTTGAATCACTGTTAGGGTGAGGCCGGCTAACATAGAGCAAGGACTGAGCAACCCCCATCAATAAAGAAAGTGCCTATGCAAACACAAAAACATACATTAGATCCTACACAAGACCTCTTCCTGCACATTTGGAGCAAAAGTTACCACATACTATATACATAAAGTCTGAATATGCCTTTTTTCAGAAACACAAGATGTGCAGTGATTGCTGAGAAGAAAAAGATAATATTTGATTGAATTTTGGAAAGCAGAATGAAACTGAACAGGATTTCTGAAGTCAGAGAGTGGAGTATCATGATTCTGCTGAACTCTTTATCCTATCTTAATGTTTTCAGTTTTGTTATCTCAATAGCCTAGCCTAGCCTAGCCTAGTTATTCATATCAGAAATTGTTGCTGAGTTTTGCCAAATAATTTGGATTAATCGATTGAATTATTTGGAAACAGTTTTAACTACTGAGTGGAAAAGTAATTGTAAGTTAGAGATTAGTAGGAAACTGAACAAAAACTGCTTACGGACCTTTACAGAACCTTTATCCCCATTCGTTCTTTTTCTCAATTAATAAACCCTTTCACAACTTTCCATATCTGTAATTTTTGTAGAAACAGTATCAATGTGCCCGTGTCTGGGTTCCCCCCCTTCCAGGATTAGCCAACATTGCTGTAACTATCTACTTATTTCATCACATGATTGTTTTAGTGTTATTTGATGCACTATTTTGGAGCCAGACATAAACGTATTATACAGTTCTCCACCTTATTAACTGAGAGAGAACCATTCCCCATTAGACAATTGATCCTGGGTAGATGAAGCCATTAAAAACAGCACTAATTAGCTGAAGATAGGAGACAGAAATGCAGGCTATATCCCTTCCTTTCATACTCCGGGAAGTTCATGTTCCAGACAAATAATAATTGATATGTAGTCTTCTGTAATTGTGGATGTTAACAGCCATCAGCATAATGACAAGCTGACAATCCTCGTCTAGCCTATTGTATGTTTTGTTCTGACTTTGTGAGTAATATTTCTGATTCAAACTTGTATTTCATAGAATTCATTGCCATATTCAGAGTTGGGCAGATTCCCTTAATTTCTGAGTTACATGCTATATTTGTCCAGGTGTCAGCTGTGTCTAGGAAAATTAGAGGCCTGTAATTATCAAGTGGATGAATTAAAACAGATGAACCAAATACAGTTCTCTAAGCAGAAACAAAAGCTATTAGCCTTAAATTCACACCTCAGTTTATAGAGTTAGCATATGAGACAGTTTTAAAAAGAGTTTGAAGTAATATAATACTACTACCATTTCCCTGTACCCAGATCTGTCTGTTTTAGAAAAATAAATTCACTGCACTAAGAAAGAAGTCTTTGAGATTGCAGAATTTTTATAAGCACAAAATTATAAAGCATTTCATTAGGCACTGTCATTCTGTGAATCCTATTTAGCAATACTGGTAGATTTTGATATGAGGAAGTTCTTTATGACAGCCCCCATAATCACATCTCTAGGGAGAATCTATACTCCATATTTAGCCATAATTACCTTCTGCTTTTCTATTGTTTGTATTTCAAGGAACACTGTAGTTAAATGCTTTATGATAAAGCACAGACATCCAAAACAAATAAATTAACATGCTTATAATTGAATGTATGGGACATGATTAATGCTCTATGCATTGTTACCTAAGAGTAAGTTCCAACTGAATTCCGTGATAACTGAATCACATCCTGAGCAATAATGTGCTTTTTTTTGTTTGAGTTCATGTGATATATGAACAGAGCTATTGTGCTTTATAAATCATGCTTTATATAAACCAAGATCTTGGTACTTTTTATTACTGCATAGATCAATTGTAAAATACATGAATTTAAAGAAAAAAAATACTTAAATGTGTTAGACCTAAATTAGAATTGTAAATATATACTGTGAAGAGGAAAGGAGAAGGTGCCAATGTCTCTTTTGCCAAGGTTGTTAGAGACACCATCATAATTTTGGAGGTTATTCTGCAAAGCACCAGAGGGCAGGACAAGAAACAATGCTTGGAAACTGATCAAAGAGAGAAGCAACCTGGAATTAAGGAGAAAGTTCCTAACAGTGAGGACAATTAACCAGTGGAACAGCTTGCCTCCAGAAAAATTGTGGGTGCTCCATCACTGGAGGTTTTTAAGAAGAGACTGGACAGTCACTTGTCTGAGATGGTATAGGTTTTCCTGCTTGAGCCAGGGTGACTGGACTAGGCCCTCTTGCTGAATTAGTCTTAGTTCATTGACTTATGTGACTTTCACAGTGTTGTAAGATTGCTTTGAATGATTTGCCTCAGGCATCTTAAGAATTCAATTGGTTTCAATTGGGGATTTTTCTAGTAATGTAAAAGTTAAGAATATAATTCTTCCAAACAACATTTGGAATGTTTGTGGACTGAGACTCATCTAGTTTTGAGTATTATTGGTGGATATCAAAATTGTACCATTATAAGTGCTGTTTTTGTATTTATTGTTATTCATTTCTTGGATGCTTTGAACAATTGCCCAGAATTTCTGGAAGCTAGGTAAATATAAAGTTACTAAATTATTCTTATTATTACAACATATATGATAAATGATGCAGTATCCAAACGAAATAAATAATCAATCTGGTGAATGTTTCACCATGTACCTGGTCAATCTCTAGAACGTTTAGATGCCTAACTCACTAAATGTGACTTTAGAGTTGTACTTTCCCACACTAATTGCATTAGTGAATGTCATCAGGTTGGACTATTGTACCCATTTTGTATCGGGGATAAATGGGCAGGATGATCCACCAGGCAGGCTATAGTTATGTCCTTCATAAATATTTTGCTGATAAGCATACACATATTCATTTGGATCTAAACAGAGCCCAATAAAATGAATGGCACATTGTTCTGCAAGATTATCATATTAAATGTGGTTGTAGTTTTCAATGAAGTGAATAGGATTTTCTGTATTATTCAGATTTATGCCAATATGGTTTTTGTGGACAAGTAGAGAAGATGAACATGGCTGGATATGAAATGTTTCTTTGGAAAAGGGTTTTGTGTTTGCTGCCTTGAAAGATGGAATGGTCTCCCTGTCGAGGAGATCATCTAACCATATAGATAACCATATAATCAAACCATATACGACAACATCAATCCAATCTCCAATCTCTTTTGTCTTGGAAATAATAGCACACCATTTGTGAATTATCTAGATCTTTTTCAGTCTAAATTTGGGCATAAAACAGCACTGGTAACTGTGGCAGGACTTGGATAGGAAGCATATGATCTTTCAGTGCATTTCATACTGTTGACCAGTGGTGGAATTCAGCCGGTTTGCACCACTTCAGTAGAACCAGTAGCTAATTTTTTGTTGCCCAGGCCCAGAATGGACTTCCAGAAGCAGCATCCACACACAGAACCGGTTGTTCACATATTTGAATCCCACCACTGCTTTTGACCATGGTAGCTTTCTGAACATTCACAAAAGTTAGCACCGGCTGGGATTACAGAGTTTCCAATTCTTATTTGAGGAGGAGGTTATTTTTCTAGTGCTAGGGAAAGAGATTGAATTGTTGGTTACTCTTTTATGTAGCACTCAACAGCTTAGTCTCCCATATGCTCTTTATCATCTATATCAAATTGTCATATGCAATTTTGGTGTGTGTGTGTAATCAACCCCAAGTTCTGTTACAGTTTGGTAAAAATCATGACATGGTGTCTGCATGCTATGGGTTTGGAGAGGGAAGAACAAATTGAAACTAAATCATGACAAAAGATGCTGCTTGTCTGAAAAAAAAATCTGGTTTTCTGTTGACTCCCATATTGTATCGGTTTGCCTACTGGTTGATGGGAACAGACATCAAACAGTGGAAATCAGATATCAGTAAGTTTCCAAAGGCAATTCAATCCTTTGTTGTTGTTAGTTGCGAAGTTGTGTCCAACCCATTGTGACCTCATGGACAATGTTCCTCCAGGCCTTCCTGTCCTCTACCATCTTCTGGAGTCCATTAAAGCTCACGCCTACTGCTTCAGTGACTCCATCCAGCCACCTCATTCTCTGTCGTCCCCTTCTTCTATTGCCCTCAATCTTTCCCAGCATTAGGCTCTTCTCCAGTAAGTCCTTCCTTCCATTCCATCTTTCAAGGCAGCAAACACAAAACCCTTTTCCAAAGAAACATTTCATATCCAGCCATGTTCATCTTCTCTACTTGTCCACAGAAACCATATTGGCATAAATCTGAATAATACAGAAAATCCTATTCACTTCATTGAAAACTACAACCACATTTAATATGATAATCATTAGGTGGCCAAAGTATTTGAGTTTCAACTTCAGGATCTGGCCTTCTAAAGAGCAGTCAGGGTTGGAAGTCCTTTGGAAACCTTTAAAAAAGCTTAACTATGTCTTCACTTATATGCTTATCTGCCTACTTGTATGCATAGAATGAAAGAGGAGATGTTCTGAGTTCTTCCTGCTCAAAATTTTGGGACAAAGGCAGCTTTTTTCAATTGCTACCCCCACTCTTTGGAATAACTTTCCTCCAGACCTATAACTGGTCCCTATTTTCTGGATTTTTAGAGATGCAGTAAAAACTACTTTTTTCACAGATTTAGAATTGATTATTTTATCATCTATATGAAGAAAGGCTGATAAATAGTGAACACCTATTGTTAAAAATGCTGTTTGTGATTGTTCTGTTATTATATATTGGAAATTGTTTGAAACTGGCAATATGCAGAAATTTTAATCAATCAGTCATTTAAACTGCTTCTGCAGAGTAGTGATATGCCAAAGAAAAGGGAAGAAGTATCCAACCTTTAATTATTTTCTGTATGGTGTTACATCATCAAAAATAGCAAACTTGACAGTCTTGTAATTATCACCTTGCTTTAAAAGGTGGGATAAAAAATCTAATAGTAATAATAATTCAATTATTAAGGTAAGTAGAGTCCACTATTCTAAGCATGGTAGCAGATTGTATTCTCATTCCTGTGCTGAATTTCCCGAGATGCCGGCATGCACAACCACTCAGTCTTGTCGGGATTGAGCCGAAGCCTGTTCCTCCCCATCCAGACCCGAACTGCCTCCAGGCAACGGGACATCACATCGAGGGCATCACTGGGGTGGTTTGGGGTAGAGATAAAGGAGGCGGTGGTGAGGCCCCTCCTCAAGAAGCCTGCCCTGGACCTGGCTATTTTGAACAATTATCATCCGGTCTCCAACCTTCGCTTTCTTGCGAAGGTTGTTGAGACCGTGGTGGCGCATTAGCTTCCTCTGTTCCTGGAGGAAGCGGATTATCTGGACCCGTACCAATCAGGCTTTAGGCCCGGGTACAGCACGGAGACGGCATTGGTCGCGCTGGTGAATGATCTCTGGCGGGCTCAGGACAGGGGTTGTTCCTCTGTCCTAGTCCTATTAGACCTCTCAGCGGCTTTTGATACCATCGACCATGGTATCTTACTGCGGCGTCTCAGGGGGTTGGGAGTGGGGGGCACTGTTCTCCAGTGGTTCTCCTCCTAGTCTCTTGGGACATTCACAGTCGGTGCTGGCAGGAGGGCAGAGGTCGGCCTCGAGGCCTCTCATTTGTGGAGTTCCTCAGGGGTCGGTCCTCTTGTCTCTCCTGTTCAACATCTATATGAAGCCACTGGGTGAGATCATTCGTGGTTTTGGGGTTGGGTATCATCAGTATGCTGATGATACCCAGCTCTTCATCTCTACCCCAAACCACCCCAGTGATGCCCTCGATGTGATGTCCCATTGCCTGGAGGCGGTTCGGGTCTGGATGGGGAGGAACAGGCTTTGGCTCAATCCTGACAGGACTGAGTGGTTGTGCGTGCCGGCATCTCGGGAAATTCAGATTACTCCATCTCTTGCTATGGGGGGTGAGTTATTACCCCCCATAGATAGGGCTCGTAACTTGGGAGTCCTCCTTGACTCACTGCTCAGTTTAGGAGATCATATAGGAGCTGTGACCAGGGGGGCTTTTGCCCAGATTCGCCTGGTGCGCCAGTTGCGACCCTATCTGGACCGGGATGCCCTGCGTACAGTCACTCATGCGCTCATGACCTCTCGTATAGACTACTGCAATGCTCTGTACATGGGGCTGCCCTTGAGGACCACTCGGAGGCTTCAACTGGTGCAGAATGTGGCCGCGCAAGTTGTGATGGGGGTCTCCCGATACTCCCATGTAACACCTCTACTCTGCTAGCTGCATTGGCTTCCAGTTGCCCTCCGGGTGAGATTAAAGGTGCTGGTGATTACCTATAAAGCCCTAATGGCATGGGTCCGGATTACTTACGGGAACACCTGCTGCCGGCGTCTACTTCCCTTCATCCTGTGCGCTCCCACAGAGAGGGCCTCCTCAGGGTGCTGCCGGTCAGAGAGTGCTGGCTGGCGGCCACCAGGGGGAGAGCATTCTCTGTGGGTGTTCTGAACCAGCCCTCTTCTCGCACCCCTAATCAAAAGAAGAGACTGGAAAGCGTCCAAGGCTAAAAGGCTTCTGCCAAGATTTAATAGTAAACACACAAGAGCTTATCTTCTCAAGCAAAAGAGTTGCTTTCAGCAACCAGCCCCTCCCCAAACACTCCTTTTATAGAGAGCTCAGGGCGTGGTCTCCCTGTGCCTCCTCCCGAGGAGTCCCATAGCCTTCCTTTGTTTGTCCCTGCTCGACTGCCTCCTGCGTCGGGCGTCCTTGAACAGGGCCAGCTGTGGGTCATCATCCTCCGCACTCTCGGGCTCACACAGCTGAGCAGAGGTTCCCGGCTGAGGACTCTGCAAAGTCTCCAAATCATCATCAGCCGGTTCGTTTCCCTCCTCCCCCACATCTGAGTCCTCCGATACATCGGAGCCGGCTGTCGGACCCACAGGCTGACCCTGAGTCACAACACTATCCCGCACCGCAGGGCCCTTCCCCCGGGTCTGCCGATCCGGATGCGGTCGGGATGGGAACTGTTCGTGAAATGCAGTCACCAACGCAGGGGCATGAACGGCGGTCGCGTCTTCCCATGTGAAGTCCTCCGGCCCGTACCCTTTCCACTCGATCAGGTACTGGAAGCGACCTTTCAGCCAGCGGGAATCCCTGATGCTGGCGACCTCGTACTCGGGGGTGCTGTCGCCATCACGAGGTCCTGATGGGGGAGGTTCCGCTTGGCGAAGTGGACAAGCCGGTTGTTCGGGGACCAACAAGGACCGATGGAAGACGGGGTGCACGCGCAGGGAACGTGGCAGAGTTAAACGATAGGCGACCGGGTTGATGACGGCCTCGACTGGGAACGGTCCAAGGTAACGGTGGTCCAGCTTCCTCGCCGGCCGAGTGGATGGTAGGTTCCTGGTGGACAGCCAGACCCGATCCCCCACCGATAGTGGAGGCGTATCCCTTCTCGACCGATCGGCGAACCTCTTGTAGTCGGCCTTGGCCTTCTCCAGCTGCCGTCGCACCAACCGATGGATCGCCTGTAACTCCGCCATGAATTCGTTCGCTGCCGGCTCCGGTGAGTCCACGGGAGAAAGGGGGAAAAACCGGGGGTGATAACCCACATTGGCCAAGAACGGTGTCATCTGCGTGGAGGTGTGCTGCGAGTTGTTAAAGGCAAACTCGGCTATGGCCAAATAGTCCACCCAATTGTCCTGCTGCAGGTTAACGTAGCAGCGCAGATACTGCTCTAAGATGCCGATGACCTTCTCGGTACCCCCGTCGGTCTGAGGATGATGCGCGGACGAGAGGCAAACCTTAATGTCCAACGCCCGCATCAACTCCTGCCAGAAGCGGGCTGTAAACTGGGCCCCCCTATCGGAGACGACTCTATCGGGAAGGCCGTGCAGCCGGAACACCTGTTGGATGAACATGCGACTAGTGGCGCGAGCTGACGGTAAGCCGCGACAGGGGATGAAGTGCGCCATCTTGGTCAACATGTCCACCACCACAAACACTGTCGTGAAGCCGGAGGATGGGGGTAGATCCGTCAGAAAGTCCATGGACACAGCCCCCCAGGGTCTCTTGGGCGTTGGCAAAGGCTGCAGTAAACCAGGCGGGGCCCCTGTCGCTGACTTGGCCTGCCTGCATGGGACGCAGGAGGTGACATAAGACTGGACATCGTGTCGGACTCGGGGCCACCAGAACGTACGGGAGACCAGGTTCAGAGTCTTGAACAGGCCAAAATGCCCCGCAGCCGGGTTATCATGACATTGGCTGAGGACGAGTCCCCTGAGTGGCCCTCCTGGAACATAGAGCCGGTCACGATAATACAGGAGTCCATCCGTGACCGACCAAGGCGAATCTGGCCCCACCTCTTCCTTCCGCTGAGCCACCCACGCCTCCTGCTGCTGCGCCTCCCGGATCCGAGCCCGTATATCCACCGGCTCCCGCACCGCAGCAAAAGACTCGACGGGGATCACGGTCCTGGGCGGAAGCTTGTCTTCCACTCGGGTGTACTCGGGCTTCCTGGACAGAGCATCCGCTCTCTGGTTGTGCCCGCTTGATATGTACCGCACCCGGAAGTCAAACCTCGCAAAGAAGAGGGACCACCGGATCTGGCGTTGGTTCAAATTCCGAGCGGTCTGCAGGCTTTCCAGATTCTTGTGGTCCGTCCGGACCTCGATTTGATGCCGCGCCCCCTCCAGATGATGCCTCCAAGCCTCGAACGCCGCCTTGATGGCCAGCAGCTCCTTCTCCCAGATGGTATAGTTGCGCTCCGAGGGATTCAATTTCCGAGAGTGATACGCGCAAGGGAAAAGGGTACCGTTGGGCGTCGCTGCCTGGAGCAACACGGCCCCAATGGCAATGTCGGAGGCGTCCGCCTCCACGACAAACGGCCGTTGCGGGTCAGGATGCTTCAAGATGGGCTCCTTCATGAAGGCGTCCTTCAAAGCTTGGAACGCCTGTTGTTCGGGGGCGTTCCACTGGAACCGAGTCTTCTTCTGCAGGAGCCGGGTGAGGGGGGCTGTCAAGGCAGCAAAGCCAGGGATGAATGTCCGATAGTAGTTGGCAAATCGAAGAAGTCGCTGAATATCCTTCACGCGACGCGGGGGTTGCCAACTCTGCAACGACTCAACTTTACTCGGTTCCATGGCGATGCCCTCAGGAGAAATGCGGTGACCCAAGAAATCAATGGTCACCTGGTAGAACTGGCACTTCTCCAACTTGGCAAACAGCCGATGTTTCCGGAGGCGCTGCAGGACCTGACGGAGATGCTGATGATGCGCTTCACGCGACGGGGAGTAAATCAGGATGTCGTCCAGGTAAATCACAACAAACTGGTCCAACAGATCCCGAAAGATGTCATTCATAAAATGCTGAAACACAGCGGGGGCGTTGGTCAGGCCAAACGGCATCACCGTGTACTCGAAATGTCCATAGCGAGTACCAAACGCCGTCTTCCACTCATCACCCGGCCGAACCCTGACGAGGTTGTAAGCTCCACGCAGGTCCAGTTTCGTGAAGATCTTAGCCTCCCGGAGTCGGTCCAAGAGCTCGGGGATGAGGGGCAGCGGGTAGCGGTTACGCACCGTGATAGCGTTGAGTTTCCGGTAGTCACAGCAAAGCCGTAACTCGCCCGACTTCTTTTTGACGAAGAGCACGGGCGCAGACACTGGCGAGGACGAGGGCCGGATGAAACCACGAGCCAAGTTCTTTGTCAGGAAGTCCCGCAATGCAGCCAACTCGGGCTCCGACATGGAGTACAAACGCCCCACTGGGAGAGGCGCATCAGGGACTAGGTCAATGGAGCAGTCGTAGGGCCTGTGCGGGGGTAATTGGTCCGCCTCTGACTCGCTGAACACGTCAGCAAAGTCGGACAGTTCGGGAGGCAAGGAAACCCCTGGGGAACCCTCCACCTGGCCGGCACAGATATGGCGGGTGTGGTCCACGCACTGCAAACTTGGGAAGGTGACCAAGTTCTGAGACCAATAGATCTGTGGATCATGCGCCCGGAGCCACGCCAGTCCCAAGACCACGGGGAAGTGCAGGTCCGAAGTGACGTAGAACTGAATGGCCTCCACATGGGTACTGATGGCCATACACATGGGTTGCGTGGCGGCCGTGATAGGCCCGGACAGGAGCACTCGACCATCGATGGTCTCCACAAGCATGGGCGGATCCACTGGACACTGGGGAACAGCCCATTTGGCCACAAAGGCCGAATCCATAAAGTTAGTGGTAGCCCCAGAGTCAATTAAGGCATGGACCGGAATCCCCTCTGGCTTGCCAGGGAGGATCAGTCGTGCCTCCAGAATCAAATGCCGTGGAGGTTCACAGGCACCGTCGGAACGGCGTCGCTCGGCGTGATCGTTGTGGGTCGCCCGATCTTTCACACCGTCTAGATCGGGCTCGGGCCGTTTCCCGATAGCAAAGCAGGGGACTTTCTCGGGGCAGGCTTGGTCACTGACGCCCGCTGACGCTTCTTCGGGCAAGAAGCAGCCAAATGTCCAGGGTCCCCACAGTAAAAACACAACCCCTCCGATCGTCGTCTGTCCATTTCCGTCACCGATAGACGGGACCTGGCGGCACCCAGCTCCATTGGCTCCTCCCTCTGGACTGGGGGCTCACGCACAACAGGGGCGGCAGGGGTCTGTGGGGTGGCACGGCGACTCTTACGCTGCTGCAGCCGGGCATCGATCCGCAGACAAAGATGGATCAGCCCATTCAGGTCTGAGGGAATGTCCACGCGGGCCAGCTCATCCAACATCTCCTCTGACAAGCCATCCTGAAAGGCATCCACGAGCGCAGCCTCATTCCAGGCGGAATCCTGGCTAAGCAGCCGGAAATCGCTGATATAGGCCTGTAGAGGGCGCTGACCCTGCCTCAAAGCTTTCAGGCGTCGGGTGGCGGTCTGCGCCTTAATCGGGTCCTCGTACATGAGGCGCATATGGTCACAAAACCCCCCAAAGTTATCCAACAAAGGGCTAGGCTGTGCCAACAGAGGCGTGCCCCAACGAGCTGCATCTCCCGACAGAAGGCTCAACACGAATCCCACCTTATCTCGGTCAGTGGGGAAATCAGCTGCTCTCACGCTGATATAAAGCTGGCATTGTCCCAGGAAGGCAGGAAACAGTTCTGGTTTACCAGCAAATTTATCCGGCATAGCTATCTGACATTTCCTCCTGGGTGGGGGGGCAGCATGTACCTGAGCCTGCAGTTGTGCCACCTGAGTGGCCAGCAAGGCGAGTTGCTGGTTGAGCTGGGCATTCTCGGCAAGAAGCTGCTCCATCGTAGTATTAAGGGGTGGGTGGCTGAAAGCAAACTGTTCTGAACCAGCCCTCTTCTCGCACCCCTAATCAAAAGAAGAGACTGGAAAGCGTCCAAGGCTAAAAGGCTTCTGCCAAGATTTAATAGTAAACACACAAGAGCTTATCTTCTCAAGCAAAAGAGTTGCTTTCAGCAACCAGCCCCTCCCCAAACACTCCTTTTATAGAGAGCTCAGGGCGTGGTCTCCCTGTGCCTCCTCCCGAGGAGTCCCATAGCCTTCCTTTGTTTGTCCCTGCTCGACTGCCTCCTGCGTCGGGCGTCCTTGAACAGGGCCAGCTGTGGGTCATCATCCTCCGCACTCTCGGGCTCACACAGCTGAGCAGAGGTTCCCGGCTGAGGACTCTGCAAAGTCTCCAAATCATCATCAGCCGGTTCGTTTCCCTCCTCCCCCACATCTGAGTCCTCCGATACATCGGAGCCGGCTGTCGGACCCACAGGCTGACCCTGAGTCACAACAGTGGGCGCGCCAGCCCTTTGGAATCAATTACCAATTGAGCTCTGGATGGCCCCTGACCTTCGCTCTTTCTGCCGTGATCTGAAAACTTACCTATTTGAACAAGCCGGCCTGGTCTAATGGGTTTGGGGTATTTTATTTAGTATTTTTAATTATTTATTGTAATGGGCTAGTTCTATTTAATCTTATTTTTAACTTTTGTTTATTGTATTTTTATTGTATTTTTATTGCCCTGTACACCGCCCTGAGTCCTTCGGGAGAAGGGAGGTATAGAAATTAAATTAAATAAAATAAATAAATAAATAAATAAATAAATAAATAAATAAATAAATAAATAAATAAATAAATAAATAAATAAATAAATCGCTGGAGCTATTTCCTATGCATTTCTTCTTCCACTGCACCCTTGATAATGAAATTAATATGACTAGGATATTTGGGTGCATATTTTATTGTATCAGGAGGCTATTTTGATTTTTGCCAGAATGTTGAGAAAGCAAATAAGTAACTATTACAAGTTCAGCAGAATTGACTATGTTGGCTGAGGAATTCTGGGAATTGAAGTCCACACATCTTAAAGTTGCTGAGGTTGAGAAATACTGTATTAGCTATTAGGCAGAATTCAGAAATTGTAATCTATAGAACAATAACATGCCTGGACATTTGATACCTGGAAGAATCCCTTTGAAACATGTGACTGGATCAGCATAAAGATATTACCTGCATTTCTTCTATAACAAACCAGGAAGTGCAAAAAAAGCTGACAAAATAAAATAAAAGCACAGAAATTTCTTCTTGCATTCTTTGTAGAAAGATCTGAATCCAAGTATCAAATCTGGGAGAGTCATCAGTCTCCTAAAGTTAGGATGAAGAAACTATAACAGTGGAGGAAGTTGAAAAATTGTGTAAAATAGTGGCTGGGGATGGAGCCAAACTCAGAATGAAGGGTCAGAGGCCAGAACCAATTACTCACTTGAGTCTTCCCTCAGTGAGCATACATATGTATACAAGAACAATAATACTGCAGATTTGATAAAATTTTATACTGCAGATAAAACTCTAAAACTACCCAACAGAGACATGGCTTTTGGAAAGGAGGCTGATTACTGTTAGTATTTTGCAGAAGAGGCTGATTGTGATTAGGACACAGCAGCAATGGCAAAGGGCTGCTGTTGTTTCAATCTTTCTATTGTTAGATTATTTTTTTCAAAATATTTGTAAATCAGCTAGAGAGTAAACAGAGGATCCTTATTTACCTTCTAACTATCCATGTTCTAAATCACTAAGACAGAGGTATCTCCAATGCACTATTTAGCAATGTAAAAAGCAACCCAGTGGGATATAGTGTTATGGGATGGTGGGATTATTTGTAGGAAAAGGGAGGGCTTTTTTGTCATAGAATGCTCAGAACGGAGTTCCGGCACCTTTTTTGGATGGAACCTTGTAGGGTAGGCAAGGCAGGTTGTATGACATGTGTGCACCTTTTTCTTTTACAAAAAAAAGCACTGGGAAAAGGAATATTCCATATTTGGACAGGTGTAAGATAATTCTGTTTTATTTATGCCATGTTATAGGAACTATTCATTATCAGCAAAAAAACAGCATGCACAGATTTTCTGTTTGAGTGATGGTCCATTTGAAGAATCATCAGATTAATAAAACATGCATAAAGGCCAAGGCACAAGGACAGTATGATTCAAAGAAATCATAGTTAATTGGAATCTATTCTAAAGTATGTCCAAATCTGAAATGCCTCATACCTATTAATGAAATAAGAAATCTAATGTCCAATATCAGCAACCAGCAAACTTTTCAAACTACATAATGAGGTTAAATTTTTACAATGCTTTTTTACAAATTTTTACAATGCTTCTCTATTTATAAAAATAACAGGCAGGGAAAAGCTCATTGAAACAAAGGAAAGAAGATTGCTTTAAAGTATTTTCAGACCATCTATTTATATGACCAAGGCTGTAATTCTATGTCTATGGATTTCTGATATTTTATATCACTGTTCCTGAAAGATTATTCTTGCAGGATGGATTCAACTTTAATCTTTTCTAGCTTCCATGAAAACCTCTTCAGGCTGTACCTCACTGACAGATCATAAATGGTGATCACATTTCCCTGGAATGCTGCAACCATAATAAATAAATATCAGTTACCAAGTGCTCGAATTTTGATCATGTGATCACTGCAGTGGCCATAAGTACAATATTGGTTGTAAATCACTGTCAGCACCGTCATAACTTTGAACTGTTGTTAACTGAATGGTTGCAAGTAGAGGACTACCTTTATAACCCTTATCCATGGTGACTCTCATATACAAGGGATTCTTTTAGGATTCTCCTTTTCCTATGTATACAGGTATCCATGCAGACAATTTTGAACATAGGAAGCTGTAATACTGAAGCAGAGCACTGATCTATCAGAGTCCACACCGAAAGGCACCAGCTTCCAAGGTCACAGATTGATCTGTTTTGTGACATTGTGTATGTAAATCATGAGAGAGTGAGGAGAAAGTCCCACTCCTGCATTTCTCCCTGACCTTCTCTGCAGTTAAATCAGCTCTGGAGGGCTGAAAAGAGGTATCTACAAATCTCTAATTTCTTCAGATTTTGTCACACCTGCATGAATTTCTAAGTAAAACCACTAAGCCAATGGGAGAGAAGGGGTCTCATGGGTACCCACAGTGAATCTTTTGTGAGCTTATGGGTACCACAATACAAAACTATTGTTCTCCCAAAAGAAAATTCAGACCCCAATTCAATGTGTGATGTAATATGTGCTTACCACCCTGTGCTACATCGAATTTTATGTGAGTGGACTTCTTGCACAACAGTTTTATTTCCTCTCCCCATATCTATTCCAGTCCAGAGAGTTTTTCAAGATTTTGGAAGACACAGGGCTAGAGAATGAAGCAAGGATGTAGAATTTATCTATGACTAATGCTAGTTTCACTGGCAGAATGACATTATTGGATAGAAGCCATTTAAATGTCAAACAGGATTTTCTAAAAAAAAAAAATCCTTTAAACGGAAATCAAGAGACAGCATGAAAGAGTGGACACTAAAAGAAAAAGAAAGAAGTCAAGAATTTTCTTTTCCCTTGAGTGTCCACTTTTGCATGCTGTCTCTCAGCTTCCATTTATAGAAGCTTCTTTCTCTTACTTGTCATTCAAATGCACCCTCTAAGAGAAAGAATAAATGCCATGAAAACTAGCAAGATGACATAATGAATGAGTTACCGTAAATGCCTGCAGCATAAAACAATTATGTACCTGCTATTGTCAAAAACATTCAACATATTCTTTTGTTGAAAGGGAAGCAGCTATAAATTATTCACAGGGGCACTGAAAGAAGTTCTTTTTTTCTTTTGGGTTACTACCAATTAATTCTTTCCTGAGTATCCCTAGATATTTAGTTAAGGATAGAAAATTTACATGCAGAGTTCTGATTTTTTCATGAGGTTACCTAAATGAACATCCTTGTTTCCGGTTGTTTCTCTCTTTCTCCCTTTCTTTTCCTTTCTCTCAGAAAAAGCATTTATTATATGAAATACCAAATTTGCAAAAGTGAACTGCAATCTGTTATATGACTCATTTACACTTTGTTTGGTAACAGCAAAGCAAAATCAGGAAAGAAAACCAATATGTCAAATGTCTTGAATCCAGACTTAGGCCTACAATGGATGTATTAAAACCAGCAGGACAATATTTTAATGGCTGCACTTGAAAGGTGACCAATTCTAGAATCATATCTCTAAGGTATTTTGAGATTTATATTAGTTTTGATTTCTAGAAACTAAAAAAACATAGAACAATTAGAATGAATTGACCATCTATTAATCATATAGTCATGGTGGTGCAGTGGTTAGATTGCAGTATTGCAGGCTAATTCTGCTGACTGCCAGGAGTTCAATACTGACTGACTCAAGGTTGACTCAGCCTTCCATTGTTCTGATGTTGGTAAAATGAGGACCAGATTGTTGGGGACAATATGCTGACTCTGTAAACTGCTTAAAGAGGGTTGTAAAGCACTATGAAGAGATATATAAGTCTAGGTGCTATTGCTATTGCTATTAAACACAGAATACTTCCAAATAGCCCAGGCTATTATTTTACACAAATCTTTTCCCAATATTGAATGAAGACATTAAGTCCACCCATCCTTAAGTTGACAGAAAGCTATATCAGCATTAAATTTGTAGCCCCTATTGCTTATATTTTTCCTAAAATTAACATTATTATTATATGATTATTAAATGATTAAAATTATATATATTTTTTCCTAACGTCCTGTGTGACTAAGCCTAACAGATTTTGTACACTTTAATGCTGTCCTAGGATGATATGACACAATAAAGAGGAAATGCTACTTTAATACTGATAAAGCTAAGGTAATTTAAGATTGTCTTATGCATTAGCTGGGACAATGTCTATTGAGACATGGCTGAAAAAATATGTTTTCAAGGTATGTGTGTGCTGTAAAAATGGGAGTCAATGTTCCTATCAAATAAAGGTAGAATGCAAAAGTCAGAATGGGCCAGCATCTTGCATTCCAATCTTTATTCATAACTCATTGCATCTACTTTCATGGCAAAACAAAAGGGGAAAAACATCCAGTCTGTGGAAATGAATTTTTGCTCAACAGAGCTTTAGAGAAAACTGTTAATAGGACTGTGATTCCTACAAAGGGGAGATCTGAGGAGAGGAAAACTTCACAATCTACAAATTCATGGGAATGTTGTCATATTGTATTTGCAGAATTTCAAGTGAAGCAGCTGCAGTTTATCAACAGGGAAGCAGAAATACTAACAAAAACCAAATGAATTCTGGGAATGCAGGGCATGACATCATCCCCAAATTTATGCAATATTTGAATGTGGAAAGGTTCTTAGAAAAAGAGAGACTCTTACAGATGGCCACACATTTTTGTTTTGTTGTATTTTTCCTCCTGGATTTTCCTCTTGGTTTCATCTAATATATTGTTTCTGAATTGGAATAAAAAATTCAACTACCATCAACCGATATATTGTTTTCCTTACTTCTGGCTGATCTAATTCTTTCTGTATTAGTGGAAGAAAGACTTGAGATTGGATATGAATTAACAGTAAAAAACAGGAGAATAAAATGTCTCAATAGTCTTTTGGGAATATTATCCATAGCCCAATTCTACTCAGTTGTTGGTAGCTAGATAGCGATCGATTTCACACACTGTATTAAGCTACAATTCAGTTTTTAATTTATTATTTATTTATTTATATTTCCTATTTCTAAATCATCCATCTCACTCAGATATTAGCCTGATCTTTGAAGGATATTCAAAGGATATTCTTCTAGATTCTGTTTAAAACCAAGACACTGTGTTTTTCTGACATATAAAGTACTTTGCTTTTGTGCTCTGCTCAAACTTCTGTCCAATTCATAGAGTGGTCAAGTAAAAGGAGCTAAAAAAAGAGAAGGGTGAAAAAAGCAAAATTTGGTGAACCTTTTCTTCTGACTTTTGGTGGTTTTACAGGCTATGGTTAAACACATAACAGCAATGTGATAATAGGAGGCTTCCCCTTTCTCTGTCCTGGATTGAAGGGCCAAGTGCAGCATTATCTTTAGCAATAAATCAATTGTGGGAATTAAATAATCTCAGTAAGCACCATGCCCTGTTTTCGTTTCGGCTCCCGTTCCGGTGTAGCACACTAGGAGATTCCCCTGCAGATGTTTTGATCCTAAAGTGGGAACTGGAGGAACAAAACTCCCGTGGTAAGAAGATGCAAGAATGGCCTTTCAGGAACCTTGGCCCATCTTGTGGTGGTCAAATTTGTAATTTCTTTTATTAATTCTTTTTTTGCCTGTACCAAAGTGGCTGTCAGTTTCAGTGAGTAACTACAGGGAGGCTGTGCATTGAAACTGATTAGGGGAAAGATTTTTTCCCCTAAAAAAGTTTTTGTGGGGTGGGGTGGGAGGCAGATGGCTATAATCTTTATTGGGAAATAAGTGTACTCATTTGATTAATTTCATTCAGGTGGTACATTTCAATAGTTTGGAATCTTATTTTTTAAACATATAAATGATCTTACTCTTCCCTGGCAAAAGAAGCAGCTAGATCTGCTTCTTCCAATCATGAGAGATGGAATATTGTCTATGTTTTGTTTTTAGAGTACAGGGAACCCTCAGTTTATTTGAATAAGTGAATTCCAACGGAATTCAAGAATCCCACGCCTGAATGTAATTATTCATATAATTTATGAGTTTGGTGTATAAAAGAATGACAGTTTTGAGCTGAGACATTTGCTTAAAATATTTCTGGAAATTGACTTAATTACCAGGTATCAAAGCCAATGATCACAAACAATGGAAAAGTGAACACTTCTTCATCATAAATTACTTAGAAAAGCCTGTCTTATATTAATCTATGCCTACTTAGCAAAATGAAATAACAAACTGTAAAATCCTCATAGAAGAAAATACTTCCTTTCTGAGTCTCAAGTGTAAGGGTTGGGTTACAAAAATGCTTTGTTCTCAATTAAGCATATTTTTCATTCCTTCATTAGTGCAAAAGTCTATTTTAGGAAAAGTTTCTAACAGCATTCAGTTATAACATTTAGGTTTATATTGGCTCTCAAACTCTCTGTTAGGAAAAAGAAAACAGAAAAAGAAAAAAGGGTGAAAAGGAAAAAAAAATCTTCCTTGGGACATGTGTGTGTGACTTCTGTAACTGATAAATGTAATTAATAGTGCACATTGGTTGAAAGTCAAGATGCAATAATTGATTTCTTCTTTTACTGTGCTAAAGATCAAGGGAACATATCCTTCATCCTCCATTATGCACGCACAGCAACAACAGAATAGATCCTTTGGGAGAGTTTGAATATCCAGTGCTTTGCTGCCCACAAGATCCTTATTATAAAAGGTGTTGTAAGCCAGCCAAGATAGAGCAAAAGCTGCACCTAGAATTACTGAAACATGCTTAGCTGTTATTCTTCATTATACAAGGAAGGATGTAGAGGAAAAACCATCACCCCAATAAATGAAATGATTGATATCTAGCGGTTAGGGAGAGAATAGTTGGTGCAATGTGAGGAACAGTATAGGTTTTCTAGATTAAAGATACTAGATTGTAAAATAGTGTAAGCATACTTGGGATAAAGTGAATCTTGGTTGCCCAATACCACAATACCTCAATACTTCAAAACTGACTGATTGTGCCTTTACTGTTATCAAGGAATGCTTGATGTAAAACAGGTCTGATTAAGACTGCTAAGCTATCAACTCTTTTCCATCTTACTAAAAAGCATTATCTGAAAACCTTAATTGATCAAAATCATGATGGGTGAAGAAGGTAAATGTTGATGGCCCACCTTCTGGTTGGTAGACTTCAATTTGAAATGTAGAATAGAATAGAATAGAATAGAATAGAATAGAATAGAATAGAATAGAATAGAATAGAATAGAATAGAATAGAATTTTCTGCTCAGTCAAAAAACCCTATCCGATTTTAGACAAATGGTTGACCAATCTCTCCTTAAAAACTTTCAGTGTTGGAGCACTCACAACTTTTTGAAGCAAGTTGTTCCACTGATTAATTGTTCTAACTGTCAGAAAATTTCTCCTTAGTTCTAGGTTGCTTCTCTCCATGATTAGTTTCCATCCAATGTTTTTGTCCTGCCTTGACTTCCTCTTCTTTGTGCAACCCCTGAGATATTGGAAGCTTGCTATCATGTCACCCCAGTCCTTTTCATTAAACTAGAAATTCCCAATCCCAGCAACCATTCTTTATATGTTTCAGCCTCTAAGCCCCTAATCTTTATTGCAACTCTTTGCACTCTTTATAGAGTCTCAACATCTTTTTACATTGTGGCAACCAAAGCTGGATGCAGTATTCCAAGTGTGGTCTTACCAAGGAATTAACATTTCACCTGATCTTGATTCTATCCCTCTGTTAATGTAGCTAGATCTATGTAAACCAAGTAAAACATTAATCAATGTAATGACAGTTTTTTAAAATGATATAAAGCGTGTCTGTGAAACTATGGGCTATTCTGCAGTGCATCTTAACTGCTTTTATTCTAGGATTAATCTGGTTTAGAAATAAGGCCAACTTAAGATATTCTTTTATGGATTTCAATCTCTTCTTCCACTTTGGCCTAGTGGTCCAGACTGCTATTAATATGGCCCCCAAATGTTTTATTTCCTTTCTTCTTTTCTCTTCCCAACATGCAGGGAAAGTAAGCATCTTGAGAACTAATGTAAAAAGGAAAAAAAAGACAACAATTTTACAGTTTTATTGTGGGCTGGAAAGGAAAACTTGGCAGAAAGCTTGCTGATTTTGCCCAGCTAAAAAGCAAAGGCATTGTTCTCATTTAGCAATTTAACTGCTGACCACTTTAAAAATGGATAGCATTTCACTATTAAATTTGTTTAACTACCTTCCTTCCCCCCAAAAGTCCAGACCTTTCAGTTAATCAACCCAATGGCCATTAAAGGCAGGGCTGCATATTCGTCAAGTACCATGTATGATGGAGGGCCAGAAAACCTGGTTGAAGATCACCTTTCCAGCAGGCTAGTGATGGCACAAGGATGATGTCATTCATCCCTAACTTTTGCAAAATGGGAAAGCTATGCAGGAAAGTGAATGCAGGTACAAATCTGAACAAAAAGCTAGATTGTGTTTCTGTGTGTATGGACATTCATTTATGAATGATTATTGCATATTACTTTACTGCATTCTATGGGTTGGGGAAAATCTACATCATTCTGAATGAATACACAATAAGGTAAAATATTCTGTTAGGTGAAAAGACTGGCTGGTTGGGAACTCATGAGAGAATTCATAAAAATATTGGGTCATTGGGAGAGACAAAAATGAAACCAGAATGATTTCAGGAAGACAAAGTTCAAAGTCTTTATGAAAAAATACCAGAAGATGTTTTGAGTTCTGATTCACTGATGAATGTTAGTCTTTTTAGTGTGATTACAGATAGATGTTATTCTATTATTTGGTTAAATAGATGTATCTGTTTAAGTTTTCAAGAGACAGAAAATGCTGAGCAATTCTGATAAAAATAAAACATCAATCTGACAATAGATTATGAAAACAAAATAGAGAGATTCTAGGACAATGATTGCAATTAAAAATAATAGCAATGACTGGTTTGACATGAAACAACTAAGGGAATACTCGGAGTATTTGAGAAATTTGTATGGGCATTATGGCATTCTGTCAAATAATGAATTAAAATGAATATAAATGTTAGTGTGCAAGAAAAATAATGAAAGTGAAATCATAAATACAGTAAGAATATGAAAAAGTAGAAACACTGCAGATGCAGATGGTATAACTAGAGAAATATTAAATTATGGAAGTGGCTTGTTTAACATGTATATTCAACCATGACTGGCAATTTGAAGAATAACATTATTGTTCCCCTATGAAAAATAAAAAGTCAGTGCAAAAACTACAGATGGACTAGTTTGTAAAGTGTGCCTGTGAAGATATTTGACAGAATTCTGACTGAAAGGTGACATGTGACAGCAAGCAATATTTGGTAAATACTTGGTTTATGCCAGACTGAAGGTATGCATACCAAATATTCCTACTTCAACACTTTACTGAGAAACTTATGAAAGCTTACTGCACATTTGTTGATTTAGAGAAAGTATAGGATAAAATGAGCAGACATAAGCAAAACCAGAATTTCCATTGCTAATCAGGGCAGTTGCTAAGTGAATCGTGCTTGATTTTTATGACCTTCACTGCCATGTTTGGAGTTGTTCATTCGATAACTGGAATTGTAAAGTGAATTGTTTAGTTATTAAGAGTACCCAGCTTCCCTCATTGACTTTGCTTGTCAGAAGCCAGCTGGGAAGGTAGCAAATGGTGATCACACGAGCCTGGGACACTGCAACCATCATACATGCTGGATGCCAAGTACCCAATGTTGATCACATTGACTATCGGGATACTGCGATATATCGTTAAGTGCGAGGCCCAGTCATAAATAACTTTTTCCGGTGCCATTGTAACTTTGAAAAGTCGCTGAACAAATAGTTGTAACTTAAGGACTACCTACAGTATATATTTAAGAAAAAGAGGGATATTGAGATTTAGTTCTTCAATGGAGAGAATAAGAGGATAAGAATCTTGAATGGAGACAAATACAAAAAACTTAAAACAATGAGTAACTTGTTATATGGACTTGAGGGAAACAAGATTAGTGGGGGGGAAAAGGTATTAATAAGTATAGTTAGCAATATTGACATGTTAGATTTTCCCCACATATGTCTAATTTCTTTTACTTACCATTTCTTGCTTCTCTTTATGGTATGTAGAATCTTACTAATCCTAACAGGCAGTAGGAGGGTGTGCATGTATACATGTATTTTCAATGAAAGCCAGGAGAATAAGTAGAAATAAACAGTATAAACAAACAGAAGTTGTATCTGAGTAAGTTACTAGGAAAAATATTTCCAATTATCAAGGTTCCTTTTCATTCCTTTCACTATATCCCCATACTTAAAAATAAGATGATTTGGTGTCCAGTCATCTGCAAATAGTATATCTTTAAAGCTCTGTCAATATAAACATTTTTAATTTTTTTATTAAAAATATTATTAATTAATTAAATTTGTTTGACTACCCATTTCACCCAAGGTGACACTGGGCAGTGTACAACAATAGATAAAAAGTGAAAATATAAAAATAGCAAATATATAAAAGACTGCAATATGTGATAAAATTGAGAGAACATGAACTGTAATCCGGTTTTATAGCTACTAATTTGTAATAAATCTAATCCATCGGATGATGTAAGGCAAGATGTATCTTTTATAGAGCAGATGTAATGAATGCTAAATAGCTGAGCTAATGGTTAATTATTTCCATTGCTCCTATGTCATCAGGAGCCTTGCTTAATGTGGCCACTTTATCTTAGATTTATCTAAGAAAATAGAATTTATCAGAAGCAGAAATACCTATGAAAATCATTTTACAAAGTCTCTTTTCCCCACTGTATCATGTCCATTATGTCATGGACATAAAAAGGTATTTAGAAGTTATTCAGAAGTGTGGATTGTTCACAGGTGCATGCGCGCACACACATACACATAAACATATAAACCTATAATACACACATACAATATTTTTATAAACTAAATTTGTTATACAATAGCTGTTTAAAGAACATTAGTATTTTAGTTCATCTGCAGTGAGATTATGATATGCTCAGTGATGGAAAAAAATCACAGTAGCCACTATAAAGAAATGGTTAGTGAAGTTGACAGATTTTGCTGAAATGGATAAACTGACTTCGTTCATTAAAGAAAAGATAATATCTATATTTATGTTTTGATGGTTAGATACGATCTGTTAAACAAGGAAGAGTAATATGATGTGACTTTAGAGAGAGAAGTCAAAATGCAGTATGTTTGTTCTTAAAAGAGCTGTAGAGACTGTTGGATACCACTTTTTATGTCTTGTTTCTTTTCTATTCTTCAACTTTTTTGTTGCCCCTTTTGTTTTTCTTTTGTTATCTTCTTTCTTCCTTACTTTAGTTTATATTAATTTTTACCTCCTTCTTTAAAAGTGTTAATAAAATTTATATATATGTATATATATACATATATATTATTGTTATTGTTAGGTTGTTAGAAGAATGCAGATAATTGAAGACTTTGACTGGAGGCTGACCGAAATGTCATCCATTTGTAATGTATCTAAAGCATGCTTATAAATAAAGATAAGTACAATTTAATTAAGCAGGAGGTTACAATGGTATGTCTATGGAGATTCTCAGTCATCCAGGTCATAGATATCCCAAAGATGCTTTTTTCACGAGACAACTGGACTGTCTTGTTTTTCTTTGAAGATGTTTCACTTCTCATCCAAGAAGCTTCTTCAGCTCTGACTGGATGTTGGGGAATGGAAAGATTTATACTCCTTGAAGACAGCTGTTCATTTGCATTCTTTTAGCAAGTTGTACTTTTAGCAAGTACTCTGGAGATAGATGATGTCCTATCTCTCCCCCTCTGTTAAGAGAGGGTTGTTCAGTTTTGACATAGATAGCCTCTGACCCCTCTTTCAAACCAGCAGTCCTCTCTGGTTGAAAGAGTGGTCAAAGAGGCATTCTATGTCAGAATTGAACAGCCCTCTCTCAACAGAGGGGGAGGGATACAACGTCATCTATGTACAGTCTACAATACAGTAAAGATTCTTCATACAAGCTATCATTTGATTAAATTTGGTACTATTAATCCCCTTGACTCCTATAACATCTTGTTCTATAAATTCTGCAGAAAAATTTGTCCTACTGTCAGTGTTTTGAGTGGTTCTGTTTTCCTTATTGAGCAAAAAACAAAACAAAACATGCAGTGCATCCAGGAATAATGGATCAGTAATGGGATTTTCAGATAGTTGCCATGTGCTGAAAACATTGATATACTGTTATTTTTATATGACATTTTTAAATGTACATCTAAAAAGTTTGCATGGATTCATTTGACCATGATCAGTGTTGTTATTGAGAATATTAGTTTTTAGGGCTTATTTAAGAAAAGAAGCAAAGTTTTTGGTATATCTGTACATTTTCTTTGTTGCTGTTCCATAGAACATGACAGAGTTATATTAGAGATTGTACTAGCTGATTTTCAAGATTCTATCAAGTACAAAGAATAGATACATAAATGGATGTAACACACACACACACACACACACACACGCACGCATGCATGGACACACAGATTTCTTGATAATGTGTCCTTAATAACAAACAAGCCGGCAGAACCTTTTCTCCCAAAATAGCTGAATAACCACAGGGAGCTTTTTGCTAGCGGGTGCAATATTGTGCCAACTTTTACATTTTAATGCATTTCATGCACATAACGCACAAATACCTAAAATTGAGTGCTTTCCTGGGAGCATAAAATGTTATGGTGAGGTGTTGACTAATGAGCCTTAGCTTTCATAGAGCAGTTTGTATGGTTGATAAAGACGATGTCAAATCATACAGACTGAATAAATCTAATTTACTGTTTTTGTGACCTCAAGCTGATACTTGAGAAAAGAATTCCACATAGAGCAATTAAATGTTTTATTGAGGTGCTACTCATCTTGTCCATATAAAGCAAGCATAGAGTAAGATTGGACTTAAGGGATAAATAATTCTCTAGGGTCTTCTTCAGGGACTGGATGATGTTTTTGATGGGTCTGGATCTCTTTTTATATTTCACATGAAACTCCACCCAGAAAAAGAATTGGGGGGAGGAGTTGCTTCATGGAGGACAATAAGGAGGAGCTTATCATATTCCTCATATATGTAAAAAAATAATCAAGTAAAATCATAAGACTATTCTGGTTGAGGACTAAGTTGTAAAGTTCCCTTAAGCAAGGACCTACTTGATTAGGTTTCAGTATGGATGAAATATTTATTAAAATTCAGAAAGGGCAGCCATTGCAATAGATGACAACCACTGAGCTCTTAAAGCCGATTTTAGAATTTATATCTCTTTTAGATTCATATCTTCCAGCTTCTTCCCTTGCATTTCCTTCTGTATAATGTTAATTGATTCATTTATTTTCTATAGCTAATATGCTCCAGTGTTTCTTAACCTAGCAACTTTAAAATGTAGGGACGTTAACTTCCAGAATTCCCAGCCAGTATAGGGAATTCAACATTCTGAGAGTTGAAAGCCACACATATTAAAGTTCTTGAGGTTGAGAGACATTGCTCTAATTGGTGTAGAAACAGGACATATCTGCACTAATAGTTCCAGCTACTGCTGTCCTGTGCTCATAACAATTTAAGTTTAAACTGGCTTCAGAAAAGTGTCTAGATTGAGACCCTTTGACATCAGCTGGCAAGGTGTTCTGTCTGCACTGCAGGCTACTGCCCCCTCCCGCTGGAAAATTTCCTGCTGTGGTGCCTTCCCATCTTTCTGTTCTTGGAAGCAGCTACAAGTAATGTTTCAGTCTAATAGCTTCTCTATCAGGAGTGCCCAATTTTTAAGACTTGTGGAGTTCAACTCCCAGGACTGCAAATAAATGATTGCAAATAAATAATAAATAATAAATAATAAATAATAATAATAATAATAATAATAATAATAATAATAATAATAATAATAATAATAATAATAATAATAATAATAATAATAATAATAATAATAATAATAATAATAATAATAATAATAATAATTTAATTTCTATACCGCCCTTCTCCCGAAGGACTCAGGGCGGTGTACAGGGCAATACAATAAAAAATACAAAATAAAAAATAAATAACACATACATGTATTACAAACTTAGCATTAAATTCAACATGGATGATACTTGCATTCTCACTAACAACATTTCTTGCCTAGAAATAGAATAAGAGAGAACTATTGTTTCTCTCTTCTCTGGCTTTAATCCTTGCCTGTGATTCTTGAGGAATGGAGGTGAATAGAGATATTACATTGAAAGATATCATGATTTCGTCATCCTCTACTGTTAGTGTTTTTAGCCTTTTTAGAAAATCTTCGGAGGATTTTACTGTGGTAGAGGTGCCTTCGACCAGGTGCTGGAACCGTATGCTCAGCCACTTTGCTAGCCCAAAGGTTGGGGTGCCCCTGAATGAAACAATGGGTTGTAATGGGACACTTGTTTTTAAAATAATTTTAGATACACACAAACACATACACGTGTGTGTGTGTGTGTATTCCTATGTACATGAAAACTGTTCACATTTAATTAATTAGTCTTATATCTTTATTTATTTTTATTTATTTATTTTATTACATTTATATACCGCCCTTTCCCGAAGGACTCAGGGCAGTTTACAGGGTGATTAAAAAACCAAGATACAAAAGTTAAAAACAAATTTTAAAAAAAATATATTTGTCCCTGCATAAATAAAACCCCAGTTAAAATTAAGATTAATTCTCAGCCTGGGCCAGAGAGCTCGAAGAGCCAGGTCTTCAGGTCCCGGCGGAATGAACGGAGGTCGGGGGCAGTCCTCAGCTCCACTGGCAGCTGGTTCCAAAGGACAGGCGCCCCAACTGAGAAGGCCCTATCCCTGGGTGTCGTCCGCCGGCAATCTCTTACCGGTGGCACCCTGAGAAGACCCTCCCTGTGGGAGCGCACTGGACAAAGGGAACTTGATGCCGGCAGCAGGTGTTCTCTCAGATATCCCGGACCCAAGCCATTTAGAACATTATTACATAGATACTTTATATATAGGACTATGATACAGTAATGATTTCTTTGCAAATGGGGACATTTTGTATAATAAAGAGGATTCCTGCTGAAATGATGGTAATTTTAAAAGCAAATGGCCTCTGGGCTTCAAAACACTTTGTTATGATCATTAAGAAAAAATATAGTATTGGAATGAGAATTTATCACGGTTTCATTCTTTGAAAAGATGAATACACCTGGGAAAAAATAGAATTTCTAGGCAGGGAAATTGGTTCATCTCCTCCTTAATGATAGCCATAAGATCAACAGGGAAGTCTTTTATTGTGTCTTCTCTTCCTTTGGGATTTAAGAATTTTTGGAGAAGTCAGGCTATCCTACGTCATTTTAGCCACTCTATGTATCTAATGAAGTCAGCTGTACCTTAGGAAGGCTTGTACCTTTTAATCAAATATGTTAGTTGGAAAAGGGACTCAGATTCTTCCTATTTTGTGGACAATTGCTCTACTTCAGGCAGCAACTCCTTCAAACATATACTTTTTCATGTTTGTGTTCCCTTAATTGAGAAAACAAAGCTTTGTGACTGTGAGAATGAATTATGTTTAGAATGAAAATGCTCTCCAAGAGGAATGATACCAATTGTAGAGAGGGGAAAAAGCCTTTGATCAAAGATAACTCCTTAACATTAATTTAGCAGATAACCCCTCTTAGTTCTTTTATGAATAGTTGGCTTACAAAGCATACTTTCACCCTATCTCCCTGCCTCATATCTGATCTTTGATAATATGTAATACCGTTTGAAATGTTGCCATATTCTGTTATCATTGTTATATGGGGATTCTATTGTACAGTAATGTAATTAGCCTAATATATACAAGGGCACATTGTACTTAGAAACATAAAATTCTAGGTTTAATCTTAAGTTGTAGCAATTATCTGACCTAAGTGCTTGTTTCCATTTTAGAGGACCAAAGCTTCTTTCCCATGTCCCCTGAAACATCTTCAGAAATGCGTCACAATATATAATTGTATCCTAAACCACTGGCAGCATAAAAAATGTCTGTCTTTCCCCCCCCCTCACATTCTGAAATGAAGTGGATCTGGGTGATGATTTTGAAAAGAAAGAAAATCCCAACAGGAAATGCTAAATTACATATAGATTATTAGGATATGATTGTGGTACAATACTTAAGTGCTTTTCGAACATTTGAATTTACCAAAGACCAGATCTAGTCTTTTTAGCCATGTGATATTGCTTTAGAGTTCATAAAAATAATTAATTCTGACCAAAGCTAGTTTTTTCCCCCTTAAATTCTTGTGGAAAAGAAAAGGATCTCCGTGGGTTCAAAACTTTGTTATGTGATTCTGCTCATGTCCAGCTCACCCGGAGGCTCAACTGCATGTATGCAGTCCATTCTCTTCTCATAAAACTCACTGTGGATCTGTCAATTGATTCAGTCCTCCAGAATCCATTTCCAGATATTTTGCTTTTTCTGGGATTTGTGAATCAGCTCCATATCTTAGGACTTCCATTCTGAGTTTATTGTAACTCCATCAGTTGATGTTACTATCCAGGAATCCTTACTGTAGATTTGGTCATTTGGGAATATCCCACAGGATTTTTTGATCAGCAGCCTGAACCTGAAACAGATCTACTTTCCAAGAATAACTATTGTGACTTTCTGCCTTTCTACATTTATATCTCCCAAGCATTCATACATTTTACATTTCACCAGGGATGGCCATGTTGCAAACATGCAGATTACATTCCTTTATGTTCTTTAACTACACTATATGCCTAAGGATTAAGGATTAGACCGTGTTTCCCATTTATTGCTTTTTTATTTGAAGTCAATAAAGGATTATAGAATTCAGCATGCAAACCTGAAGGTAAGGAAAGAGAAGGGGAAGAGAGAGAAAAAAAGGATGAACAGAAATTTTGGCATGAGGAAGCATCTTATATGGTGGAGTGGTTTCATTTCTGTAGTTCTTTTGACATTAAGTTATCGCCATCAGCTGCAAAATCCCTTCAGAGTCACAGAGCCCTTAACTGGAATGTCATTTGATCACTCAAAAGCAGAATTGGATGGAGGAGAGGTTGCTGGGGAAAAACAGAAGCCAACAGTCTGCTCTCTTCTAGGAAGTAAAGAACACCAATATTTCTTACCATTTTGATTGTCTCCTTATTGCTAAACTTAGCATAATGCCACAGTTCAACGAGTCCTTCTCATTGATCTTACTTTTTAATATATGGAGTCTCTTTTTATTCTCTTCATTTTCTCTTCCTATACAACCATTTTTCCTAACACTTATTTGCAGTCATCTGCTTGCTTCCTATTTTTGGTTACTGTATTGTGGTTTACTAGTATTATACTGCGTATCTGCAAAGTCTAAAGAATACATGAAGAGGGATGGCAAGAAAATAGGTCAAAAGATTATATAAGACCTCTTATATAATTATATAAGAAAAATAAAAAATAACACATATAATTAAAATGGGGGTGTGATCGCTTAGTGGTTAAAGATGCTGTCAGCTGCAAAGCTAACAGCTCAGGTTTGAGACTTAAGTGTCATGCAACAGGGTGAGCTCCCATTATCTGACCCAGCTCCTGTCTACCTAGAAGTTCGAAAGCATGCAAATGTGAGTAGATAAAGAGGTACTACTTTGGTGGGAGACTGACAGCAATAGTGATGAAGGCATAAATTAGGTTACACCCACATTTCTATCATTTTACTTAATATAGTGCCAGACTTCTGATATAATGTAAAATGTATGCATAAATTCGTATCTTAGAGAGAACAGAATAACTGAAATTTGACAGGGCACGTGGATCTTCCTTTGAAAACAGCTTTTGGCAAAGATACTGTATGCCAGAATTCTTGAGATTTTTTGCAAATGATTGTGTCATGTTGAGTGCAACCTACATGGCATGCATTTGCTTGGTGCCTCTCCTACTTTTTTTATGCTCCTGCACAAACTAAAAGAGCAGAAAGGCTCTGGACATGCCCTTAGGCTACATTTCTAAAACACTTCCTTCGAAGGAATGTGTTAGAATCCTGGTGTGTTTTGTCTTTGTATGTTTCCTTTTAATAATGCATGAAAAATAAGGAAGAAAGACAGAGATAGGAAACAAATAAAATGGTCTGTCATATCTGTTGTCCAAATATAGCTTCATAACACAAGTATATATGAAAACCTATTTCAAATTCAATAATAATATCTCAGAATTAAAGGATAAATTTGGATTTATAGAATTAATTTAGTAACATAAAATAATACTAGGTCAAATTGCATGTACAAAAAGAATGGGAATCTCTTTCTGGCTGTGTAAGGTGGCATTCCAGATAGAGAAAGCAATACATATTTGATACATTCTAACACATTTATATGCAAAAATAATTGATCGGGATGCAGAAAAAAACAGATGCCCTTAATATCACTGATTAAAAAACAGAAGACAAATGCAATTAAGAATGAGTGCTATACATCTAAGCATTTTGGTTCATTTAAGGGTTATTGCAATTAGATTAAATTCCAGATTTATAAAACTCAGTGGAACAAAACATTGCCCTAAGCACATAGTTCCCCAAGGAAAGGAAAAGAGCATCAATAAACTACATATATCGGATGTTCTTCTTGTTGTTCAAGGATATATTATTGAAAAAGGTTTGAAAATAATAACATTACAAGCCATGGAAGGAAAAATTTGTAGACGTTACAGCATTTTAAAAGAAAACTAAGGAACTAGAAACCTAACATTTATGTTTACTTAGAAATTACTTTAATTTCTTGGGATTTTGCTATTCAAGGTTATTAGTATTATAACTTAAGGAATGAGAGAGTGGAGGAATCCTTTCAATGATGAGGAAAAAAGATACATCACTGACATGGATCGTCAATAAATCTATTGGTTAAGTTTTATATTTATTTATGGCTAAAGAAAAGAGAACACATTCTGCACATGCTATTTTTATAGGGAGATACATATAATGGCTATAATTTAACCATAAATAGAGTGTGTATTTCACAGAGGAATATTGTGATATGTAGCCTGTATGTTGGGTTTGTCTTCTGTCTATTTTCTGAGAGCTGGCAAGGAATTTCAAGGCTTCTAGAAGATCCCTTTGGATTGTCTGTAAAATAAGATATGAGACCAATGTATTGTTGGTCCTATGATATTTTCCACTAATTTCTGAAAGGAGACAAGACAAAAGTGAAGATAGTAATTGTGGCAGTGTGAAATTCAATTCCTCCCAAATATGCATCAGCATCATACCCAGATATAAAGCAGCTTTAGTCACATGGCTGCAACCACTATCTTACATCGTCCATCCATTTTCCCCTACAGAACATCCCTGATTTTTTGTGGGTGTGCATGTTATCCATCATGTGTAATGGATAAGGCTACTAAAAAGTCCCACTTTTTTATGAAAAGAAGAATATAAATATAAAATAAGTAATTACCATACATTGTAAACCATCAGGTCATGCAAGATGGAAATAAAATAAGACCGTCCTATTTTTAAAGACTATTAAAATACTCTTCTTCATTTTCCATTGTTTTGATTGGAAGGAATTAATTTAGAATAGAATAGAGCTGGAAGGGACCTTGGAGATCTTCTAGTCCTATATCATCTCAGACAGATGAATGTCCAGTCTCTTCTTAAAAAATCTCCAGCGATGCATTGCCCACGATTTCTGGATGTAAGCTATTCCACTGGTTGACTGTCCTCACTGTGAGGAAGTTTTTCCTTAATTCCAGGTTGCTTCTCTCTTTAATCAGTTTCCAACCATTGTTTCTTATCCTTCCCTCTGGTGCTTTGGTGAACAACCTGACCCCCTCTGCCTTGTGGCAGCCCCTCAGATACTGGAACACTGCTATCATGTCTGCCCTGTTCCTTCTTTTTTTAGACTAGCCAAGTCCTGTAGCTGTTCTTCATATGTTTTAGTCTCCAGGCCTTGGATCATCTTAGCTGCTCTTCTCTGGATTTTTTCCAAACTCTCAACATCTTTTTTGTGATATGGTGACCAAAATTGGCTGCAGTATTCCAGGTGTGGTTTAGTAGGGTTTTATAAAATGGTAATAATACTTTGCATGATCTTGATTCTATGCCTCTGTTTATACAACCTAGGATTTTATTAGCTTTTTTGGCTGCTGCTGCACACTGCTGGCTCATAGTCAACTGATCGTCCACTAAGATTCCAAGGTCCCACTCACAGTTACTGTTTTTAAGCCAGGTCTTGCGCAATCTGTATTTGTACCTTTGGTTTTTCCTGCCTAAATGTAAGACTTCACTTTTCTTCATATTGAAACTCATTTTGTTGGATAGGGCCCATCGTTCAAGTTTGTCAAGATCTTTTTGGATCCTGAGTTTGTCTTTTGGGGTGTTGGCTACTCCTGTCAGTTTGGTGTCATCTGCAAATTTGATGAGTTCCCCTTCAGTTCCCTCATCAAAGTAATTTATGAAGATACTGGGCCTAAGTACCTTGTGGTACTCCACTGCTTATTTTTCTCCATGGGATGTACTGCCATTGAGGACTACTCGTTGAGTACGGTTTGTTAGCCAGCTACAGATCCATCTAGGGGTGATGTTGTCTATTCTACCTTTTCCTAGCTTACCAAGGAGCAGGTTGTGGTCTACCTTGTCAAATGCTTTACTGAAACCTAAGTATAACTACATCCACTGTGTTTCGCTGGTCTACCAGTTTAGTCACTTTATTGAAGAGATTGGTTTGGCATGATCTGTTTTTAACAAATTCGTGCTGGCTTCTAATTATGACTCTGTTTCCTTCTAGTTGTTCGCAGATTGTTTTTTCATTATCTTTTCTAGGATCTACTGCAAGCTTAGATATAAATTTCTGGGCTAGAGGCTTTATAGAAGAGATTTGGTTCTGAAATTCATATTCTTCCACATACAGTATATCACTTGTATGGTGGCCCTATACTTCTTCCTTCTGACTTCAGCAAGAGCTTTCTACAAAAGTTGATGGATAAGGCAGGATTTGAAGTCGAAGTTTTTCTTTGACTTCAGGGGCTGGGATGGGGCACCTGATTGATCCTATAGCTCCTGCGGTACATAAGACTAAGATTATTATTATTATTATTATTATTATTAATAATAATAATAATAATAATAATAATAATAATAATAATAATAATAATAATAATAATAATAATAATGTGTTTTTATTGTTTGTAAGCCACCTAGAGTCGCTGTGAGCGAATAAGCAGCTATGTAAATTTTCTAAATAAATAAATAAAATCTGTTTAGGATAAGTAGAAGAATCCTGGTACCTTGCTAATGGTCTAAAGCCATCAATTATCTATAACAGCTTTCAATGTTATCTCGGTGGTACAGTAATAGCTTTCAAACTGTAGAACTTCTTTTTGTATGGGAGATTTTCTATATTTAGCAACTTTTAATGTATACCCTTGATTTTAGCTGCTAGGGTCTAGGGAAGGTTTATTTTGTTTCTATTTGCAAAAAACATCTTGATTTTTAGTTCTGTTTTGAGATTAAATTATCCCGTTTAATGTAGTATGAGATTTTAGGTGGATTGCTTTTGGTTTTGTTTTGTTGGTTATTTATTATTATTGTTATTGTTGTTGTTGTTGTTGTTGTTTGAAGGGACTTTGGAGGTCATCTAGTCCAGCCCCTGCTCAAGCAGGAAACTCTATAGCAGACTTGTCAAACTCGCGACGTCACGTGACGTCGCACAATGTATCAGGATGGTTTTGCCATTGCCAGCAATGGGGTGGGAGCAGCTTCCGCATGACGCATCCAGCCCGCGGGTCAGCAGTTTGACACCCCTGCTCTATACCATTTCAGACAAATTGGCTGTCCACTCTCTTCTTAAAAACTTTCAGTGTTGGAGCATTCACAGTTTCTGGAGGCAGGTTGTTCCACTGATTAATTGTTCTAACTGTCACAAAATTTCTCCTTAGTTCTAGGTTGCTTCTCTCTTTGGTTAGTTTCCATCCATTGCTTCTTGTTTTGCCTTCAGGTGCTTTGGAGAATAGCTTGACTCCCTCTTCTTTGTGGCAGCCCCTGAGATATTGGAACACTACTATCATTTCACCCCTCACCCTTCTCTTCACTAAATTAGACATACCCAATTCCAGCAACCGTTCCTTATATGTTTTAGCTTCCAGTCCCCTAATCATCTTTGTTGCTCTTCTCTGTATTCTTTCTACAGTTTCAACATCTTTTTTACATTGTGGTGACCAAAACTGGATGCAGTATTCCAAGTGTGGCCTTACCAAGGCATTGTAAAGTGGTATTAATACTTCACGTGATCTTGATTCTATCCCTCTGTTAATGCAGCCTAGCACTGTGTTGGCTTTTTTGGCAGTTGCACCACACTGCTGCTCATATTTAAGTGATTGTCCACTAGGACTCCAAGATCCCTCTCACAGTTACTATTATTGAGCAAGGTACCCCCTATACTATACCTGTGCATTTGGTTTTTCTTGCCTAAATGTAGAGTCTTACTTCTTTCACCACTGAATTTCATTTTGTTAATGATAAAAGCATGGTTCAACATTTAGGCAAGAAAAACCAAATGCACAGGTATAGTATAGGTGGTACCTTGTTCAATAGTAGTAACTGTATTAACATAAAACTCTGCTAAATCAAAAGACACATATCTGTTTTTATTAATTTTATCCCATGAAATAGACATTAACACCATGAAGAAGATATCTAAATTGGATGTGTGAGTAATATTAGAGCCCTTTTACCTCCTAATTTTCACTCGCAGCAATATTTTGTAGGTGTTTTATAGGACCCTATCATGTTTGGAAATAAAATGTAGCTGCACTGTGTTGATAATATTCCAAAGTCATTTGTTTCATCCCTTGCTAGATTATTAAAAGTGAAAAGATCATTCCAAGCAATTTACTTGTTCCCACCTTACAGCCTAGCTGAAAATTGTAATTAAAATGATACATCAGGGGACTGGGTGGATTAAGCATTGGAAAAATGATACAAGGGCTTTCCTTCTCCCCAATGTTCTCTCTCCTTTGTGTTGCACTGCATCTATTGTGAATAGATGTAATTAGTTGGTTGTATTGCTCATAAAACTGGACGATGATTTATTAAAAAGGTCAAGCTCTGCTTCTCATTGCTTTTGTCAGGATGTCCAGTTTTCAAGTACAATTCCATGCAGGCATAAGGTGTACCAGCAACAGCAGTTGCTACCTGGTTGAAAGTCAGTCAGCCCTGTGAGTTTTCTATTGTGCCACATACGAAACAGTATTACCGTATATACTTGAGTATAAGCCGAATTTTTCAGCCCACTTTTTGGGCTGAAAAATTCCACTTCGGCTTATACTCCAGTCAACAAAAAAACTTACCGAGGACTTGTGCGCGGCCGAGGCTTTGGTGCTTCCGGGATCGCCCGCACCTCTCCCAAGCCACCGCCGTCCGAGACCTGCCGAAGTTTGGGGAGGTTTGGGGAGGTGCGCGCGCACCTCCCCAAACTCCGCGCCTTGCCTGCCTGCTTCTTTCCGCAGCAGAAAGAAGCAGGCAGGCAGGGCGCGGAGGAACGGAGACTTGCCGACGTTTGGGGAGGTTTGGGCGCCTCCCCAAACCTCGGCAGGTCTCCGTTCCTCCGCGCAGACCTGCCGACGTTTGGGGAGGTTTGGGCGCCTCCCCAAACCTCCCCAAACCTCGGCAGGTCTCCGTTCCTCCTGCCGACCTTTGGGGAGGTTTGGGCGCCTCCCCAAACCTCCCCAAACCTCGGCAGGTCTCCGTTCCTCCTGCCGACCTTTGGGGAGGTTTGGGCGCCTCCCCAAACCTCGGCAGGTCTCCGTTCCTCCTGCCGACCTTTGGGGAGGTTTGGGCGCCTCCCCAAACCTCCCCAGGTCTCCGTTCCTCCTGCCGACCTTTGGGGAGGTTTGGGCGCCTCCCCAAACCTCGGCAGGTCTCCGTTCCTCCTGCCGACCTTTGGGGAGGTTTGGGCGCCTCCCCAAACCTCCCCAAACCTCGGCAGGTCTCCGTTCCTCCTGCCGACCTTTGGGGAGGTTTGGGCGCCTCCCCAAACCTCCCCAAACCTCGGCAGGTCTCCGTTCCTCCTGCCGACCTTTGGGGAGGTTTGGGCGCCTCCCCAAACCTCGGCAGGTCTCCGTTCCTCCGCGCAGACCTGCCGACCTTTGGGGAGGTTTGGGCGCCTCCCCAAACGTCCCCAAACCTCGGCAGGTCTCCGTTCCTGTTTGGGGAGGTTTGGGCGCCTCCCCAAACCTCCCCAAACCTCGGCAGGTCTCCGTTCCTGTTTGGGGAGGTTTGGGCGCCTCCCCAAACCTCCCCAAACCTCGGCAGGTCTCCGTTCCTCCGCGCAGACCTGCCGACCTTTGGGGAGGTTTGGGCGCCTCCCCAAACGTCCCCAAACCTCGGCAGGTCTCCGTTCCTGTTTGGGGAGGTTTGGGCACCTCCCCAAACCTCCCCAAACCTCGGCAGGTCTCCGTTCCTCCGCGCAGACCTGCCGACCTTTGGGGAGGTTTGGGCGCCTCCCCAAACGTCCCCAAACCTCGGCAGGTCTCCGTTCCTGTTTGGGGAGGTTTGGGCGCCTCCCCAAACCTCCCCAAACCTCGGCAGGTCTCCGTTCCTCCGCGCAGACCTGCCGACGTTTGGGGAGGTTTGGGCGCCTCCCCAAACCTCCCCAAACCTCGGCAGGTCTCCGTTCCTCCGCGCAGACCTGCCGACGTTTGGGGAGGTTTGGGCGCCTCCCCAAACCTCCCCAAACCTCGGCAGGTCTCCGTTCCTGTTTGGGGAGGTTTGGGCGCCTCCCCAAACCTCCCCAAACCTCGGCAGGTCTCCGTTCCTCCGCGCAGACCTGCCGACCTTTGGGGAGGTTTGGGCGCCTCCCCAAACCTCCCCAAACCTCGGCAGGTCTCCGTTCTTCCTGCCGACCTTTGGGGAGGTTTGGGCGCCTCCCCAAACCTCCCCAAACGTCGGCAGGTCTGCGCGGAGGAACGGAGACCTGCCGAGGTTTGGGGAGGTTTGGGGAGGCGCCCAAACCTCCCCAAACAGGAACGGAGACCTGCCGAGGTTTGGGGAGGTTTGGGGAGGCGCCCAAACCTCCCCAAAGGTCGGCAGGTCTGCGCGGAGGAACGGAGACCTGCCGAGGTTTGGGGAGGTTTGGGGAGGCGCCCAAACCTCCCCAAACAGGAACGGAGACCTGCCGAGGTTTGGGGACGTTTGGGGAGGCACCCAAACCTCCCCAAAGGTCGGCAGGTCTGCGCGGAGGAACGGAGACCTGCCGAGGTTTGGGGAGGTTTGGGGAGGCGCCCAAACCTCCCCAAACAGGAACGGAGACCTGCCGAGGTTTGGGGACGTTTGGGGAGGCGCCCAAACCTCCCCAAAGGTCGGCAGGTCTGCGCGGAGGAACGGAGACCTGCCGAGGTTTGGGGAGGCGCCCAAACCTCCCCAAACAGGAACGGAGACCTGCCGAGGTTTGGGGAGGTTTGGGGAGGCGCCCAAACCTCCCCAAAGGTCGGCAGGTCTGCGCGGAGGAACGGAGACCTGCCGAGGTTTGGGGAGGTTTGGGGAGGCGCCCAAACCTCCCCAAACAGGAACGGAGACCTGCCGAGGTTTGGGGACGTTTGGGGAGGCGCCCAAACCTCCCCAAAGGTCGGCAGGTCTGCGCGGAGGAACGGAGACCTGCCGAGGTTTGGGGAGGCGCCCAAACCTCCCCAAACAGGAACGGAGACCTGCCGAGGTTTGGGGACGTTTGGGGAGGCGCCCAAACCTCCCCAAAGGTCGGCAGGTCTGCGCGGAGGAACGGAGACCTGCCGAGGTTTGGGGAGGTTTGGGGAGGCGCCCAAACCTCCCCAAACAGGAACGGAGACCTGCCGAGGTTTGGGGAGGTTTGGGGAGGCGCCCAAACCTCCCCAAACGTCGGCAGGTCTGCGCGGAGGAACGGAGACCTGCCGAGGTTTGGGGAGGTTTGGGGAGGCGCCCAAACCTCCCCAAACAGGAACGGAGACCTGCCGAGGTTTGGGGACGTTTGGGGAGGCGCCCAAACCTCCCCAAAGGTCGGCAGGTCTGCGCGGAGGAACGGAGACCTGCCGAGGTTTGGGGAGGCGCCCAAACCTCCCCAAACAGGAACGGAGACCTGCCGAGGTTTGGGGAGGTTTGGGGAGGCGCCCAAACCTCCCCAAAGGTCGGCAGGTCTGCGCGGAGGAACGGAGACCTGCCGAGGTTTGGGGAGGTTTGGGGAGGCGCCCAAACCTCCCCAAACAGGAACGGAGACCTGCCGAGGTTTGGGGACGTTTGGGGAGGCGCCCAAACCTCCCCAAAGGTCGGCAGGTCTGCGCGGAGGAACGGAGACCTGCCGAGGTTTGGGGAGGCGCCCAAACCTCCCCAAACAGGAACGGAGACCTGCCGAGGTTTGGGGACGTTTGGGGAGGCGCCCAAACCTCCCCAAAGGTCGGCAGGTCTGCGCGGAGGAACGGAGACCTGCCGAGGTTTGGGGAGGTTTGGGGAGGCGCCCAAACCTCCCCAAACAGGAACGGAGACCTGCCGAGGTTTGGGGACGTTTGGGGAGGCACCCAAACCTCCCCAAAGGTCGGCAGGTCTGCGCGGAGGAACGGAGACCTGCCGAGGTTTGGGGAGGTTTGGGGAGGCGCCCAAACCTCCCCAAACAGGAACGGAGACCTGCCGAGGTTTGGGGACGTTTGGGGAGGCGCCCAAACCTCCCCAAAGGTCGGCAGGTCTGCGCGGAGGAACGGAGACCTGCCGAGGTTTGGGGAGGCGCCCAAACCTCCCCAAACAGGAACGGAGACCTGCCGAGGTTTGGGGAGGTTTGGGGAGGCGCCCAAACCTCCCCAAAGGTCGGCAGGTCTGCGCGGAGGAACGGAGACCTGCCGAGGTTTGGGGAGGTTTGGGGAGGCGCCCAAACCTCCCCAAACAGGAACGGAGACCTGCCGAGGTTTGGGGACGTTTGGGGAGGCGCCCAAACCTCCCCAAAGGTCGGCAGGTCTGCGCGGAGGAACGGAGACCTGCCGAGGTTTGGGGAGGCGCCCAAACCTCCCCAAACAGGAACGGAGACCTGCCGAGGTTTGGGGACGTTTGGGGAGGCGCCCAAACCTCCCCAAAGGTCGGCAGGTCTGCGCGGAGGAACGGAGACCTGCTGAGGTTTGGGGAGGTTTGGGGAGGCGCCCAAACCTCCCCAAACAGGAACGGAGACCTGCCGAGGTTTGGGGAGGTTTGGGGAGGCGCCCAAACCTCCCCAAACGTCGGCAGGTCTGCGCGGAGGAACGGAGACCTGCCGAGGTTTGGGGAGGTTTGGGGAGGCGCCCAAACCTCCCCAAACAGGAACGGAGACCTGCCGAGGTTTGGGGACGTTTGGGGAGGCGCCCAAACCTCCCCAAAGGTCGGCAGGTCTGCGCGGAGGAACGGAGACCTGCCGAGGTTTGGGGAGGCGCCCAAACCTCCCCAAAGGTCGGCAGGAGGAACGGAGACCTGCCGAGGTTTGGGGAGGTTTGGGGAGGCGCCCAAACCTCCCCAAAGGTCGGCAGGAGGAACGGAGACCTGCCGAGGTTTGGGGAGGTTTGGGGAGGCGCCCAAACCTCCCCAAAGGTCGGCAGGAGGAACGGAGACCTGCCGAGGTTTGGGGAGGCGCCCAAACCTCCCCAAAGGTCGGCAGGAGGAACGGAGACCTGCCGAGGTTTGGGGAGGTGCCCAAACCTCCCCAAAGGTCGGCAGGAGGAACGGAGACCTGCCGAGGTTTGGGGAGGTTTGGGGAGGCGCCCAAACCTCCCCAAAGGTGGGCAGGAGGAACGGAGACCTGCCGAGGTTTGGGGAGGCGCCCAAACCTCCCCAAAGGTCGGCAGGTCTGCGCGGAGGAACGGAGACCTGCAGAGGTTTGGGGAGGCGCCCAAACCTCCCCAAAGGTCGGCAGGAGGAACGGAGACCTGCCGAGGTTTGGGGAGGCGCCCAAACCTCCCCAAAGGTCGGCAGGAGGAACGGAGACCTGCCGAGGTTTGGGGAGGTTTGGGGAGGCGCCCAAACCTCCCCAAAGGTCGGCAGGAGGAACGGAGACCTGCCGAGGTTTGGGGAGGTTTGGGGAGGCGCCCAAACCTCCCCAAAGGTCGGCAGGAGTAACGGAGACCTGCCGAGGTTTGGGGAGGTTTGGGGAGGCGCCCAAACCTCCCCAAAGGTCGGCAGGAGGAACGGAGACCTGCCGACGAGCCGCGGCCACACAGGGTATTCCTGTGTATTCAGGCTTGCAAAATGGCGGATCGAGCCTCTGCTGGCGGCAGAGGCTTGCAGAACGGCGGATCGGCTTATACTCGAGTCAATAACTTTTTCCAGTTTTTGGGGGTGAAATTGGGGGTCTCGGCTTATACTCGAGTCGGCTTATACTCAAGTATATACGGTATTTTGTGAAACAAACAAGACCCAGAACAAAGTTTCGAGACTAAATTCTTCTGTTCATGCTTTCAGTTAGTCAGCTAACGACTCCTTTTTCTGGAATAGCTCATTTCCCCTTTTTTGGCTGGAAACGTGAACAGAAGCCCCCTTTTGATGATCAAAGGAAACAATCTGAGGAATTAATTATACCATCAACATCTTGGTATAAAAAGGGAAACATCAGTCTTTTTGTGCATTGTGGTAAAAACAGAAAGCTGATGGTATTGCTACTGCAACCCACTTGTATTTGTGGGGTCCTTGGTGCTCTCTGAGCTCGGTGGTATTCTTGCAGATGTTTCATTACCAAACTAGGTAACGTCTTCAGTGATAGCATCAGTGATATCTAGTGAAATGAAATGTCTACAGGAAAACTATCAAGCTCAAAGAGCAGCAAGGACACCACAGTTCAATCTTGAACTACAAATATTCCCTTTTATCAGTATGACTTGTATTTGCATTTTTCTTTAGTTTCATAGGAATCCATACTTAGATAACTAATTTATAATTAATTTATGTTACTAAGACCTAATGGTTGATGCTATTAATGATGGTCATTAAAAGATGAAAAGAACAGTCCTGTGTTTTTCCAATCATGGCAGTCAATCTCCCAAATCCAAGGAGTTGCACATGATGTCATGGAGCCAAGCTATTCTTCAAAGCACCTGGAGGCAAGACAAGAAGCAACAGATGGAGGCTAACCAAAGTGAGAAGCAACCTAGAACTAAGGAGAAATCTCCTGACAGTTAGAACAACGGAACAACCTGCCTCCAGAAGTTGTGAATGCTCCAATAATGGAAGTTTTTAAGAAGAGACTGAACAGCCATTTGTCTGAAATGGTATAGGGTTTCCTGCCTGAGCAGGGGGTTGGACTAGATGATCTCCAAGGTCCCTTCCATCATCATCATCATCATCATCATCATCATCATCATTTTCTATAGCTTTTCAATTCCTTCCTTGTTGTCAATTTTCTTCCTTTCATTTACAAACCTTCAACATTAGACAAATTTCCTGAGTGGCAATAAATGACTTTATAAGTGGCTGAAGTGAGAAGGATAATTGGCAAATCTTCCCATCATGCATTTGTGTGGAAATATCTATGAGGCTGTTTTGCAGAATGAAATATGTTCCTAGTCCGTGAATAGAGGAGACAATTTTTTATGGCAAGGAAGAACTGGAAAGAACAGAAACTGAGGGCTTTTACTAGGGAAAAAAACAAAAAAAAAACAAAACACAGACCACGTTTTGCATGTTTAGGTTTTGTAAATAAGTAAGTTATTGTTTAACTGAAAAGTTATTTTTTCCCAACATTTTATAAAAAAAGAAAGCCAAGATCCTTTCTATGTTGCCACCTTTGTTTAAGTAGACTTCCATCTGTTGGCTTATGTCCTATAATTTGGAAGTATAGCACAGCAAAAAAAAAATCCTTATCGAGCTTTTGATTTCAACAGGCCTGATGTATGATAGGAATGATAGGAAGCAGAGATTTTCCTGCTACAGTATGGCTACCATACATAAAAAGGTACAAGCCCATGGTTATCCCACAGTGCTTCAGGTATAACACATCTTTAAATTTGTCAACGTACTGCTACTGCAGAAAAGAGAAACTATTTTCCTACATAGAAAAATAATTATGAATGTTTTGCACCCAGTAAAACCTGAGCCAGAATGGGTAATCTGTTGAAGCCTATAGTACTGGGATGCAAGATAAAATGAATGGCAGAAGGATTAAGGTAAAGGTAAAGGTTCCCCTGCACATGCGTGCTAGTCGTTTCCGACTCTAAGGGCCGGTGCTCATCTCCATTTCAAAGCTGAAGAGCCAGCGCTTGTCCGAGGACGTCTCCGTGGTCATGTGGCCGGCATGACTAGACCCCAAAGGTGCACAGAACGCTGTTACCTTCCCACCGTAGTGGTCCCTATTTTTCTACTTGCATTTTTACGTGCTTTCGAACTGCTAGGTTGGCAGAAGCTGGGACGAGTAACAGGCGCTCACTCTGCTACGCGGCACTTGGGATTCGACCCGCCAAACTGCCGACCTTCTGATCGACAAGCTCAGTGTCCTAACCCACTGAGCCACCGCATCCCTTGCAGAAGGATTAGAATAGAACAAATCAAATTATAAAGGACAGATGAGCTATGGACACTATGGTTGAAGATTTATCTTCAAATATATACTGTAGATATTTTAGAGTTAGAAGGTGTCAGAATTAAACAAGAGCCAAGTTCAGTTTGAAAATTGGCTGCAGGTTAGAACTCTCAACCATCCAAACTAGTACATAGAAGAAACAGTAAAAAAATAACTAGTCAAATAACTCATCAAACCCTATTGCAGCTGAAGAGCTCTAGATGTACATACTGAGGGAAAGACATACACAGAATGCAGAACATGCAGCTAAGACTGCTGAATGGCACAAATCTAGTAATGCAGCTGTCTCTCGTACTGATAGAAAAAAAAGATATTGTGGAACATAATGATAGCAATAAGTATTTTGAGACCAGCTGTATCTTATATTGACTTTGCTGAATAATGGGAAGTATGTTTGCAAATCAATTATCTTGTAGTAGGCTTTAAAACTGATACATGAGCTGATTAAACTATTTCAGAATCTGTTTGTAAAATTTCCAGAGCCTACCTCCAATGTAACTGACCACATTATACCTTACAGCTTTTAGCAATAAAAACTTAGAATTGCTCAGAATATTTTGAAGCCAGTACCCAGTACATATACAAAGAACAAGAGTTTTAATTATATGTCAGTATAGTCATAAAACAATATTTTGGCCTGAGAGCTCAATCATAAAGGACTTTACTACGATGAAAGGAATTTCCTGAAGAATTGAAACCAATAGCCCATTGTTCCAGAATCATCATAGACCCATAAACCTCAAAATTAGGCCAAAGAAAGAAAGGAAATCTGTCAGCAATGGGGAAAAGTGAACTGCTTTCTAAACATTGCTATCAACTTTTACAACATAAGTGTCAAACTCAATTGTGTCACATGACATATTGTGTTGATTTTCTAGATAAGAGATCCTGAGATAATATGAGCCTGTGTACTCAAAGAAGTACCTATACTTATATTCTTGAGAACAGAATTGAGTTGAGGGCAGTAAACCCTCCCTTCCTAATTTCTATGCACACCACACCATTTTCACCATTTTCCATTCTGGTCCTTCAGAAGAAGAATTTGTTATCTTGGGAGTCAGTGGAAGATGTTTTTCTGAGAAACTGGATGGATATTGGGCCATTCCTTCCTAGCAAGAAATTTTGAGGGAAATGGATTCTTCAACAGACAATGATCATCAAATTAAAGCTTTCTCGTTCTTAATAATAATAAAATAAATTTATAGCCAGTGAAAGGTCTTACAAACCTATATCTGATTTTCCTCAGGTTCTAGTTGTTCACTTTTTTCTAATATGCGGTGCCATAGATAGGTCCTGTTCTCATGATACCTTTAATATGTTGTGGGACTACAGAAGGAGTTAATTTACGCAGCCAATTAGCCCAGAGACAGTTAGATTTAATCCTAAACATTTCCTTTACATAGGGTTAAACAATTTGGCCTTCCATCATTTATGTTGTGGGAACAGCTGATTTAGGGGTTAACTAATCTTTACTTCACCCAAGGTCAAGGTGAAGTCATAGACCTCATTCTAAGCACTTCATCTCCATGGCTGCCTCAGTTTTCATCTGCCAAGCTATACTGGGGGAAAGGAGAAATTGTAGTGTAAAATGAGCAGAAATAGAGTTCAATCTCCATGAAGCTGCCCTTGGTATTATTGACCTTGATGTCATGTATTTTTTCATTTGTTCATACACATATTTACATTGCCTTGCTAAATGGAAAAAAAAAGATTGGGAGCAGGAAAGCAACATCCTTCCAGCCTCCATTTCACTATAAAAATTGCAACTACTGTATATCCTACCATTCCTGACTGCGGGTTGCTGGGGAATGATGGTTAATGATGGTTAATCCAATGAAGAAGATAATTTTGTGTTTGTTGCCAGAATAAGGTAACAAATTTTAAGCTAAACAAACCAAAATAAAAATCAAGAACTGAGTAATTATTAATTAGTTTTGAAACAAGTGCTTCTCCATGATTAGATAGATAGATGATAGATAGATAGATAGATGATAGATAGATAGATAGATAGATAGATAGATAGATAGATAGATAGATAGATGTCAATAGAAGAGAATATCTATAGGTCAAGGACTATATGTATGGCAACAGCTATTATGTATGACACACAAGCAGAAGACTAATGGAGCCCATCTATGAACACTAACAGAAGATATGATGAAAACCCCTTAATGGACAGATTCAACCATAGTTTCAACTGGAAAACTGTGAGCACCTTAGACCAAGCTAAATCCAAAAATGCTAGGGAATTCCAGGAAGTCTGACATTCAAACAAATCAACCATCAATCCATAAAAATAAACCATATTTATATAAATAAATAAGCTAAGGAAGCAAAGAAATCAGAATGTATTCTCTTTAAACAGCCAACAACCAGATTAGCAGGGATTTACACCAGGCAAACAATCAAGCAGAAAATAATATCCTAACCAAGGAATTACCAAGGAGAAAACCAGCCCCCACCAACATTGGTAAGCAAGCTATTGTATATAAACAATGTGCAAACCCACACTCACTCATATTGATGATAGCTGATTGGGTAATTAAACATCTGCAAGCATCTGCAAGCTCAAAGAGTACCAAGGACTTCTGCATATATAGACAGACAGACAGAAGCACTTGGTATAGAGGTGACTGTTCTTAGAATATATCCCTTGTATAACAAGTAGGCAGCTATTCTACATAATATTTGCATATCTAAGTCTAACTTTCAGACAGTTCCGAATATACTTTTTTTGTAGAGTGTTAAAACTTTTCTTTTCAAGTCTTTGTATTCTGTTCTGTCCTTCAGGGCCTCTTCTCAAACATGAAGATGACACCCAGGAATTTATAACTAATAACAGTACCTTGGGGATCACGTTAGCATTGCCTGGGGCCAGCTTGACATCTCACTCGAGGGGTTCATAATTACATTTCAATATATGAATCACCTTTACTTATAAATTGGAGCCAAGAGATGAGCTTATCTGGTTAAGCTTGAAAAAAGTTTTGTGAGAAAATGAGGGGAAGATATGAAAACCAGGGAAGTCATATAAAAATATTGGCAACACTTGTTTTGAACACACCACAGTGTATGAAAGACTCTTGAGTTCTCCATGTACAAATACATAGTTACTTGAGACATATTTCCTGAAAAAATCATTGCATCCAATGTTAATATATTGTTTTCCATTATCCTGTGTTCATTGAGATAAATGGCCCCTTAAATGGAGGTGCATACCAAAACAAACTACTGATTAGATTCTCTACCTTGAAACAAAAGAATGATCCATTTAATAATTTCAAATAGTAAAACATACTTTGGAGGGACAATTACCCTCTTTAAAATTGCCTATAAGCTGGCCAATATTTATGTATGTATTTATTTTAACTTGATTTAAATAGCTACCCATCTCAGAAATATATCTGTGAGTAGCTGACAAACATTAAAAATATAACACAAATGCAATATATAAAAATGCACTTCCTAACCAACCCAAAACCAAAGTGTGTCCCCAAAATGTCATAAACTGGCATCATGGGCTTTAATTACTTCAAAGCTTCCAGAAAGTGAGTTACACAGAGACAGAAAAGGCACAATTCCTGGGCCCCACTGAATGAAAATCCCTAACTGATGGTATTCAGAGCATGGTCTTACTGCCTGACCTAATGGAACAACTGGATACAGTGGGAATAAGGCTGCCCCTCTGGCCCCATGCCAGGTAGGGCTTTATAGAAAATGGCTGACTAGCACACTTAATTGCACGTGGAAACAATTTGGGAACCAATGCAGTTCATAGAGCAAAATGATCACTTAACCATGAACTAGCAGTGTGCAGCAGCAGCCAAAAAAACTAATACAATCCTGGATTATATAAAAAGAAGCATACAATCAAGATCATGCGAGGTATTAGTACCACTTTGTAAAACCCTAGTAAGACCACACCTGGAATACTGCAGCCAATTTTAGTCACCATATCACAAAAAAAATGTTGAGAGTTTGGAAAAAAGTCAGAGAAGAGTGTTCTGTCCTGGCCTAAGGACAAACCCCTCTTTTAACAAGTAGGCTGGAAATTGTCCCAAAAGCAAAAGCAAAAGAACACATTTCCAATGGAGAATTGCTCAAAAGCAAACAGAGCACGAGTCAAACAGGGAATCATTCACAGGCAAAGCAAACAAAACATGATCCCTTGAAACTAGAGTCCTTTGCAAATGGTTGTCTTCAGCAACCAGCCCTGCCCACACATTCCCTTTTTGTTATGCAGCCCCAAGGCGTTGCTTATCAATGCCTTCTCCTCCTTCCTTGGAGGTGCCCCATTGCCTCCCTCTGCGTTTGTGACTGTCTATAATGTCCTCCAGCTATGCGTCCTCAGAGTCTGACTCAGCTTCCCAGCACAGCTGGGTCTCAGCCTGAGCACGAGTGGAAGGGCCAAGCTTTTCATCAGTTTGTAAGTCATGGAGCTCATCAGAGCCTTCCTCTGACACTGATGGCTCTCCAGGCCCCTCCTCCTCCTCCTCTGATTCCCCAGACTCAGCTGCCGGGTCCACTGGCTGGCACAGAATCACAAAAAAGAGCAACTAAGATGATCAAAGGCCTGGAGACGAAAACATATGAAGAACAGCTGCAGGACTTGGGTTTGGCTAGCTAGTCTAAAGAAAAGAAGAAATAGGGGAGACATAATAGCAGTATTCCAGTATTTGAAGGCCTGCCACAAAGAAGAGGGAGTCTTGTTATTCACCAAAGCACCAGAGGGCAGGACAAGAAACAATGGTTGGAAACTGATCAAAGAGAGACCAACCTGGAATTAAGGAGAAACTTCCTGACAGTGAGGACAATTAACCAGTGGTATAGCTTGCCCCAGAAATCATGGGTGCTCCATCATAGGAGATTTTTAAAATGAGGCTAGACAGTCACTTGTCTGAGATGGTATAGGTTCTCCTGCTTGAGCAGGGGGCTGGACTAGAAGACCTCTAAGGTCCCTTCCAGCACTATTCTATTCAAAAGTTACGCTTGGAAAAACTCATCTGGTTAAGCTTAGAAAACATTTTGTGAGAAAATGATGGGAAGGTATGAAAGCCAGGGAAGTCATGTAAAAATATTGGCAACACTTGTTTTGAACAGAGCACAGTGGATGGAAGACTCTGAGCTCTCCATGGACAAATACAAATCTCTATGGACAAATAAGCACAATTAATAAACTTATTAAAAGTGAAAAGAAAATATATGCAGTAAATACTGAAAACAATAAGTAAAAGCAGGATAAATTTCCTGACAGAATAATCAGTGGTACAACTTACCTCCAGAAGTTGTGGGTGCTCCAACACTGGAGGTTTTTAAAGAAGAGATTGGACAATGATTTGTCTGAAATGGCATAGGGTTTCCTGCTTGAGCAGAAGGTTTGATTAGAAGACCTTTAAGTTCCCTTCCAGCTTCATTATTCTGTTAAAATCATTACTAAATTCTGAATTTCTTGCTAAAGTAGCTGATTTGTGACAACATAAAATTAAACATTAAAATTGTTTCTTGTTGCATGATATATTTTTCACTTAAAAATTGTATCCGAAGTCTTTGCATTTGTCTTGTGTTCCATATATAATATATATAGGGAAGCTATTCTTGCTTAAATTTAATCTGGAAGCACTGTTAATTTTGCCAATACTGTGCATTGTTGAAGCTTGGTTTCCCAGTCTGATATTATTGGCCAAGCATCTCTTGCCCATTGTTGGGCCAAATTAATTCTTGCATACCAAGGATTCTCAGCAATGGTCATCATGCTCATAATTCTTGGATATCTGAATGATGTAATCACTTATTTTGTGCTTTTTTATTTATATTCCTGTCAACTATATAACATATTCTCCCTGAATTGCTTTAGTTCTAAATGCTGCACAATACTTCTAAAACTCATACATGGATTCTTTATCATTACAATTGATGAAACATAACTACCATCAATCTACCTTCAGACTAACTACCTACTTTCATAACTACCATTACTACTTTCAGACACATCCAACCTAATATAGATTTCATGAATTCATATTTTATGACATAATAATAATAGTAATAGTAATAGTAGTAGTAGTAATAATAATAGTAGTTGGAAGGGACCTTGGAGGTCATCTAGTCCAACCCCCTGCTTAGGCAGGAAACCTTATACCATTTCAGAAAAATGGCTGTCCAGTCTCTTCTTAACAACTTCCAGTGTTGGAGCATTCAAAGCTTCTGGAGGCAGGTTGTTCTTAACTCTTCCATTCATAATGAAACCTACTTTTCACTTACAAAAATGTATTCAGCATCTCCATGTCAATTGTGCAAACATTGACGTGTTTTTCCACTGACAATATAAGAGGCAGCCTTTTGCTTTAACTGTTTCATTTTGAATCACTAAAGCATAGGAGGAATTCAACCTGGATGTTTTGAGAAGATAAGGGATAGTGCACTTCAGAAGGGAAGTGAAACTTTGTGTGTTAAACTAATTGGTGAATGTGATTCATGATGTGTAATTATGGGAGGGAAATTCTATATGATATAATGTGTAAAGAGGAGGAGAATTCAGATTCTGGCATACATCCATGAGTGCCGATGCTCCATTATCATTATTATAGAATTTTTAGAATAAACAATCATGCAGTGTTCTTTGATCTGTCTCATTAATCGGAACCATGACACTCCCATTCATAAGGTCAAACAACCTTTATCCAGACCTATTACATCTTTCCCCTTTCTATTAGTTCCATATATTTTTATTTCACTATTCTTTTAATTTATTCATTCTCTTTATGCATTTAGTATCCCACTTTCCCCTACTTGTCTCCATATTAGTCTATAGAATCTGACTCCACTAACATATCGTAGCTTTGGATCATCATTGCTTTCACATAACATATTTCAGTAAGATAGAGGAAAATAGCAGATCAGCAGTCTTAGCTGTACCCTTATCTCATGGAACATTTCTTACTAATAGGGCAATGCTTATCACTAAGGTACCACTTGGCCGGCATGTCAGTACTGCAATTAAAGACTGATTAGCCACACTAAGCCATACTAATCAATACAATGTAGGGAGTCTAAAACTGAGATTGTTTTTCAGACCAACATACTATCATTTAAATTTCACTAATTAGGAGGTAAATGCACTGTACTAAGCACTGAATTTCAGCTTGAGTATATATCAAAATGTCCAAGTAGATTATTTTGCTGTGAACTTACTTCAAAAAAGATTGAAGATCAGTATCAGCCTCTGAAGAATATAACCACATGGTTACTTGTCAGAGATCTGATGCATTTCCCCATCACTTAGCTAATGCATGAAAAGAGTAGTAATTAATACAGATTAGAGCCTTTCAACATACAGCAATAGCATTAGCATCTGATGTGATCAAGCAAATTCCAGTATCTGGTCCTGTAGGACCTACTAAGGTTAATGCAGATGTCTGAATATTCTAATTTTCTTCTCATCTTCATCTATCAGATGCTCTGAGACTGTGCACAGCATTTAAATGAAAGGCTTTGCAACAAGTATGAATGCAATCAAAACACCTCTCTTTAAATAATTAAAACAGCTGTTAAAACAGCTGTGTTTTTGTAAGGTTCATAACATTGCTTTGAAAGAGGTCCCAGCTGTTTTCATGTGCTTGCATATTCAGGGACACCACACATGTACAGTACTTATGTATATCTCTTCTCATCAGGTATAGGATCATAAGAGATGAAAATAAAGTTATGGATTTTTGCAGTCTTGGATAGGTCCTTAGATTGTAGTTCACCTGCCAATCCTGTAAAAAATAGTCCATTGCTTGCTGACTTTATTGTACTGTTGCAGGGTATTTTGTTCATTCCTGAGAAAAACCCTTTGATTTTCATTTCTCAGTACTGCAAAATCTTTTTGTGATGCCTTTATCTGAAAAATATAGAGTCCTTTCCATAGTGAGTTTACAAATAACAATATTAGTGATAGCAGAAGCTGGAAAGACTGTAATGAAAATTAAGTATATTTTATCTCCACTTGAACATTGCCAAAACAATCCAAAGGAAGGAAGGAAAGAAGGAAGGAAGGAAGGAAGGAAGGAAGGAAGGAAGGAAGGAAGGAAGGAAGGAAGGAAGGAAGGAAGGGGTCGCCTCTTTTTTTTTTTGAGATCTTGGAGAACTACCGTACAGTGCAGAACAATCATTAGAGTCTATGGTTCACTATATGTGTTGAACATAACTCCTGGACACTATGACCATTATTCTGTGGTTCTGTTGATGTGTTTTAGAAGCAAATAATGCAGGAAGGAACGGAGGAAGGAAGGAATCTGAACCCTTATATGCATATGCTGATGAATAAAATAACACTTGGGCATTGATATCCTTGGTCTGAATTTATCCCGTATTTCACACCCTCTTAGGTTAAACTATTTCTTATTTCAACATCCTCATCATGAAATATTTCTATAGGAATATGAACATGTTCTTGCAGCAGCAGAACACAAACCATTCTGACAATACTTTTTTCTGAGGAGCCTTGGTATGCAAATAAGCAAGTGTGGGATATTCATTTATGTCACAAGCAACTCTCCTCTAACCAAGGAAATCAATCCAATGTACACCACTTTTGCCTATGTCCTGCACATCTACATGCATGTCACCAAAATAAGATTATATGTGCAAAAGGTTGATGTGAACTAAGGTAGTCATAGTTCATCAGTTTCTGCCATTCATGTTAGGCAATGTAAGTTGCTAGACTCCACCAAGCTCATTTTTGTAATATTTATATTATCAATTTGTCCATAACACTAGGGCACTAGAGCAGAACGCCTGAGACTAGAAGTTACTATATGCTCTAAATTGCATTTTTTGATTCCTCACATAAATGGCAGTGCCATGAAAGCAAGAACAATTTAGTAAATAGGGAGTCTAAAATAACTTCTGTACTAAGAATAAAAACCTTGGTTCCAGCATTAAGGAAATAGATTATTACAATTACATTTTGTAAAGACAGGACCAGCTACAGGACAGTCTTGTAATTTTTGAATAGAACATTTAGAAAAAAAACCAATACAGCTCAGATTTATATATATTATTTTGCCCAAGGTACCATAAAAGGCCCAGTATAGGTATGTTTCTGATTTTTAATATTTTGCTCTTGTTTCATAATGACATTTTTTCATTTAGCAAAAACTATACTTTATTCAAAACTTCATGTGATTAATGCATTGATTTAGATTCCCAATGCACATGCTGCCAGGCAAATTCCAATATTATTTATTTTTATTAGTTTATAATATGTCAATTTTTCTTGCTTATCTGTCAGCTCTCACTAAAATGCATAAATCAAAAATATAGCAATGTGGACACTAACAAGGCATAATTATTGTAGGATCTGTCTCTTTTTAAAGAAAAATACAATTACCTACCAGGATGCTGCTTAGATTAGGTCAGAATTTACATACGACTGACTCATATTTCCTTTAACCATTTTAATATTGGACTATAGGTTTTGCAAATGCATTTTTCCTCTTTTCTATTGCTACGTTCAAGTGAAAAATTATAAAACCATCCCAACCAAAAATTTTAATTATTCTATGATGCATTTCTAGGATGATATAAATCATTTATAAGACTGAGCAAAAATCTTAACAATAATCGATTGAGAATGTGATAAAATGTAGTGTATGAGAATAGGCTCATAGAATAGGATTTCAAAGAAATTTGCTCCGTGATAAGTGCTTTGTAGAATCAGAGTGCAATTTTATGAATGTTTACTTGAAAATAAGTCCATTGTGTTGAATGATAACTACTCCAGGAAAATGCACTGAAGATTTTACCTGTAGTCTGCTTTAGTCAATTCCAAATATGTAAAGCATTCTGTTTTTACAGAAATTAATATTTAATACAAAATAATATTACTGCAGCAGATTAAAAAAGAAATCTGCTCCAATTCAATATCATTGTCTGTCTGTCTGTCTGTCCGTCCGTCCGTCTGTCCGTCCGTCCATCCATCCATCCATCCATCCATCCATCCATCCATCCATCCATCCATATATCTATCTTTCTTGGCTGCATGGACGAATAGCAAACCATGAATCAAAACAAAAAGCCAACACAAGGATTTCATGTAAAACAGCCTCATGGAATCCTAAGTAGTTGGATGTAGAATGGCAGATCTGCCCTGAAATAAGGAAAAACTAGGGCTGAGACCTAGGGTTAAATAACTGTGATATATTTATAGAGGGCAAGGGATCATCATAAAATAAAGCAGCAAATACTAAAGAAGTCAATGTAAAAGAGAGGCCAGGGATTTAGGGTATAGAGATCATAAATTTTCATCGATATAAACAGTTCATGTACCTCAGAAGCTGAGGTTTAGCTATAATTTCAGGCCTGACCTCTGGGCTTCTGGTGTTCACTGTGCATGCACTGTCAAGATGCTGTATAAGGAGGAGGAGGAGGATGTTTAGGAGGACAGTGAGAGTTGCATATCAGAGTGATTTACTCATTTAATCATTTCTGAATCTGTCCCAAATCCTGCAAGGCTGGGTTGAATATTCCATACTTGAGAGGATTTTATTGTCCTAGCAAGTTACATTTAATTCTTTCTACATCATCCCAGCAAAAATGAAGGATTTCTTCCTCTGAATGTTCCCAAGTGAAGAAAGAGGAAGAAAATAGTTGCAAGAAACACATGTATCAGTTGTGTTTCTCAGCATCTCAGCTTCCTTTAAATTACCCAAATATATCAGTCGGGCTTTAATAGAAATGAATGTTTTCTCTCTCCCCCACCATCCCACTGCTTTTCACACTCACCTACATGCCTGTATATATTTGTGCATTGCTTGCTTTTTGAATATACCATTTTCATATTAATAATAATTAAAAGCAGTAATAATAAAGGATGATGGCATCCACAGGAACCACTGATGCTTTTAGCTTGGTCCTAATTGCCATTAAAGAGAATTCTAAATGCTTTCTATATCTCTTGGATGATCTGGCTAAACAGCTTGCTTGCTTCTTTTCTATTAGTTTGAGTTGGAAAATATTGTGTCAGCACTAAGTGAACCTTTTTGTTCTCATCACCATCCTAATGGACAATCAGTTTGTAGGAGACACCTCACCAACATACTTACCTAAAAATAGATACTTGATGGACAAACACGTGGTATGTGTGAGGAAGGAGAGATAGATTTTATTATCCCTACTGAAACTAATACAAGATTTTCAAGGGAAGATTGCATTACAGGCATTATCATAAAATGCAAAGCTATCAAACTGATAAGTTCTCTTTGTTTTTAGCAGCTGTCTGTGGTTGATTTGACATTTCAAGCCTTGCTAACTGTAAATAAAATCAAAGGATAGAGAAATGCTTGCTGAGGACTTTAGGGCCTGCTGTTATATAAGCCATGTCCAAGAGAGTAATTCTTGCTCATATTAGTCCTATTGATTTCACCAGGTCCACTCAAGTAAATAAGAACTGGCCCCCTGAGAAGATGTTGTAGGGAAATAATTCAAAAGAACCCACCGATGTTAACAATTCCTCAAGCCATCCTTATTATTCTTTCTGAATTGTTCAGCGTTAATGCAAAAAAATACTCATGAGATACTCTACAAATTCCAGTGAGATAATTGACTTTTTGAAAAGGTTGGAAGTGGGTGGGTAGAAGAAAATACAAGCATATTTTCAATGGCATATCTGAGTGAAGTAGCGATGCCAGCTGTCCATGAGCGTCTCATAAATGGTTTCAGTTTCTGCAACCACTAGGTTGTGCTGTTGTATAAAAAACAGGGATTGTCTTTTTTTGGAGGGGAACATGCTGCATAATAATGGTTTCATGCTGTGCAGAATCTTGTAAATACTGTTTTACAGTTCTTACTAACAACAGAAGTACATAAGATCAAGAGAGAGAAACTGTCATTTGCTTTCTCATCAAAGCCAGGTCCAAGACCTGGTTTTAGCTAGTCATTTTTGTATTCAGTAGAAGTGCCCTGAAGATCCCCACATTGTCATTTTGAATGTATTTTCTGTATGCCACAAAGATGAAGCACTTCCTCTTAACAAAGCCTCAGCTAGACTTGTCTGTTCTGACAGAGCTTTTGAAAACTCAGAGGTACTTTCTGAAGTTCCCAAATTTGAACTGGACTTTTCTTCCCTCATTTGGCACTGTACTGAGGCCTTCATAATAAGCTGCATCACCATTTCCCTGAGTTACCAGATCTAGGTTGCAAAAATACATTTGATCACTAGAAGGCAGCAAAGAGATACAGAAAATGTCAGCTCTTTACTGCTTTTTATTGGTTGCTGGATTTTTGTTGTCAGATCTATCAGCTTTAATTTTTTTTCCCCAAAATCATCTTTCATTTATCAATATCATGCTGTGAGGTTATTCATGGTGAAAATCTATGAGTTGTGGAAGAGCATAATGGCCTTAAAGATAGAGACTTCCACATCCATATCCAATCCATTTTCCAAACGGGGTAAAATTTTGCTATTATTGCTATTGTATTTGTATTCTGTGCAGTATATTTGGGTCATTCAGATTTTCTGTTGCTTAAAAGTGAAAATATTGTTTTCCTAATTGTTCCTCCCCCTCCTTGAAACAATAACATCTTTTTAAAAACAATATGATTTCAGTTTGGGCAAAATGGCAGTATAACTCTTTTAACATTGACTTGACTTTGATAGTGAGATGATTGGCATAATAAATTTAATGAATGAATGGATAAATAAATAAATAAATATAAATAATTCTTGCAACAAGCACTCCCCAAAGAGCGTTTGCTACCTATTTCTAATCTAGTCTTCTCAACAGGAGTTGTGTTTATTAAATAATTTACATGAATATGTATATATTCATTTTTGTCCATATGTGCTTTAAAGTGGCTGTGGATTCATTTCTTTCTCAGGTATTGTGTCAAGCTTTCAGAATTTTGCTTGGATTAACACCTTCCTTATCTTTCCTGTTTCTTTTTAAACAGAGCAGTCAAATAGGTAGCAGAGTTAATGGGTTTCTTTACCCCATAGCTCTAAGAGGGAGCAGGTCATCCCCAATCCCTGAGCCTTCAATTAGTTAGCTTAGTCAGGGTTCCCAAGTTTGGCAATTTTAAGATGCATGGACTTCTGGGAGTTGAAGTCCATGAGTTTTACAAATGTCAAGGTTGGAAACCCTGACTTAAGTGGTCTGCCATAAGCATTTCATTTGAGAACTATCAGCCTCAGTTTTGACTCTTGGGATAACAATTTACCCGCTGATTAATTAAGTTTTGCCTGCTACTGTACTGTAAAAAGCAAAATATTATTTTTCCAGAGAGTCTACAGATAAAGAAACTAGCTATAGTTCATTGAAGTTTATGCCTGTTAATGATATTCTGATTCTGAAAAGATGCCACCAGAGTCCTGATTTTTTTTTACTGCGATGGACTAACATGGTCTTTTCCCTAAAGTGGAAACAAACTATAATGATTATATGAACAGACCTTTAGGCTGTTAACCTTGACGAATTTTATGTCAATCGTAATGCAATCTAAAAAAACAAAAACATATGTAAAAAGCAAGAAATGACTCAGTTACTTTATCTAGCTTACGACATAAAACTGTGATTCATCATTGAATTCTTAAATTGCTCCTCTTCTGGGCTTATGCCAATTTAACTCTGATAACTTAAGAAAATCTTGTCCAGAATGAGACACTTTGGCAATACCTTGCAAAGAAATCAGTCCAGATGGCAGTCATTCATCCCATTAGACAATTCACCTGCTATTCTACCTTCCAATCTTACCGTTCAAGGAAAACAGTGGCGAGCTACAGGGATATCTTACTAGGCATGCACACAAATTAAATTTAATTATACCAAATTAAGGAATAGAAATTCACATATATACAGGAATAAAAACAGCTGTAAAATAAAATTATATTTTTGCTGCCCTATTAATGTCTACTGTTTCCTACAGAAACTTTTGTCAGTAGTCTTGCAATAATGCTGTGGTTATAAAACTTTCCTGGCATACAGAATACTGTTAGTTCAAAACACAGAAGAAATTCTTTTTTAAAAAAATATTATCTTTCTTTCTGTTGTATTTAATAGAAAATATATTTGATGAATGGGTACTTATCTGTTTACTTTGAAATAATTACCTCAATTTATTCATTACCTCAAGTTATTGGAAGATAATGAAGCAAAGTATTGCTGGAATTATTAGAAATAGTAGGAAAATAAGCCGCTCATGAAAAAGAGAAGTAGTAATTAATATATGGATTTGAATCAGAATATCCCACATGGCAGGCTGGCATCATCACTACTACATTATAGCAAGAGTATAAATAAATGAAATTTTAAAATTTTTATTAGTAAAAATAGCCTGATACAATCTGCCAGAAAATTGGATTAAGAAACTTGTTCTTTAAGAGTAAATCCTATGGGTGTTTCCCAGACAAGGCTATTGTCATGTCTCAGCTTCCTTAGCAGAATTTTAAACATCTAATGGAAAGTCCAAATGATATTGCTCTCTGAGTGTACGTCCCTAGTAATGGATATGGGGGAGTGACCTTCGGAGACAGAAGGAGAAGCCATAGACTGGACAACTGTCTTACAAGAGTAATTTCAGTCCATGGAAACAAAAGGAACACAGGAAATGTTTCAGAAGGGACTCTTCCTAGTCTAGGGGAAAAAAGGCAAGAAGGGGACAAATACTTTCAGATGTGCAAGATTTTCAATTGTAACCTTAGCAAGAGAACTAACACTAAAGATAGTGTTAGTACTCCTGCTTTGTGCTCCTTGTCCAGACTACCTCAAAGAGCTGACACCTCTCGTGTTTCCCCACTGGGTTTTCAGTATGTATGTCCATACGTATGTACAGTAGTGGCCAAAATTGTAGACACCTTTTGGGAAAAGTGTATTTTTGAGGTTTGATGGCTAATCACACCACTTTTTTTGGAGTACCATAAAATTATATATCAATGGAAAGATAATTTAATCAAGAATGTAATGAAACAAAGTTTGTTCAATTATCTGTACTGTAGTCTATGAAAAGTTATAGCCAAATAACCAGAAAAAGGAAACACAACTTGCTTAGGTTGATATCAGGTAGCTTTCCTTCATCTGATTGTAGCCAATGAGCACGAGTGTTTAGAGAACCAATCAGGTGTCATCTTGTTTTGGCAATGAGCCAATCAGATCACAGTAGGATTCAGTTATTGATGTCATGTATTGAAGCTGAGAGGAGGACATTTGTCAGTGTGTTATGTGATCACTTATCAAGTTGGTTGGGTTTTTTTGTGTTCTTTCATTTAGTGAGCTTGTAGAACGTAATAAAATTAAAGTAATGGTGCAAAGAGTTGACTGGTTGCCCAAAAAGCGATGTAAAATAGTATTATTAAGTGAACAAGGGTACAGTTATAAAGAAATTAGAAGAAAAGTTGATGGAAACTTAACCAAAGGTGGCATTTCTACTGTACACTTATATTTATGTATTAATAGAGTATAAGAAAATGTAGAGAATATTTCATATCTTTTAACTGGTAGCATTATAGGCTATTTTTGGCTACACATTTCCTGTAAGAGGTGTAAAGGTTTATCTATAAAATGAAAGTATTTTCTATGCTTTTATTTTAATATAAACTTGGAATATATTTAATATATCAAATCCCAGCTTTCATTTTTAAAATATGGTCTAGAGGTATATATTTTGATTAAGTTTTCTGTCACACAACCATTTTAAATAATGGCAACACATCCGCATTCAAAAATGGGATGAGAAGGATCCAGAAACAAGTCAAAATGCCAGCTTTTGATTCTCCCAGTCTAGATTTGATCATCTATGTTCAGATATATACTACCCAAACAGGAATGCAACACAAGAATACATCAGTGCTTAATAAACCAAATTTCCACTTTGTAAAGACACAAATGAGAATTTTACCACAGGAACCTAATTCATTTTCCCTCAGCTAAGGAAAAATAGCATTTTTCCTGACCTTTAAAAGCAAATACATCACTAATAATGTCTGAGAAAAACATTTCTGCTAAGAATGCAATTGCTACTAGTTTGGATAACAGAGAGCATGTTCAGTGCCAAATGTTTATTTGCCCTTAAATGTGTGTGTATGTGTGTATACACAGAAACACACATGTACACAAGCACACATCTAATTATAATACAACTATCTAAATAAAATATTTTTGCTCATATTTATCACAACCTTTGAATAATTCTGCTTTGCTGAAAATAGCTAATATACTAAAAATTCTGTTTGTTCCTGGTTTCTATTTAGCAAGGACAAATAAGGAAATAGATAGATAGAAAATTAACCTTGGGACTTTTTTTTAAAATGCACACACATATATATTACTTGTTAGACAGCTGTGGAAATTTAACCTGTGACTTTATCTCATAAACAGGCTAGCTTATTTCTGTTTCATTTTTAGTCCATGTTGCCTGTCAGAGATGGCCACAATATCTCATTAGAATTCAAGGCGGGATGAGGCTGTGTAGAGACTGCTGTGTATATTATGCATACAAAGTCATTGTTCAAAAGATTTCTCCTGCCTATTCCCTTGTAACACCTCTGTACTTGAAATGTTATGTTGTCGTATGCCTATGCCAATCAGAAAATGGAGTGATCATAACCTTTTTGCTTGTGTTAAAGGATAAAAAATAATATCAATTTATCTTCACTGGACTAAATTAATGGACTAAAATACCCCTTTTAATCAATAGATAATATAAACTGTACATAATTATAAATGATAGGGGTTTTTTTAATGCAATATACACAGTGGGTTGTGCAGTGCTTCCGTTTTGATTCCACAAAGGTGTTTTACAATGCAGAGGAGTTTCTATGTAGTGCCAGTCAACAACACCTTAAGCATTCATATTTATCTCCGGGATTGTGAATCTGGCCCTTTGTCCCTGGAAAAGACATGGTTACTTTAAAGAATTGCACTGCATTCATATTCCCATGGATTCATGCCCCTATTCATCCACACTTTTGGAAGGAATAAAAAGCACTGTAACAGCCTTCTTCATGTTTTGCAAAGTTTATGTTACAAATTTTGTGTCTGTATGTGTGTCTGTATCTGTTGGCGGGAGGTCTTTAGAAACTTGAAATTCCAATCAGACATAAACAGAGTCCAAGAAGCAAATAAGGTAGTTCATACATTTTCAAAAGTGTAGACTAAACTAATGAAATTCTGATACATTTTGAGGGAATATGCTTAGAATACATATTAAGCTGCTCACTAAGGGACAAAAGAACGACTTATTTCTTTGCTGTTATGCTGAGCTGACCATGGCATTGAAAGAGACTTTGGCATGTATGTTTCTCTACTGTATATGCATTTTAAACATTCGAAACATGCTTTTAACAGTTGCTATTATTCTTAGCAACTATCCTGTGAAATATGTTGTAATAAACCAACTTTTACAAACATAGGATGAGATTAAATGGACTCCAGAAGATGGTAGAGGACAGGAAGGCCTGAAGGAATGTTGTCCATGGGGTCGCAATGGGTCGGACATGACTTCACAACTAACAACAAGTATCATTTAATATGTATTTTTTCTCATGATAAATTAGAAAAAAAGGCATACAATATAACATGAAGGCTATACGCAGTGCTAAATATTGTGCATAGATTAATACTGAAATTAACTTTTGCATTCCTCTGAAGAATGAAAAAAGATATTTTAGGAAAAAAAAAATCCCCTTCATGGATTACTGCCTTGTCGTGGCGAAGGGGCTTGCGTAATTCAATGAAGCTATGAGCTATGCCGTGCAGGGCCACCCAAGACGGACAGGTCATAGCTGAGAGTTCTGACAAAACGTGATCCACTGGAGAAGGAAATGGCAACCCACTCCAGTATCTTTGCCATGAAAACCCTATGGATAGTACCAAAACACAAAACGATATGACGCTGGAAGATGAGCCCCTCAGGTCGGAAGGCGTCCAATATGCTACTGGGGAAGAGCAGAGGGCTAGTACTAGTAGCGCCAGAAAGAATGAAGCGACTGGGCCAAAGCCGAAAGGACGCTCAGCTGTGGATATGTCTGGTGGTGAAAGGAAAGTCCGATGCTGTAAAGATTTTTTCTCCATAGGAACCTGGAATGTAAGATCCATGAATCAAGGAAAGCTGGACGTGGTCAAACAAGAGATGACAAGACTGAACATCGACATCTTAGGTATCAGCGAACTAAAATGGACAGGAATGGGTGAATTTAATTCAGATGACCATCAGGTATACTACTGCGGGCAAGAATCCCTCAGAAGAAATGGAGTAGCCTTCATAGTCAATAAAAGAGTAGGAAAAGCAATATTGGGATACAATCCTCAAAATGACAGAATGATCTCAGTTCGAATCCTAGGCAAACCATTCAATATCACAGTAGTCCAAGTCTATGCCCCAACCACCAGTGCTGAAGAGGATGAAATTGACCGGTTCTATGAAGCCCTACAGCACCTTATAGAAGTAACACCAAAAAATGATGTCCTTATCATCATGGGGGATTGGAATGCTAAAGTAGGAAGCCAAAAGATAACTGGAATAACAGGCAAGTTTGGCCTTGGAGTACAAAATGAAGCAGGGCACAGGCTGATAGAATTTTGTCAAGAGAATACGATGGTCATAGCAAACACTCTTTTCCAACAACCCAAGAGACGGCTCTACACATGGACATCACCAGACGGTCAACACAGAAATCAGATTGACTATATGCTCTGCAGCCAAAGATGGAGAAGCTCTATACAGTCGGTAAAAACAAGACCAGGAGCTGACTGTGGCTCAGACCATGAGCTTCTCCTTGCAAAGTTTAGGCTTAAACTGAAGAAAGTAGGGAAAAGCACTAGGCCACTCAGGTATGAATTAAATCATATCCCTGTTGAATATACAGTAGAGGTGACAAATAGATTTAAGGAATTAGATCTGATAGACAGAGTGCCTGAAGAACTATGGACAGAGGTTCGTGACATTGTACAACAGGTAGCAACCAAAACCATCCCAAAGAAAAAGAAATGCAAAAAAGCAAAATGGCTGTCTGAGGAAGCTTTGCAAATAGCTGAGGAAAGGAGGGAAGCGAAAGGCAAGGGAGAAAAACATAGATATGCCCAATTGAATGCAGAATTCCAGAGAATAGCTAGAAGAGATAAGAATGCCTTCTTAAATGAACAGTGCAAAGAAATAGAAGAAAACAATAGAATAGGGAGGACCAGAGATCTTTTCAAGAAAATTGGAGAGATGAAGGGAACGTTTCATGCAAAAATGGGCATGATAAAGGACCAAAATGGCAGGGACCTAACAGAGGCAGAAGAGATTAAGAAGAGGTGGCAAAATTACACAGAAGAACTATACAAGAATGAGCTTAACGTCCCAGATAATCACAATGAGGTGGTCACTGACCTCGAGCCAGACATCCTAGAATGTGAGGTGAAGTGGGCCTTAGAAAAGCTGAGCAACAACAAAGCTAGTGGAGGTGACAGTATTCCAGCTGAGCTATTCAAAATCTTAAAAGACAGTGCAGTAAAAGTGCTACACTCAATTTGCCAGCAAATTTGGAAAACTCAACAGTGGCCACAGGATTGGAAAAGATCAGTTTACATTCCAATTCCAAAGAAAGGCAGTGCCAAAGAATGTTCAAACTATCGCACCATTGCACTCATTTCTCATGCTAGTAAAGTCATGCTTAAAATCCTACAAGCTAGACTTCAGCAGTATGTGGATCGAGAACTACCAGAAGTACAGGCAGGATTTCGAAGAGGCAGAGGAACTAGAGATCAAATTGCCAACATACGCTGGATCATGGAGAAAGCTAGGGAGTTCCAGAAAAACATCTACTTCTGCTTCATTGACTATGCTAAAGCCTTTGATTGTGTGGATCATAACAAACTGTGGCAAGTTCTTAAAGAGATGGGAGTACCAGACCATCTTATTTGTCTCTTGAGAAACCTATATGCGGGTCAAGAAGCAACAGTGAGAACTGGACACGGAACCACTGATTGGTTCAAAATTGGGAAAGGAGTCCGGCAAGGCTGTATACTGTCGCCCTGCCTATTTAACTTATATGCAGAGCACATCATGAGAAAGGCAGGGCTAGATGAATCAAAAGTTGGAATTAAGATTGCCGGAAGAAATATCAACAACCTAAGATACGCAGATGATACCACTCTAATGGCAGAAAGTGAAGAAGAACTAAAGAGCCTCTTGTTGCGGGTGAAGAAGGAGAGTGCAAAACTTGGGTTGAAACTTAACATTAAGAAAACCAAGATCATGGCATCTGGCCCTCTCAATTCCTGGCAAATAGATGGGGAAGAAATGGAGGTAGTGACAGATTTTGTTTTCCTGGGCTCCAAGATCACTGCAGATGGGGACTGTAGCCAAGAAATTAAAAGACGCTTGCTCCTGGGGAGGAAAGCCATGGCAAATCTAGACAGCACACTAAAAAGCAGAGACATCACCCTCTCAACAAAAGTGCGTATAGTCAAGGCTATGGTCTTCCCAGTTGCAATGTATGGCAGTGAAAGTTGGACCATAAGAAAGGCTGAGCGCCAAAGAATTGAGGCCTTTGAACTATGGTGCTGGAGAAGACTCCTGCGAGTCCCTTGGACCGCAAGGCGATCAAACCGGTCAGTCCTAGAGGAGATCAATCCTGACTGCTCTTTAGAAGGCCAGATCCTGAAGCTAAAACTCAAATACTTTGGCCACCTAATGAGAAGGAAGGACTCACTGGAGAAGAGCCTAATGCTGGGAAAGATCGAGGGCAATAGAAGAAGGGGACGACAGAGAATGAGGTGGCTGGATGGAGTCACTGAAGCAGTAGGCGTGAGCTTAAATGGACTGCAGAAGATGGTAGAAGACAGGAAGGCCTGGAGGAATGTTGTCCATAGGGTCGCGATGGGTCGGACACGACTTCGCAGCTAAGAACAACAACAACAACAACAACAGGAAAAAAATCTTGTTAAAATATGCATTTTAATAATCATGTATATTTTTAAATTAATGTTTCTTTTTTCAACACATTTAACTCATGTAATATAGATTATTCCTTAGGATGAAGTACAATTTTCTCTTAAGCATCATTAGAGAGGTTAATTTTCTGAAAAACAGGTCTTTTCCCCACCTGGTTCCATCAACTGGTTATTCTCAATATCTGAAAACTGTAAAGGCTCAAAATACTGATCAAGAGAGGCAACAAGGATGAGTCCTTCGTAAATTCACCCTTAAGCCAGAGGAAAATTTAGACCAGCCTTACAAACAGCTGATATTTTTAATGACTAAAAGCCCTAGAAGTTTATTCTCACATTTTTCTTCTCCCCAAAATGTTTTCCATTGGCAAGATATTGCCCATCTTTTAATTCTCTGACATCAGTGCTCTATTTAAGCTAGACTGTTTTCTACTGAGATAGGAAAACAATAGAACTGCCATCAGAAAGTTGTATAGTTTTTGTGGGCAAAAAGAAATGTTTGATTTGCAATAGTGGCGAATATCTGTAGCTTGGGTATAGAATGAAGGTGAAGGTTCATTCTCCGAACTTGTGGGTTGGTTTCCTAACGTTTCATTACCAGGCTAGGTAACAGAGGTTAGGGGATGTCAGTGTCAGTGTTCTTCTGTTTATAAGGGCTTCAGGTGTGGTGTGTCAGGTGAGGGTCTTGTGATGGGTCAGGTATGAGTCATCGGTGGGAGGCTTGTGATGGAGAGGTTGTGATGGGTCTCGTGATGGGGAGGTTACATCAGGTCAGGGTCATTGGGAGGTGAACTACTGGTAGGACGGAGAGGGGGGCTTGCAGGAATTGGTTGGGGGTTGGGGCTGTCTCTGGCTGGCTATGCAGTTGATTTGGATTCTGACGGGTTTGTAAGCTAGTTGTAGGTCAATATCTCTGTTGATGGAATTGCTTGTGGAGTGCCAGACTTCAATGAACTCATGAACGTAGCATGGTTGATGATTTTAGTGTTGCTCCAATTGAACTGGTATTTTTTGGTGTTGGTGTGGGTAGAGATTAAGGATTTGGGATCGAGGCGTTTGACTGCCAACCGGTGTTCGTGGATCCTGTTTTTTAATTGATGTAATGTTTGTCCCATGTAGAATTGGTTGGAATCATTACAGTTTATTTTGTAGATTACATTGTTTCTTTCATCCTTCTTTATGTTGTCTTTGGTTCTAGATAGTTTCTGGCAGAGTATGGCTGTGGGTTTGTGGGCTATTGCTATTCCTAGGAGAATTCTGGCTGTTATTTCTGACACTCTTTTTGTGTATGGTAGGGTTAGTTTTTGCATGGTTGTCGGCTGTATGGTGTGTTGTGGTTTGGGTGCTGTGTGTCGGAATACAAAGTTTCTGGGATAGCCATTATGGAGAAAGACGTCAAGCAGACATTTCTCTTCCTTTTTTCTTAGTGCTGTGGTGCTGCAGTGTGTCTTGGCTCTTCTGAAGAGGGTCTGGACACAGCTTCTTTTGTGTGTGGTGGGATGGTTGCTTGCAAAGCTGAGGATCTGGTCCATATGTGAAGATTTGTGGTAGATGAGGGTTTCCAGTTCTCCATTGTTCAGTCTCCTTATGTCGATGTCAAGGAATGGGTGTCTGTTGTCTGGTTCCTCCACAAGCAGTTCCATCAACAGACACATCAATGTACAACCAACCTACAAACCCCTCAGAATCCAAATCAACTGCACAGCCAACCAGAGACAACCAATGACCCTGACCTGATATATCTTTCCCATCACAAGACCCATCACAAGCCTCTTTCTAATGACTCACACCTCGCCCATCACAAGACCCTCACTTGACACACCTACACCTGAAGCACTTATAAATAGAACAATGACACTGACATGCCCTAAACTCTCCTGAAGATGTTACCTAGCCTAATAACAAAATGTTCAGAAACCAACCCACAAACCCAGAGAACAAAGTTTCACCCTCAATGTTCGATTTATTCCTGAAAATTGCAGTGGAAATGTTAACTCTGTAAACCAAGTACAGAATACAATTTTTAAGTTACTTTATCAAATTTAATTCAGCAGAGTTACTAAAATGTCATGTGGCCAAAATAGGTCTCTCATTTGTGAAGTTCAGTATAAAGTTTCACTGCCTACATTTATGCATCACATACTTTTATACCAATTAATATGATCGAACAAATCACAATTTTCAGTTAAAGTTTTTATAGTATAATGATGGTGATGAATATGTCAAAAGAGCTTTTTTTTCTCTGCTACCCATCTCCAAAATAAAATTTGCTTTTTTTCAATCACAGATTATATCAGTGCTTTTATCAAACTATCCACCAGGATAACTCAAACCTAATCCGCAAGTACTGTGTATGCAGTACTTTTTTTGTAAAAGAAAAAGGTGCCGGAACTCACACATGTCATACAACCCGCCTTGCCTACCCTACAAGGTTCCATCCAAAAAAGGTGCCGGAACTCCGTTCTGAGCGTTCTATGAGAAAAAAAGCCCTGTGTGTATGTATCTATTCGCATTTGTTTAGCCTGCTAGTTTTTTCTCACATTAGTGTGGGAATAATTCTTTTGGAAACCCTTACTGTCATTTAAAAAAATCCTAAATAAGTCATGTCATCAGCAAATTTAGACACTTAATTGTTCATCCATAAGGAGCATCAATCCCTAAGTACATTACTGGGGAGATTGATAACTTATGGTTCTTCTTTGCGAGAAGTATTTATTTTTTCTCTTTGTTCTCCATTTACAATTTGCAACTGTATTTGAGATTTTTTTTTCTGTGAGTCTTTGTCAAAAGATGTTTAAAAGTCCTTGTAAATAATACTAAGCATCCTATTGCTATTCATGTGCTTATTGAAACTTTTTACATAGTGAGTCATTGGGACAGAACTTACTTCAGCAGAAGCCATAATTTTATTTTGCAAAAGGAATCTGTTTTGGCATGTATATCCCCCTCCAATATCTGTTTGTGTATATTTTTGACTCCTGTAATAGGCTGCCGTGTTCTGTTACATACTTATACTTATGACCTACAATAAACCCCAGCGTTACTTGACAATCATACTATAATGGTTATACATCTTCAGTTGAAAATCTTTACTCAAGGGATCAATTTCCAAAAAGCTATTTTCTCAGGGAGTAGAAAAAAAAAGTCTTTGCCAACATAACTGAGAAAACATTGAATAATTTTCAGTAACTTTCATGGCAGACTATTAAAATTAAAGACTGGATTGAATTTTTTAAAATCATAGTTGTCTTCTTCTTCTTTAGACCCTATTATTCCTATTCTGTCTTGCTGACCAATCCCTGTTATAAATAATATATTTATTTAGAATTGCATTCAGTCAAACAGGTGTGCTTTCCAACAGATTTTATGTTAGAGGAGCAGGCTGTTAGAAAACAAGCACGAATTGGATGAAACCAGAAAGGAACGTGAAAAGTATGGAAAAGCTTTGCATGAATTCCACAGTAAGAGAGAACTTGATGCTGTCCTGTGTTTTCACTTCTCAGTGATGATGGACATTTCTTTTATTAATAGTTACATGTGAGTTAACAGCATCCCCCTTGCAGATGCCCCTTACTCACTCCAACATTCTCTACCAATGAATATAAATGACTAATCTAATCAGTTTCCCTTAACCACCTCACCATCTCTTATCCTGAAATTGAAATGCCTCCAGCAAAATTTATTTCAGTGCTGACCCCTACCCATGCTGAAATACCTTATTTTGAATTCTAATACCAGTTCTCTCTGTGACTCTTATTTATAGGCCTTTTTCCTATTGTGCTTATCACCATAATGTCTTAGCTCTTCACATAACTTAATGAACTTTGTCGAAAAATCAGTATGAGGGAGAGAAGTGCTATTATCCTGATTCCATGGGAAAGGTTCTCTAGTATGCAGGCCCTGTGGTTTGGCCAATTTATGCAGAGAGCTGATGACAAAACCACTAGTATGGCCAACTGTATTATGAGCTCTAATCCAGTGCCTTCTACATTATTCCACATACAAATAAACATGTATCCATGTGGTTTGCCTAATATTTTGCTATCTGATAAGAAGTGCATTGTTCATTTGAAAAATACACCTGCGTGAGCAGCCTGATCTGTTAGTAATCTTGCCTGAGGTTCTTAACATATCTGAAGATTTTTCAGTTTATGCAAAGTTCAGCAATGGACAGTGTTGTTCAGTCATCCAAAATCAAAATTTATTTTTAGGAAAAAAATAAGATGCTCCAAACGCTTATTATAAATACACAGTGCTTTTTTTTCTAAAGAAAAAAAAAGGTGCCGGAACTCTCATCTTGGTGGGCACAGGAGGCAGGGGGGTGGGGGGGCGGTGCTGCTGCAGTCACAGGTGCGAAGGGTGTTGGCGGCAGGCTCCCCTCCCTGGGGCCAGAGCTGGCACGGCTGGTGCTGTGGGAGCAGCAGAGCCCACTCTATATGGCAGGGCTGCGCAATGCAGGCAGCGGAGGCGGTGCGGGCCAGGCGATGTTTTAATCTTATGATTTTAAATATATATCTTTTCTATTGTAAGTTTCCCCAAACCTCACCATGTGGATTGCATACAAATATTATATAATTGGTAAATAAAGGTAGAACATATGTTAAATATACATGAAATGATAATATGCTTCCCTACAAAGTCAATTCTTGCTCAATGACAGACCGAGGAGTTAACTCGGAAAGGCAAGAGAAAAAATCTAGAAGAGGTCTGTGCAGCTCTTCAACATCTTCATCAACGATTTGGATGAGGGGATAGAAGGGGAACTCATCAAATTTGCAGATGACACCAAGCTGGCAGGAATAGCCAATACTCCAGAAGATAGGCTTAAGATACAGGAGGATCTGGACAGACTCGAACACTGGGCACTATCTAACAAAATGAAATTCAATGGTGAAAAAAGTAAGGTTCTACATTTAGGCAGGAAAAATCAAATGCACAGGTATAGTATAGGTGGTATCTTGCTCAATAGTAATGACTGTGAGAGGGATCTTGGAGTCCTAGTGGACAATCACTTAAATATGAGCCAGCAGTGTGCTGCAGCTGCCAAAAAAGCCAACACAGTGCTAGGCTGCATTAACAGAGGGATAGAATCAAGATCACATGAAGTACTAATACCCCTTACAATGCCTTGGTAAGGCCACACCTGGAATATTGCATCCAGTTTTGGTCACCACGATGTAAAAAAGTTGTCGAGACTCTAGAAAGAGTACAGAGAAGAGCAACAAAGATAATTGGGGGACTGGAGGCTAAAACACATAGGGAACGGTTGCTGGAATTGGGTATGTGTAGTTTAATGAAGAGAAGGATGAGGGGTGACATGATAGCAGTGTTCCAATATCTCAGGGGTTGCCACAAAGAAGAGGGAGTCAAGCTATTCTCCAAAGCACCTGAAAGCAGGACAAGAAGCAATGGATGGAAACTAGTCAAGGAGAGAAGCAACCTAGAACTAAGGAGAAATTTCCTGACAGTTAGAACAATTAACCAGTGGAACAACCTGCCTCCAGAAGCGGTGAATGCTCCAACACTGGAAGTTTTTAAGAAGAGACTGGCCAGCCATTTGTCTGAAATGGTATAGGGTTTCCTGCCTAAGCAGGGGGTTGGACTAGATGACCTCCAAGGTCCCTTCCAACTTCTTCTTCTTCTTCTTCTTCTTCTTCTTCTTCTTCTTCTTCTTCTTCTTCTTCTTCTTCTTCTTCTTCTTCTTCTTCTTCTTCTTCTTCTTCTTCTTTCTTCTTCTTCTTCTTCTTCTTATTATTATTATTATTATTATTATTATTATTATTATTCTTATTATTATTATTATTATTATTATTACTATTACTATTATTATTATTATCATTATTATTATTATTATTATTATTATTATTATTATTATTATTATTATTATTATTATTATTATTTATTAATTAACTTGTAGAAAGGAAAGGCCCACACTGATAAATTAAAAATCTTTGTGGTCTGCAGAGGAATGCTGGTGGGCTAATCAATGATTTGGTGACTAGAGGAGCATCTACAGTGTTGGAGCTTGTAATCATGGTAAGCCATGGAGGCACTAGGCAACATGACTTTCAGGGCACTGGTGGTGATTTCATTACTTTTAAAAAAAGTCTGTGCTCTGTCCAAGCATGCTTGGTAGGCTGCATGTACAGGCCTGGTCTAGAATTTATTTTGGAGCATTCAACTATCTAGAGCAGGCATGTCAAACTCATTTTGTTTGAGGCAACTTTTTATAAAAGAATTGCCATTAATTTGTTTTAATAAAATAATTTAAATCAATTTTCCACTTGATTTTAAATTAAATGAATGAGATTTTTTTTAGTACATAGCCAAATGCAATAAACTGATTTTAGGTAAATGCTACTGGAAGGAAAAAGCAATCCCTGTTGCGTTACTGATCCCAGAGAAACATTTGCATGTATGCAGGTATCCTTAGGGTGCCATAGTTATGGATGAGAAATATTGGTTGCAAAGTTGGCATTTCTGGATGTAATACAGATATTTTGGACTTATTTTTGTTTCTTTGCATGTTTGATATTTTTAAAAAGGCACATGCTACTGACTACACTTATGAACATATGTAACATGATCACTGCTTGTCCAAAATTTTACTATGCAGATTACCCCCAGAAATTATTTTAGCCTTTTTAATAAATGTTGTTATTGATGTTAAGCTCACCAGGGAAAACATCATATATTGTTATGTATATACTAGGTTAATTATTTAAAGACTGAAGTGCAACATAACTAGATTCTAAATAATCTATTTTTCAAAACACACAACAGTCCAAACAGAAAAAGTAAAGTCCAAATTAAGAATATTTCATTCTTAAGAATTGTTTAGATTCAAAATAGTTTTCAAGAGTGTACAAAAGATACTATTTTTTTCTAGAATCAGCTAAATTAGACATATTACATTGAGAAAAATGTTTCTCATTTCTTTCCTGTTACCTTTGATTTCATTGCAGAGATGTTAACATAAGAAATAGATTATTTTGTTATCTAATTTTACTTTCCAAAAGACAGAAGCAGATGAAAAATGTGAGGTTCTTTCCTGTTGGCTTTTCTGAATTAGCTGTTTTAGATTCTAAAGGTTTAGTTCCTAAAGAAGTAATCCTGTAAATAATTTTAATGTCCTCCTCTAGTGCAGGCTCTTTTATGACTCAAGGACTTCAACTCCCAGAATTCCTGAGCCAGCATGGCTCAGCTTGGAAACCTCTCCCTTTCCCCTCAGCATGGCTGGCTCAGGATTTCTGGGAGTTGAAGTCTACGAGTCATAAAAAAGAGCCAAGATTGCTAGCCCTGCAATAGGCTTAGGAAAGCCAATAAGGGAGCTGGGTTGTTTGGTTTTTTTTGGCAAAAAAAGGTTCCGGAACGCCGTGCTGAGCGTTCTATGAGAAAAAAAGCCCTGTAAATACATATATGAAAGATATTTGTGTTATTAGCACATGAGACTGCAACTAAGTGTACTTTTATTATGGAGGAACTGCCACTGCATCACATGGAATTTATTTCTCAGTTGATAACATATATTTCTAAGTTGCCTTTATATAGAGCAGTTACATTTGTGATTGTTCTCCTGCCTTCATTAGACACCATTAGACACCACATAAAAAGTGTCATGCTGTGCATCATTGTCACCTTACATGATTACTTTAGTGTCTAAAAGTAAACACAATTTCACTGCTCTGAACAAAGATGCATAATATCCATGGCAGAAATGTAGGACTATTAACACGTAACAGTAAAGTAGTTTTTCACTTATTTTATTCTTCATATGATTAAGTGCCTGAAAATTTAAGAGATTTTGTTATGGCAAATGCAAATTTTTTAAAAATATGAGGAAATGCCTTATGGTTTTCACAGATGGGTTGCTTGCATTTCTAAACACCAACACCCTCCATTCTTTGGGCAATCTACAGTACAAATCTGTTAAATATCTAAGACAAAGCAGAACTATCATTCCACAAATAAAATATTCTATCCTCGAACACAGAAAACCTATCTCATTTTGAAAGGAAAACAGAACAATACAGAACAAAACCCTCTTTCTGTGGCTTTTAATTTTAAATCTGTCATCTGTGTTTTCCTGTTGATGATCATCTCACTTTTAATGCCATGGAAGATGACAAAAAACACAAAGAAGCGACTGCATTGTGTTTTTCAGCACATGGCCATCTCTTCAAATGTATATTCAAAAAGCTCTTTCAGGAAGAATGCATTTATAACATCCTTGTGGTGGGGCCCCGGCAATAATAACATCTCAGTAGGCAGAATTACTTATAAAGGGAGGTGTCCAGATAGCTGGTGCTGGCCCTGAACACTCAATTAAGGGGAGTTTCCTCCCCCCCTTAACACACTCCCTGTGGTACATTAAATTTTACTGATATGTAATAGCTTCACCATTGCTGGCCTTGATTTTATTAACCTAAAAGGCTAAAGAACAAAAGACATATATTGCTGAGAGGTTAAAAAATACCTTAATAAAGGTATCATTAACAGCTCCTCAGAATATGCAGTGAAGCAAGTTACAGTACTCATTCTAGGAGATATTTGTTGTTTTGGACTCAGTAATTTTCTTTGAAAGATATTGATGGTTTTATGCCATCATATTATATTATTATAATATATATTATATTAAAGTCTTCCAAATTTGTTTCCAATTGTGAAAGTAATCCTTCCTTCCTTCCTCCCTCCCTCCCTCCCTCCCTCCCTCCCTCCCTCCTTCTCTCCCTCCCTCCCTCTCTTCCTTTCTAGAAGAACTATTAACCAGTGAAATAATATAATGATACAGATGTAATAACCAGCAGTTTTGGCCTACATGCTTATCTCTAAATGGTGTCAAATGTTATCTGATAATCAATATCAAAGCATTTGGTTTATGTGCATGTGTTTTTAAATGTGCAATTGTTTATGTTGCTGACAAATGTTTGTTTTTTTATTCCTCTTCCTGACTATAGTTTTCACATACAGAATCCATTAGTAACAACTTTCAATATTATTGCATTTCTCTTACAGCTCTTAAGATTTCAATGGGCCTAGATTGATTTATATTCTAATTTGGGAAATTTATAAAGGGCTTAGAATTAAGCTTGGGTCAATTGTAGAATGTTCCTAATTTCTAAAATAAGATGGAATACCAGTGTCAGACTTGCTTAGAGGTAATTCTTTTTCATCTAGTAGCCTTCTCATCTAATCCCTCAACTCAGAGAACTCTGGACTGATTCCAGTCCTTTTTGAAGGCAGCTTTCATAGGTAGATGCTGAACAACTCCTACTCATTTTTTCACTGGCTGAGAGAAACCTACAGGGTTACACTTTGTCGCATGGACTGTAAACATTTATATGAAACCACCGAGAGAGTTTGGGGATTGTTTTGAAGGGGAAATGGAGTGACCAGAGATTTGAAACCTGGAAGTTTTCTGGAAAGAAATAAATTTTCATATTTTGATAAAAATGTAACAAAATTTATAAATGTCTTTATGAAAAAGAATTTATTTCAATTAAAATATATTTTTAAAAGCATGATTTGGGGAGAGAGAAAAACAGGCAGATTTGGCCATCAGAATACTTTGACATTTTAGTTTTTAAAAGTTTTGCTTTGAAATGGTACTAAATGAAGATTATGAACAGTTTGTTCTAGTGGTTAGGTCACCAGGCTAGGAACCAGGAGATTGTGAGTTCTAGTCCTGTCTTAAATATGAAAGCATAAAACATAAAAGCAGACTATGTAGATTTTGGCCTAGTGATTATCTCTTAGCTTAATCTACTCTACAAGTTTATTGGGATAAAATTGTAAACTATCTTAAGCTCTGGAGGAAAAATCAGATTTAAATGAATTAAATAGATAAGGTCTTTATGAATTCTTCTGCCTTTCCCTAACTTCTCTGTCCACTTTGTAGGCACATAATGTATCTGTGGATCTATGTGAGGCCTTGCATGTGAGCTCAACAGTAAAACACAGGTGTCCAGACCCTTAACTGTTAATTCAACACTTGGTTAGACTTGGGACAAGATCTTCAGACTGTTCAGCCATCTTAAAATCTTTACTTTTGATTATTGTCTGCAGTACAAAAAAATTAGTGCCTTAATATATTTCTCTGTCAGAATTGAAATTCTGTCATTTTACATCATGCCTTTCTGTCAGGCATGAAGAATAAGGCATGAAAAATCAGGCATGAAGGCCTGTCAGGCAGGAAGAATGAGGATCACTTGTACATTCCACTTCAGTTTTATTACTCAGCCTATTTTTACAAGAATCTAGTCAACTAATGACCAGCATTAAAACGGCATTAGATAAGAGTTAACAGAATTCAAGTGGGAGGCTAGACTTGGAGTGTTTGTGGACCTATAACGATTCTAGGTTGAGTCCTCTCTTGACTCTGACCCCAGGTTCTGACACTTCTTTTTCTACATATCTCCTTTAAAGTGCATTGCAAGAGTTGAGCCTTGAGGTGATTAGGCTATGTGTGCCTATCTGAGAGGCTTCTTGATTCAGGAATGGGTGCAACCCATGCACCAGATGGAGCTGTGCAAAGGCCCTCTTGGCCAAAGCCACCACCTGCTTTTTAAGCAGGAGCTCTGAATCCAAGACAACTTCTAGATTGTGTACTACTCTTGAAAGGACAAGTGCTATCTTAGACAAGAAATCTCTGTATCTGGGAAGCCTTAATTTCCACAGACACTTTGATTTTGGTAGAATTGAACCAGAACACTGGAAAAGAACCTCAACAGCTTCATGTAGATGGCCTGGGTTGAAGGATATACTGGCATATTGATTATACTAGACTGGTGGATGATTTCACCCAGTGGCTTTATAAAGATATTAAACAGGAGGGAAGAAGATATCATAAAATGCAGCATCCCACATCAGAGGAATCTGAGGTGATCTCACTTCCTTTACCAATATTGACTGGAACTGGGTATAAAACAAGGTCCCCCAATTTCCAACTCCAAGCAGCCGGTTAAGAAGAATGGTACTGAAAGTCACTGAGAGATCGAGGAACCATTTTGGCTCTATCGCACTTATCAGCAAGTGTGATCAAAGCACTGTCAGTATTGAATCTTAGCTTGAAACCTGAATGAAATGTATCTAGATAATCCATTTCCTTCAGGATTCTCTGCAACTGCAGATTGATGATGTCCCCACCCAAATAAAATTGGAGACAGATTGGTAGTTGTCTAAAATTGTTGGGTCCAAGGTCAGATTCTTGAAGAAGGAGTAACCATAAGCCAACATCATAGCATGGATCAAACTACAGGTCACCTCCCTGGCCACCTTAAGAAGTCAAAAAACCTCAGTGGCTGAATTAATAGTACAGAGTATAATGTCCATCTTCATGTTCAGCTGTTACAATTAATGTATTCTGAAAAGTATAAATTGTTAATAGTGTTTGTGTTAAGGGTTAATAGTTAAATAAATATATTAATCAAAAGTAATTGAATTATTGCTTAATTACTTTAATTTACTTTTTACAAACTTTTCATATAGCCCCACATCTTTTTTTGCAGGGCAGCCATGATAAGCTCTTTAAAAATTGGAGCCCCAACAAAAATTGTTGCCTCTGGCTTAAATTGAAGTTTTAGCTATTATTTTTAAATGTATGTTGTTCAAATGCATATTTATTACTTTTCATATATCTCTTTTCAGGTATCTCTTTCCAATTACTTGAACAGCCAAAAAGAGAATGGAAAGATTTGCAAAACTAAGCAATAAGTAGTGCACTATGGGGTATCTGGCAAAATGGAAAACCCCAGGCTTGAATCTATGCTCCAAAATGATTGCTTGGATTTTTTTTCATAGGTTGAATTATGACATTGTAAAATTCACCCAACCTGAATTCCACCATTTTATGAGCCTATTTCTATTAAGGAGAAAAGTTTTAGTAAAACTAACTTGTTTTAAACATAGCATCACAGAAAATCATTTGCAAAATGATGATGTTCTTTTCACAGTGGAGTATTTTAAAACTACTGATGGAACAAATTATATAAAAATAGAACTCATTTTTAAACATTGCTGTATGATAGAATCCTTGAGGTGGGAAATGCCTTTCAGAAATCTCCTTATAATTGTGCAATTAATCCAGTTTTATGTTCATTATAGGTGAAGGATGAAAGTCAATATTTCCAAATAAAATTGTGTAATAGTCCAAATTTCAATAATTGCAATATTCCCTATTAATGTGAAAAACTGTACTGTACTTGTTTAACTTTAACTTTTATGCAACATTTTGCTTCTTCAAGAGGAAGAAATTTTGTTGAAATTCCAAATAAATCCATGGACATGCTAAATGAGAACATTAATGCTGTCGTTAAAAAGCAATCCTTTTCTTGAGAGGAAAGCAAACAGTGATTCTATCAACCTTGTGAAAATGTTCCAGCAGCCTAAGAAAATGTGCTTTCACTGATTTCCAGTCATAGATCAAGCTACAGACCTATTTGAGAGTAAATCCAAATTAATTCAAAATCATATTTTATCATCTAATCATATGGGCTGGCTTTTTACAGGGTATTTCATTTCTTTGCCCATTTTATTGAAAAAAAAAATGCAATTTGAAAGGTTATGTTGACTGATTGCAAGGGCTCCCAAATAACTGTGACTTTGATTCAGCCAGATCTGTTTAGGCATAAACTCTTTTGAAGATGTACAGAAACTTGAGTAGAAAGGTAATTGATTCGGCAGGGAAAATCTTTTCACAGAAACCAAAATATCTATACTTTTCTCTCAGAAATCTTCAAACAATTTAAAATGGTACACATTGGTAGGTGGTACAGTATATCATAGTTATGGCTTTGAAATGAGACAATAAAATTGTTAACTGTCTTATAAGGCATATTAAATTCCCTTCCCTAGGAGGAAGGCTAACTTTAAACCATCTTATGGTATTTGTGGCTACATCACTGGGTCCAAAGGGGCAAAGGTCACAAACAGGGCTTGGAGACTACACATTGTTTATTTCAATCTACTGGATTTCTCAACTAAAGACTGTAGATGCAGGTTTTTAGGAGGGTAAGAGGAGGGAAAGATTCATTGCTAATAAATCACTGTCAGGATGCACTAATTCCTGTGATTAGTAAGATCTTTACTCACTGACCTCCATTTAATTCTTAGTTTGACATTTTCATCTGTAGTGAGACTTTCAAGTTACTTTTAGAATCAACTCATTAACCCGTACATTTTAATTCTTTTAATCTGCTTTTATGGAACTTGATCTGATTGCTCTAACATTAATGATATCATTGATTTGTGCAAGTTAAATTGCATCAATTCGAATTGCATCTAGAATATATATTGCATTCACTTTCAATAGTGTAATCTGTTGCAAGATCATTTCAGCAATAGATCCTTGCATCTGAGGATTAGTTGATACTAAAGATCCATAAGTTATGGATATCTCCACAAATTGTTTTTTGTGAATACAAGTTCTTTTTATAACAATTCCTGATTGTATGAACTATTTTGCTGAGATAGAGATCAAATCTTATCTGAAGCAGTGTAAGTATAACATCAACCACCATTTTCCCCCACTTGATGAATTGCTGAGCTCTGTATTCATCAAGATTCTTAAGAAGGGTCTAATGACTTGTCTACTGACATTTAGAGACAAGTATTTATTCTTTTCTCTTTTTTACTAATTGTCAAGTTTTCACTGGTAACTAAACATTCCTAGGAAAAGAATGCTGAGAATGTAAGTATATGTTTATCACTTACCAGTGAATATGGGAAAAGAAAAACAGTTTATTTATCTTTATAGAGAAGAAAAGGCTGGAAGAGAAGATACATTTTTTAAAAAAAATATTGCAGGACAATGTGCTGATGGAGTTCTTATCAAATTGTAAAGAGGTGTAGCAATGCTTCTTAAAACAATCAATTAATCAACAAATACAGAGTGTACTGCCTCTTCAAAAGTGGCAGGTTTCCAGACCCTTTTCTCTTATAAGAGTACAAAAAGAACCTGACAGGATAGAAGAAGTATGTTGAAACACTGTATACTGTAGCAGATGGGTCAAAATAATAATAATAATAATAATAATAATAATAATAATAATAATAATAATAATAATAATAATAATAATAATAATAATAATAATAATAATTTGGAAGGGACCTTGGAGGTCATCTAGTCCAACCCCCTGCTCAGGCAGGAAACCCTATACCATTTCAGGCAAATGGCTGTCCAGTCTCTTCTTAAAAACTTCCAGTGTTGGAGCATTCACCACTTCTGGAGGCAGGTTGTTCCACTGGTTAATTGTTCTAACTGTCAGGAAGTTTCTCCTTAGTTCTAGGTTGCTTCTCTCCTTGACTAGTTTCCATCCATTGCTTCTTGTCCTGCTTTCAGGTGCATTGGAGAATAGCTTGACTCCCTCTTCTTTGTGGCAGCCCCTGAGATATTGGAACACTACTATCATTTAACCCCTCACCCTTCTCTTCATTAAACTACACATACCCAATTCCAGCAACCGTTCCCTATATGTTTTAGCCTCCAGTCCCCCAATCATCTTTGTTGCTCTTCTCTGTACCCTTTCTAGAGTCTCGACATCTTTTTTACATCATGGTGACCAAAACTGGATGCAGTATTCCAGGTGTGGCCTTACCAAAGCATTGTAAAGTGGTATTAGTACTTCACTTGATCTTGATTCTATCCCTCTGTTAATGCAGCCTAGCACTATGTTGGCTTTTATGGCAGCTGCAGCACACTGCTGGCTCATACTGAAGTGATTGTCTACTAGGACTCTGAGATCCCTCTCACAGTTACTACTATTGAGCAAGGTACCACCTATACCAGGGATGTCAAACTCAATTTCTTTGAGGGCTGCATCAGCACTATGGTTGCCTTCAGGGGGCCGGGTGGGTATGGCCAGGGTGGGTGTGGCCTACTGGGTGGGCGTGGCTAGAGTGCTTATGGCCTACTGGGTGGGCATGGCCAGCTCTACATCGTTCGCATCAAGGGTGCCTATGGGGGCCTAAGCAGGAGTGGGACAGATCTGAGGGTCTCTGGCAGAAGGAGGGTCTCTGGGCCAGGGCCAAGGCAGTGGGGGCCGTTCCCTCACTGTTTCCAGGATGGCTTCGTGGGGTCACATGAAACCACTTCACTGGCCGGATCTGGCCCCCGGGCCTTGTGTTTGACATGTCTGACCTATACTATACCTGTGCATTTGATTTTTCCTGCCTAAATGTAGAACCTTACTTTTTTCACCATTGAATTTCATTTTGTTAGATAGCGCCCAGTGTTCGAGTCTGTCCAGATCCTCCTGTATTTTAAGCCTATCTTCTGGAGTATTGGCTATTCCTGCCAGCTTGGTGTCGTCTGCAAATTTGATGAGTTTCCCATTTATCCCCTCATCCAAATCGTTAATGAAGATATTGAAGAGCACTGGGCCCAGAACAGAGCCCTGGGGGCACCCCACTACACACTTCCTTCCTTGTAGATGCAGTTCCATTGAGGACCACACACTGAGTACTGCCTGTTAGCCAGCTACGAATCCATCTGGTGGTATTCCAGATACCTCAGAAGATATCTATTACTTACACAAAAAAACTCTAGTTCTAGAAGATGAAGTTATATCAGCACCCAATGGTGGGATTCAAATATGTGAACAACTGGTTCTCTGTGTGGATGCCGCTTCCAGAAGTCCATTCTGGGCTTGGGCAACAAAAAATTAGCTACCGGTTCTGCTGAAGTGGTGCAAACCGGCTGAATCCCACCACTGCTCAAGGCCCAAAGTTCTCTGGAGAATGTTCAGATGCTGGGAATCATAGGAGAAGAGAAGTAATATAGCAGTAAAGTGAATTGACTCAGTTATACAGTAGTAGCGATGAGTGCACAGTTGGAATACCCGAAAGAGCAGGTTAGGAACAGATTGTCATGGAGAAAATCTATGTGGTCATTAATGGTCAACTTTGATTTGATGGCATACAGTTAAGCAGGGCTTTTTTTCTCATAGAACGCTCAGAATGGAGTTCCGGCACCTTTTGTGGATGGAACCTTGTAGGGTAGGCAAGGCGGGTTGTATGACATGTGTGAGTTCCGGCACCTATTTCTTTTACAAAAAAAGCACTGCAATTAAGTATTCAATTAATAAGTGAAGGTGATCTTGAGGCCTCCAGATAAGAACCAGAAGATTAAAAATTACAAACCTATTTAATATATTAAGAAAAAGGTGCATCTGCACAGCTTCTTTAAACTGTTGTCTTACAATCGAATTTGGAATGTTTGTTTGCAACAGTAATAGTAGGAGATTTTTTAAAAGCCTTTTTGACTGCAATATGAGAGAATGAATTTGAAGACCCCAGGAGCTAAATTTTGGATATTTTAAATGCAAATGAATGAATTGTATAAAATTGAGCAATTGTGCTTGGAGAAAAGCCATGTTTTGAACTGAATATGCCAATTTTCTCTTTATTGGCATCACATTATGTTTAGAAACCAGAAATCTTCAATTCAGACTTGTCTCCAAGTCATTCCACATGAAATTATGCTATGTTTCAGAGAAACAACCATAGAAATAAGGTGGTTTCTTTTATAATTGCTGAACTTTAAATGGCTTCTGTGAAATGTAGTTTGAATTGGCAAAATAAATATAATCTTTTATTAACATCCTATGTATGTTTATATAGAATGAAGTCCAACTATTAAATGGGGCTCATTTATAATAGTTTAGTTTATAGTTTATTAAATTTTTATACCGCCCTTCTCCCGAAGGACTCAGGGCGGTGAACAGGGCATATAATAAAAATACAGAAATACAAAAGTTAAGAAAAAATTAAATTATTGCCCAAGTAAAACAGTAAAAATATACAAATATTAAAACCCTAAGTTAACTCCCCATCAGGCCAGGCCAGCTTGTTCAAATAAATGGGTCTTTAACCCGCGCCGGAACCTCACCCGGAAGACAACTGGTAGCCAATGCAGCCCGCGGAGCAAAGGTGTAACATGGGAGTACCGGGAAACTCCCAAGACAACTCTCACGGCCGCATTCTGTACCAGTTGGAGCCTCCGAGTGGTCTTCAAGGGAAGCCCCATGTAGAGAGCATTGCAATAGTCAAGACGAGAGGTCACGAGCGCATGAGTGACCATACACAGGGCATCCTGGTCCAGATAGGGCTGCAACTGACGCACCAGGCGAACCTGAGCGAAAGCCCCCCTAGTCACGGCTACTATGTGGTCTTCTAAGGTAAGCCGTGAATCTAGGAGGACTCCCAAGTTGCGAGCCCTATCCACGGGGGGTAAAAACTCACCCCCCACAGAAAGCGATGGAACATTTTGAATGTCCCGGGATGCCGGAATGTACAGCCACTCGGTCTTGTCAGGGTTGAGTTGAAGTCTGTTCCTCCCCATCCAGACCCGAACCGCCTCCAGGCAACGGGACATCACAGCGAGGGCATCACTGGGGTGGTTTGGGGTCGAAATGAAAAGTTGGGTATCATCGGCGTATTGATGATACCCAACTCCAAAACCACGAATGATCTCACCCAGCGGTTTCATATAGATGTTGAACAGGAGAGGCGAGAGAACCGACCCCTGAGGAACTCCACAAACGAGAGACCTAGGGGTCGATCTCTGCCCCCCTGCCAACACCGACTGCGAGCGTCCCAGGAGATAGGAGGAGAACCACCGAAGAACCGTGCCTCCCACTCCCAATCCCCTGAGACGACGCAGCAGGATACCATGGTCGATGGTATCGAAAGCCGCCGAGAGGTCTAATAGGACTAGGACAGAGGAATATCCCCTATCCCGGGCCCTCCAGAGATCATTCACCAGAGCGACCAATGCCGTCTCCGTGCTGTACCCGGGCTTGAAACCCGATTGGTACGGGTCCAAATAATCCGCTTCATCCAGGACCAGAGGGAGCTGATGCGCCACCACACACCACATAATGAATACAGCATTAATGTTAACTAATAAATTTCGTTCACTTACTGTTCATTTACCATTATATATTTTACTTTCTGATCAATAGTTAGGTATATACAGTTCAGATCAAACTGAATCTAATTTTCCACAATTGTTCACAATGAAGTTTATTATTATTATTATTATTGTTAATATCAATATCAATATCAACATTAATATTGATATTGCTATTAATATTATTTATTTAATGGTCCTGTGTACAGGTCTAGAAAATTCATGTCAGCAGGACAATGAAGTTTAAAACAAAGATACCAAATTATGAAGTACAAAACTCTGACCCAAATTCAATTTAAATCTCATTGCTATAAGTGAAAGTCTAAGTTATTTATTTGTACCAAAAACAAAGGAAGTCATTAGCAGCTGTAACAGACTTTGCACAAAAGGTGAATCCCTTTATTTTATGGCTTGGATGAACTGATGCAGCTAGTTCTGATTTGTCTTCCCATTTCCCCAAGAGACGATTCAGTCAACTCAACTTGGCACTGACAATCCTTCTTCAGGACACTAAACTGTTTCTAATTGTTTTCTTTTCCTGCCATGTGCCTCTTCCTGCTATTGCTCATTTTTGATATTGATACCTTGCTTCCCTTCTCCTGTCTAATAATGTAGATGTCAAAACAAACCACCTTTCAAAGCTGCCCGTGAATGAGCTGGGGGAGGGTGCAAGCTAACAGCAGTCAGTCTTTGAAAAATGGAAATGGAAAAATCCTGAGCCAAAGATATGATGTCAAATATCCCATTAATGAAAGAGCTAGGAATAATGGAATACAGACTCTGCATAGTGACAAAACAAGGCAAAGCACCAGAGCTCCCTACACTCATCAAACTTCATTCTACTATGTTTTTTTGCCCCCAATTCTTTTATGATCTCTTCTGAAAAGAAACAAGCATTGCTGGTCATATTCAAATATGCATAAATTCCTTCCTTTGCTATATACTAGTGGGTGCTAATCAGATATGGACTGGGTTCTCCTAAGTTTGCTTTCAATTTAAACACAGCAAAGGAAAATCTGGAAATTATTACAAGCAAAACATGTAATATCATGCTTGTGGTATACAATCCATACTGTGACTGTAAGGATAATAGGGGTGATTTAGCAAAATTTATTTTAGGACGGTCTGACTGAAATTTTTTTAGCACCACAAATTTCGTTTCCCTGCAGCAGGAGAGAAACGCAACAGAGCTGGAAAGTTAGTGAAGAAATGCTTTTGGGAAGAGAGAGGAGCTGGGCAGTGGTATGCCAAACTCTACAGTAGCACCGGGAGGAGAAGCAGCAGGAAATGGGGCTGCCATTTCCAGAATGGAAAAGGGAAACATGGGGTGATGTAGGGCGGCAAGCAAGTGCTCTTCTCTGCTCTGCATCGCTGTGCGGAGCTGCTTCCCTCCCCATTCTCCATTCTCCATTTTTTCCAGTGGCAGCGACAGAAGGCTGATGGAGGGAGGTGGCAGGGGAGGCTTGGTCACAACGCAAGCCATATGAGAGTTGGCGGAGGACAATGAGGCATTGGCTGCCACCAGGCAGTTGATCTGTGGAGTGAAGCATGAAGAAAGCCCCTCCAGCAGCACAAGCAGCAGTGGAGCTTTCACTGTCACTCCCTGCTGGCTCCAAAACAGCGGGGGGAGGACCGGGCCTACCCCATCCATCCTCCGTACCATGGCTGTCTGGCTTGGGACGGGAGTGAAAAGGAAAGTCACTGAGCAAGGAACGGCCTGGCTGGGGGGAGGGGCTGAAGTAAGCGGGTGCGGGGCACATGGGATAGCTCCAGCCCTTCCACCACCTGCCCTACCTCGTTGTGGTGGCAGCAGCACGACACACACTCTTTTGCCTCATTGTGGTAGCAAGGTGGGATGGAGTGAGCAGGGTCTTAACTAAGAGCCTTGGTGGAGCAGTGGGCTAATGCCTCCTTAAGTAACACCAGCTGCCTGCAATTAGTGCAGGTTCACATCCCACCAGGCTCAAGGTTGACTCAGCCTTCCATCCTTCCGAGGTAGGTAAAATGAGGACCCAGATTGTTGGGGGCAATTAAGCTGACTTTGTAATAATGCCGCTTGGGGTGTGTGTGAAAGCCCTAATAAGCAGGCATATACATAGGATGAAGGCTACTGCTAAGCTTGTAAGCCGCCCTGAGTCTTCGGAGAAGGGCGGGATATAAATGGAATTAAAAATAAAAAATAAAATAAAAAATAAGGCTTATTTTGGGGGTAGGGCTTATATTAGGCCCACCCCCAAAATCAGGGTAGGTCTTATTTTCGGGGTAGGTATTATTTTGGGGGAAACATGGTACTAGCAATCAGAAGACACAAAGAAAACTTTTTAATGTCACATTTCTTGGACTGACTTAAATGTAGATTTAACTGGGAAACTGAGCTTCCTAAATCAAGCTAAGTCCAAAACCACTAGAGAATTCCTGGAAGTCTGCACTCAAATAAGCCATCAATGGACACATAGAGATGAACAATTAAAAAGAAACAGTAAAAAAGCTAAAAGGGAATCAAAAAGACTTCTTTACCAATAATCAACACCCTGATAATCAGGGATTAAGACCAGAATTAATACTAGGCAAACAATCAAACAGTGCACAACAATTTTATCAAAGAATTATCAAGGAGAAACACCATCACTAAAACTGGCAGGGTAAGCTATTGTATATTAAGAGGCAGCAAATCCTACACTCATACTGATGATGTTATGTAATCAGATAATGAATTGTCTACACGGAAACAATCAATCTTAGAGAGCACTAAGGACCCCTCATTTGCACCCTGAGCTACAAATAAATCTCCTTTACCAGAATCATAAACTTTCCGGATAGAGAATTAGTATTAAAACATAAGGAACTTATGTAGGACAAAAAGGCAAAAGAATAGGAGAGTGCATCCATGAACATCAATAATGGTCAGAAGACATGATGAAAACTCCTTAATTTCACAATACATGGACAGACTGAAGCATAGTTTCCACTGGGAAACTGTAAATACCTTAGATCAAGTTAAGTCCAAAAATGTCAGAGAGGCCTGGCACTCAGACAATTGGCCATTAATAGGCACATAGAAATAAACAACACATTTCTTCATCCTGAGCATATTCACCAACAAAGAGAGTCCTACATAAAGCAAATAGAGGCTTCCATTTTATCAGAAACATTATGTGATCAAAATTTCTGAATTGTGGAATTTATTGATGTCACATAGTATGTGGCAATAGCTATAAGTGTAGATAGTTTTTTAAAAGAATTGGACAAATTTATGGCAGATAAAGCTAACAGTGACTACTGATAGCCTTATGACGACTTTTTACCACCACCAAACTCACAGATGATGCAGCTTAAATAGAAACTTCTTGGAAGCAGTGATATAAATGAAAATTCATCTTCTGCCCCTATTTTTGAGGTTCCTGAAAGCAATTAATTAGCCACAGCATGATACAAATACTAGATTGGCTGCTGGCTTGATCCATGTTCATATAAGTCTATCGTTGCATTTGCATGACTTACGGTTAGTTTTTTTCAGATATCCATCTATAATCTATGGATATCCAGTGGATCCAGCTTGCATGGTATGGGGGTAGAAGTAGAGAGTTTTGGTTTGATCTCTATGCATATTAACTTTCCAGTACTTGAAAATAACTTTTGAGACAAAATACAGTATATAATTTTCTCCCTAAAAAAAATGGAAAATCTCATGGGCCAGAAGAACTAATGCTAAATCTCATTCTATTTACCTGTGCTGTAGATATTCAGAAATCATGTGCTCCAGAATCATCTGTACCGTGCAGTCTATTCAATCCCCTTTGTTTACTGCATTCATGTATCAGCTTTTGGGTGTTTATGCCTGTCGTGAGCGACTAAAATGGAATATGTGAATGACTGAGGGGAAGAGATGCTGCCTAGGAAACAATTAGACAAGAGAGGCAGGAGATCCCATTGGCTTAACAGTCAAGAAACAAACTTACAAGGATCCACCCATAGTGGATCAAGCAGTCAAAAGTGGCAGTGGGAAGTTTGTATCTTTAGATTTGCAAAATTTTACAAATATAGCCTTACAATAAAGTATAATTAGTTCATCTAATCCTGGTTTACCTGGGACACCTGACAGTCACTGAGGTATAACCATTCAGGTGGAACCATTGCTAGAGAAAGTTAGCTACTGTGCGGTCACTGAGCATTCTTTGTTGTGGTATGAAACTGCTGATTGTTTGTATTTCAAGCAGTTATTTTATACAAGGTGTAATACCCAAGTGAGGTCCTGCTATTGGAAATGGCAGTTTGATGTGCCTGGGCATTGATTTAATTAAATTCAGCTGAAAACAGTTTAATTAATTTGACTAATTAGTCTGACACAGCTTTCCTATCACTCAAGAAGATTTATTCATTGTTCATTCTGTACTGAAACTTACCTTCCAATTTTCTGAAAGTTTCCTTCCCCAATGAAGGAGACTGCTGTTTTGGCTCCTCTTTCTTTTGTAATGTAAAAATGACATTTTTTCTTTGTGTTGCTTTTGGAAAGTAGTGAAGAATGCTGTTGCTGCTGCTGAATATTACACATCTCACTACCACTTTGTAGCTTCCCTGGCTGCCCACTTCTTAATCTTAAAACCCCCATAAGAAAAAAATGCTTCACTAGGAAATTAGTTGAAGTGGGAAACCAGAGAATAAATTACACAATGATATGTAGGTCATAAACCCACAAGGTTTTGTTCCATTGTAATTAACCTGAGTGCAAAAAAGTCCTGTACTCTATCCATATGAGAATTTTACACACAAATACAAGTATACACATGTATGCATACATATATAAGTAAGAGCCCTTATTACCTTGTAGCAATAAGAATGATAAAAGTACCAAAATATTGCTCTGTTCTTATTGTGGCCACAGATCATTGGCTGGTGGTACTGTTCAAGCCAACTCTGTCCCTTTTGGGAAGGCAAGAGCCAGAAGAACAGCTGGCAGACTGCTGTGAAGAAGCATATGATGAATTAAGTTACCTAAATAGCTCTAAAGTGGAATCCTATGGGGTGGACTAAGTCATGATCTAATTTGGTTATCTGGAAGGAGTTCAAATCTGTTGCTTTAAGGAAGTGGATAGGGTCTTTGGATAGTATACATGCATCTACTTGTGTGTTAGATCTTTGTTCTTCCTCGAAGGTTAAGGTCTGTGGTTCAATCCAGTTGGTAATAAATTCATCCTTGGATGAGAGGCTCCAGTTGCGCCCCTATCTGGACCGAGATGCTTTACGTACGGTCACTCATGCACTCGTTACCTGCTGTGTTGATTACTGCAATGCTCTCTACATGGGGCTGCCCTTGAAGAACACCCGGAGACTTCAGCTGGTGCAGAATGCAGCCACACGGGTTGTGATGGGAGCATCCCGATACTCCCATATTACACCCCTCCTGTGTGAGCTGCATTGGTTACCGGTTGCCCTCCGGGTGAGATTTAAGGTGCTGGTACTTACCTTTAAAGCCCTACATGGTTTAGGCCCGGGATACCTGCAGGACCGTCTGCTGCCAGGAACGACTTCCCATTGCCCTGTGCACTCACACAGAGAGGGCCTCCTCAGGGTGCCGTTGGCCAGACAATGTCGGCTGGTGACCCCCAGGGGGAGGGCCTTCTCTGTGGGGGCACCTGCCCTGTGGAATCAGCTTCCCCTGGAGCTCCGGATGACCCCAGACCTCCGGTCCTTTCGTCGTGACCTTAAGACATTTCTTTTCCAACAGGCCGACCTGGACTGATGATAAGGGTTTTTTAATATGGTTTTAAGGTTTTATTGGTTGTAGTTGGGGCTATAGATATAGTTTAATTTTTAATATTTGTATTTTTACTTGTATTTTACTGTTGTTAGCTGCCCTGAGTCCTTCAGGAGATAGGGCGGCATACAAGTCCCATTAAATAAATAAATAAATTTAAGAAGGCAGTGGTCTGCCCTCTTCTCAAGAAATCATGTTGGACTTAATTAATTCGGATATTCCCATCTCAAATTTCTGTCCTACTGAGGAGTGATTGGCTTACAGCTTCAATGGACTGTTGTAGCCTTATGGACCAGGTGGTTAGAAGTGAAAGGCATGATGTTGTGATGGTTTTCCTTCTTCCTTCAGGAATGGTTCCAGTTGATGTTTCAGAGGGGAAGAGGTCCAATTCTAGGCCCTTGCTTAGTAGAATTCCAGATGGCTCTACTCTCTCTCCAATCTGTTTAACATCTACATGAAGCTTCTGAGTAAGTTCATCCATTGGCATGTGATTAAGTATCATCAATGTGCTGATGTTTAACCCAACATTAGCTGCACAGAGTCATATTTTACAAATGTAATAGTGGTATAAAATTAATAAATAATAAAATATACCTGCACACATACTTCAAAAGGTTCTTTTTCATCAAAATTGAATTAGAATTTTTGGCTGACTATCCTTTTTATCATTTCAAGAAAGGCTGAGCTACTCTGCAGATATTTATTGCACTGTGGATTTAATTCTCTGAAGCTAATGTATGTATGTATGTATTTATTTATTTATTGAATTTTTATACCGCCCTTCTCCCGAAAGACTCAGGGCGGTGTACAGGGCAATAAAAGCATTACATACAAAAGTTAAAATAAAATTAAATTAATTAAGCCCTAACAATAAATAATTAAAAAAAATACCCCAACCCCTTAAACCAGGCCGGCCTGTTCAAATAAATAGGTTTTCAGATCACGGCGGAAAGAGCGAAAGTCAGGAGCCATCTGGAGCTCAACCAGTAATTGATTCCAAAGGGCTGGCGTGCCCACAGAGAATGCTCTCCCCCTGGGGACCGCAAGCCTGACCGATGGCACCCTGAGGAGGCCCTCTCTGTGGGAGCGCACAGGATGAAGGGAAGATGATGCTGGCAGCAGGTGCTCCCATAAGTAATCTGGACCCATGCCATTTAGGGCTTTATAGGTAATCACCAGCACCTTGAATCTCACCCGGAGGGCAACTGGAAGCCAATGCAGCTCGTGGAGAAGAGGCGTTACATGGGAGTATTGGGAGACCCCCATCACAACTCGCGCAGCCGCATTCTGCACCAGCTGAAGCCTCCGAGTGGTCCTCAAGGGCAGCCCCATGTACAGAGCATTGCAGTAGTCTATACGAGAGGTCACGAGCGCATGAGTGACTGTACGCAGGGCATCCCGGTCCAGATAGGGTCGCAATGGCGCACCAGGGGGAACCTGGGCAAAAGCCCCCCTGGTCATAGCTCCTACATGGTCTTCCAAACTGAGCTGTGAATCCAGGAGTACACCCAAGTTGCGAGCCCTATCTACGGGGGGGGGGTAACACCTCACCCCCCCATGGTTAAAGATGGAATGAACTGAATTTCCTGAGATGCCGGAACGTACAACCACTCAGTCTTGTCGGGATTGAGCCGAAGCCTGTTCCTCCCCATCCAGACCCGAACCGCCTCTAGGCAATGGGACATCACATCGAGGGCATCACTGGGGTGGTTTGGGGTAGAGATGAAAAGCTGGGTATCATTGGCGTACTGATGATACCCCACTCCAAAACCATGAATGATCTCCCCCAGTGGCTTGATATAGATGTTGAACAGGAGAGGCGAGAGGACCGCCCCCTGAGGAACTCCACAAACGAGAGGCCTCAAGGCCGACCTCTGCCCTCCTGTCAGCACTGACTGCGAATGTCCCAGGAGGTAGGAGGAGAACCACTGAAGAACAGAGCCCCCCACTCCCAACCCCCTGAGATGCCGCAGTAAGATACCATGGTCGATGGTATCGAAAGCCGCTGAGAGGTCTAATAGGACTAGGACAGAGGAACATCCCCTGTCCCGAGCCTGCCAGAGATCATTCACCAGCGCGACCAATGCCGTCTCCGTGCTGTACCCGGACCTAAAGCCCGATTGGTACGGGTCCAGATAATCTGCTTCCTCCATGAACAGAGGGAGCTGATGCGCCACCATGCTCTCAACAACCTTCACAAGAAAGCGAAGGTTGGAGACCGGACGATAGTTATTCAAAATAGCCGGGTCCAGGGCAGGCTTCTTGAGGAGGGGCCTCAATATCTTTAGCATGTAGATGCTAAAGATGTTGATAGCACTGTTGCAATCATCGATTAATGGCACTCCATTTTACACTTTCTCCCTTATTTTTTTCTGTAATATTTATGAAGAACAGGAAGAAAGATGGAGAAGTGTATTCTTTTAAAAGGACCACTCATGATAGGAACATAAGAATAAAATTTATTTGAAATTCAACACAAATACTATTTCCTCTGACAAACTTTTGCTACTTCAGATAGTTATCAATATAGTAGAGAGAAACAGATTGTTTTGATTCATTTTCAAAGGGAACTTTAATCAACCTAAAAACTCAACATTTATATTTCTAATTGCTCATTTTAAATTTTTTTTTTGTCCTGCTTCCTTTCAAGACAAAGATGGAGAGGTGCAAATGGTTGGCTATAAAGAGGAGCTGTGATCATTCACACTCATATGAATGCTCATATGCTTTGTGTTAAACACTCTTTCAGCCACCTGGCTGTAATCAAATATTAGTAAGAAAGACAAGGAAAAAGCTGTGAATTTATTAGCAGTGCAAAATTACATTTTTATTGATAGTGTTAATGTTAGTTTCAGCAAAATACTGTCCTTTGCCTTTTAGCAAATCTTACTCTTTTATATCCTAAAGTTTTCCAATTTATTAACAATTTCCTTAGTTGTAGATTACTTTGGATCACACTGAACGAGCAGCATGTACTAAGGGGGAGGGAATGCAAGTTCCAACAACAATAATGTGCATACTAGCATCTCTAAAATAGTGACTGGCATTTATATGCAGATGCAAAGGTGCTCTATTAACACAACTTTTCTTTGCCTGCAGGATTTGCTTACTCAAAGCTATTTTTGTTAGAAGTGGGCTTTCCCGACATAATGTTTCCTTTGAGTTGGACCTGATTTCTCATGATTTCATAGCCATATCAACAAACTTACATCATAGTACAGAGGTGATTGCCATCAGATAGTCCTCGATTTACGGCCACAGTTGGGACTGGAAATTCCATCACTAAGTAATACAGTTAAGTGAATCTTGCCCAATATTAATTATCTTTTTGCCACAGTTGTTAAGTGAATCACATGGTCATTAAGTGAGTCTGGTTTTCCTCATTAATGTTGCTTGCTGGATGCCTATCAGAAAGGATGTAAATGGTGATTATATGACCCTGGGATGCTGCAACTGTTGTAAATATGCACCATTTGCCAAGTGTCCAAAGAGACTGCGGGATGCTGTGATAGTCATAAGTATAAGGGCTGAAAAAAATTGAAACCCACTGAACTAGAAGGCTAAAGTCTTTGAACTAGAAGACCAATTACAGCATTACTCAGCAGTCATTAGAAAATTGTACCTGCTGAGAAATATCAGTATTCATCACACAAATACATGGACCCACCCATACAACCAGATGTATATATGTGTGCACATAAAATTGAATGATTTGAGGCCACTACTAGAGCTGAAACTTACTAGCAACGTGAAAGACCAATGTCAATGCTTTCAACAAAGATTTTTGTCGTAAATGAATGTAATTGGTGGTCACAAAGAAGATAAACAGTTTTACAGTGGTTCTCCTCCTATCTCCAGGGACGTTCGCAGTCGGTGTTGGCAGGAGGGCAGAGGTCGACCGCGAGGTCTCTCATTTGTGGAGTTCCTCAGGGGTCGGTCCTCTCACCTCTCCTGTTCAACATCTACATGAAACCGCTGGGTGAGATCATTCGTGGCTTTGGAGTTGGGTATCATCAGTATGCTGATGATACCCAACTTTTCCTTTCGACCCCAAACCACCCCAGTGATGCCCTCAACGTGATGTCCCGGTGCCTGGAGGCGGTTCGGGTCTGGATGGGGAGGAACAGACTTCAACTCAACCCCGACAAGACTGAGTGGCTTTGCATACCTTCATCCCGGGTTTATTCGGATATTCCACCTCTGGTTATGGGGGGTGAACTATTACCCCCCATAGATAGGGCTCGCAACTTGGGAGTCCTCCTAGATTCACGGCTCACCTTGGAAGACCATGTAGGAGCTGTGACTAGGGGGGCCTTCGCCCAGGTTCGCCTGGTGCGCCAGTTGCGGCCCTATCTTAGCCGGGATGATTTGTGCACGGTCACTCATGCGCTCGTGTCCTCTCGTCTGGACTACTGCAACGCTCTCTACATGGGGCTGCCCTTGAGGACCACCCGGAAGCTCCAACTGGTACAGAATGCAGCCGCGAGAGTTGTATTGGGAGTCTCCCGATACTCCCACGTTACACCGCTGCTCCGTGAGCTGCATTGGTTGCCAGTTGTCTTCCGGGTGAGATTCAAGGTACTGGTAACGGTGTTCAAAGCCCTCCATGGCATGGGGCCGGAGTACCTTAGGGAACATCTGCTGCCGGCATCAAGCTCCCTGCGTCCTGTGCGTTCCCACAGAGAGGGCCTCCTCAGGGTGCCACCGATCAGAGAATGTCGATTGGTGGCCCCCAGGGGGAGATCCTTCTCTGTGGGCGCTCCGGAGCTGTGGAATCAGCTACCGGTAGAGCTCCGGATGGCGCCCGATCTTCGCTCCTTTCGTCGCGATCTCAAGACGTTTCTGTTTGTACAAGCCGGCCTAGCCTGATGGGGATTGGTGGGGTTTTCTATTGTCTTAATTTTTAACTTGGTGTTTTAGAATTCTATGTCAACTGTTTTAACATGGGCAATTATTTAATCTCTTTTTAACGTTTGTATTCAGTATTTTATTCTGCCCTGTAAACCGCCCTGAGTCCTCAGGGAGAAGGGCGGTATATAAATATTATTAAATTAAATTAAATTAAACAGAAAATAGCATCTTTTTTTGACACCGGTTAGTGCACATGTCATTGGTGTATACGGTATATTTGAATTTACGGGTGAAGAAAGGAATAACCGTTAACAACTCATGGCAGAAATTTGAGGCCAACAATATGCTGCCAAAAGTATAAAGTATAAAACATTTACCTTAAGATCATGACAACAAAGCAGTCTGAACATTTGGCAAAAGTTGTGCCAGTCTTGAAATTAAAAAGTTCAGTTTTTTGATGTTGACAGATTGACTCAAACCTTTTATCATCTGTTGTTTGGGTCATAAGATATGAAAGTATAAGAATGCTTTTTCCCAAGTAAACACTACTGATATATGTCAAGAAGCAGAAATCATTAACTCATAATTGAAAATTAAAGAGGTAATATTGGGAATCATCTATGATAAAGACTTAGGAAAGAGTAGCAGGTCTCAAAGTTTGGAAATAGAACAAGATTTATGTAAAAAAAGTAACTGATGTAGGATAGACAATTTTGCACTTATTATACATAATTAAGATAGAAATGTTACAAGCATGAATGTTATAACTTTTATAACATTTATGGCTAAAAATTATAAAAGTACAAAAACATTAGATAGATAGACAGACAGGAAATATAGATGTCGATGTCAATGTAGAGGTAAGTGTGGAGGTAGAGATGGGGTATAGGTAGATGTGGATGTATATATGCCTTCAAAGGCTTAATTCACTATGGACAAGGTGAGACCTCAGTGAGAAATCTGAAACAATACCCAGCTGCCCAAATCGTTAAAATTGATTTGTGTGCCAATATCAGCCTAGTAGTTGAAAGCGATCACAACAGATGGAAGTCTAAGCCAGACCAAAGCCATATATTGTGAGATCATTAAACACAGTGAGTGATTGTGAATCCAGTTTGAAATGAAAGGAAACTGCATTTGATGTAGAAAACATTAATATGCCAAATCCATAAAGAATTATGCCAGGGCTAGAAATGCCTGAAAAGTTACAAATATTTATTGTGATAACTCAGTCAATTCAGAACGCTCATCATAACAAAATAAAAAGCAAAAAATCCAACCCCGTCTCCATGGTTAAGCAGATATAAAAATGACATTTATGGCCCTATGTGTCCTCCAATAACTCATCCAATTACTATTAGAAAGATGTACAATTGGTAATAAATACTAGGAGAAATGCAACTTTGTGAACAAAACTGAAAAGCAAAACTGAAAGATATGGAAACAAGAGGAATTATCTACCTCACTGAAGAATCAACAGAATGCTAGATTCCTTAAATTTTCAAGTTTTCTATCGAAACTGGTGGATCAGCTGGTTTTAACACATATCAAAGGACAAAGAAAGCTTATATGAATACCATGAAACCAACAATCAATGTGGCTTTACATACATATTATTGGGATTGTGTTATAGTCATGAATTGTGTCACTGTTCCTTCCACAAAAAAATTAAGAAAAAATTCTAGGAACCATGACATATATATAATTTCATACTTTTATGGGGCACCACAGAAGTAAAACAGAAGAGGGAAAAAGTGTTATAGACTACAATAACAGCAATTGTGTAGGTACAGTATGCTAAAACCAAACTACCTGAAACAGGTTCAGAAGAACATGCCCCACCTCACCTCAGCACTTCCATTAATCCCCATTTCCAAACTAACCAACCCTCAAAGAAGCTAAATAGTTATTCATAATGGTAATTGTTAAGATTCTTATTTTTCTGTAGCATTCTAAAAGCAACAAAGCAACAAAGGGAAACTGAATTCAAAACTGTATTAGAAAAATAGAGGAAAACTTAAAATAGATCTCTATGATGTAGGGAGGAAATTTAAGAAAATGTTACTTATAGAGCATATTTCCATGGAGTTTTAAAAACATTTTATTTTTGGCATTGTCGATACAACTAGAAATCAACTACTTGAATGTTTGATCTAGGATTTTAAGCATACATGTCTAGATCCTTTTAAGTAGGCTACTTGTGAACTAAAACTACATTGTCTATAGAAGGGCTACATTAAAAATATGGATTAGAGTTCAGTCTTGAAGGTTTGAGCTGCAGTTTTGTTATGAGTGCAAAGAAAAAAGAAACAGATAAAAGAAATTGAGCAATGATTAAGAGACTGCATAGATCCTGAAGGTGTAGTATTTTGAAAAGTTAGAAAAAGGTTCTCCTTTGATCAAACAGGTTAAGGTAGGCAAATGAAACTACCTCAAAGATTTCATGTTGACATTAAATCTCGGTAACCTCTAGAAACAGAAAATAATGAGGACTTGCCATTCAGGGTATCAAAAGGGGAAATCTGCAAACATTTATTTAAATAGAAAAAGAAAGAAGGAAAAGGAGACTGATAAGATGTGACATTCATTTGGATCACAATGTTCTGCACTATTTGATTTGTAGAAAAATATATTTTTAAGTTTCTTTACAGAGCAAACATGGATTGGAGGGGATGGCCTTTTTGACTTGCAGTGTGCTGTTTGAGTGCAATTAAAATTTCCAAATGTGACTGCATAGTACATCCTTGTCAGATATCCAGATGTCACTCTGGAAATTCAAATAATGTTTTATGGTCGCACTGTATGAAATATCATACAAAATTATTCCAGATCTATGGTTAAGGACATGAAATGACTTACAAATAAAATATCTCCTCTGGTAGGAATAATATAATTATAATTTAGCCTTGTTGTGTATCTTGAAGTACTCCCAAACAAAATTACATGCTAAACAGAAGAAACTCTAAGATTAATGAAACTGAAAGATAAGCTTGAACTGTATCTGAAATGGGTGAGTGGAGGAGATACAACAAAATGTAACTGGACTGTCAGAAGTGTGTTGTGTTGTGCAGAAGGCATGTTAAAAGTGTGGTTATCTACTTCAAACAGGCTTCTGATACATTATCTGATGCAAATAAAATCAAGTGTGTGTTTGCCCATAATTTCAATAAAAACAATTTCTCCCAACTGCTGCATCATATACAATAGCTACTGTATTAAAAAAAGAAGTGTTATTGTGTGCACAGTAGAGCATAGTATAACTTCAATTAATATAACACTGACAACTTATGGTTAAATCTACATGTTTGATAAGTTTAATTTCAAATGGAAATATTGTCCTCACAAATCCTGATGATAAAGCTGATCAATAGGAAGACTGTGGGGCACCATCTGCAGTCTCCATCCCCACTATTCGGTCCAGGGTTTAATTATCAGGAGTGTTTTGCAGAAGAGAACCTTTTATATGAGAAAGGTTGCATATAGGCTTCCCTTGTCCTGCAGTATCATGGCTACAAATCAAAATGGAAGTCTACTTATTATGCCACAACCTTGATCCCATCTGAACACTTTTCTGGGACATATGCAGGTGAGTGATAATGCTGACAAGAAGCAGAGCTCCTAAAATGACAATCCTGTGGAAGTGGGGATGTGGGGAGGGAAAAAACAAACAAACAATTTCTTTTCAACAGTAATTTCATTAAAAATTAAAACTATAATGATAAAACTAATACAAACAAAGAAAGGCAAAATAAAGGCAAAATAAAAGTTGCATAAAAGAAAAAGAAGATACAAAAAAATAGAAAACAAGAATATAGTAAAGCAAAAAAATAAAAAGAAATATATAAGGAAATGATCTGCCACTTCATCACAACAAGAATAAACTATTTTAATAACTTATTACCTCTTAGAATATAACAAATGATCTCTTCTTCCCACATCCAATTCTTATTTATATATAAAAAAATCCTTAACAAACTCATCACTTCAATCTTGATCAGCAAAAGTCCATTAAGGGTTGCCAAAGATGTCAATATATCTATTTTAACTTTGATCAAATAAACTTTATACTCCTTTTACTTTAAATAATCTTGGTCTTTAGGCCCTTCAAATAATGTCCTAAAAGTGGATTTCTTTTCATTTTTTCTTCTTTACTTCCCACAAAATCTCCACAGTTTTAACCAGGTTCTTTTGTAAATCCAATATAGGAAGATTATTCAGGTCACTGTTTTGATTTATTATTTGTAAATCCATTTTAATTATTATTCTGTTTCTATGTGCAGTGTAATATTTTCCATATTGTCCTTGTAGCTTGTCAGTTTTAAATCCACTTTCAGATCAGTCATAGTCTTGTCTGTTAAAATTTGTTCCTCTTCTATAAACACAGACAGTTTTAATATTAACTTCTGGGTCCATTGTTCAAAAATATCTTTCAGTATATCCTATGTTAAAATATTTTGCTCCATTTTGAATTAATAAGTCAAATTTAATTTAGTTCCTTCTAGTTACATCTAGCATTCAACCTTCAAAGTCCCATTCTATCATGTTTTTAAAGAATTCAAAACAATAACATTTTTTCATGGGAAGGATTATTATAATTGGTTCCAAAATATATTTGGACCTTAGTCTGTTTGTAATTTTCTAAAATCAAAATTTTAATTACCCTTTTGTTGTTTATTTCATTTTAAGTTCTTAAACTTGGATTTAAAATTTCTTTCACTAAGAATTGAAGATAGTCACCAAGTGCTATAAAACATGTTGATCCAAAGATTCTTAATAGTTGAAAAGCAGTTAACAAATAATTTCCAAAAGTGATTAGCAAAGGAAGTATGCAAAATCATACCTTATAAATACCAACTGTGGGTTGAACAAGGTAGCTATTCCCTCATCTCACAGAGCTCTAAACCTTCCAGAGACTGCTATCTTGCCGTCTCCTCACAAGGAACAACGGTCTGGAATACTTGTGTGCAATTTAAGTCCTCACTTTGTCCAGCTCTTTATTCCACAGTGGTTGTTGATTTTGTTTTTAATGAAACCATCTTCAGTTCACCATTTCTTACCCAGAAGTCCAAAAACAAGTGATTTCTATACTCTTGTGCCTGACCTCGTTTCTTCCCATCACAGAACAGAGGGATTGGAGAGGGAAGGTTTAAAAGAGAATGCTGTCATACAGTGGGAAATATACCAGCCTGTTTGTGTAGCATACTATTCAAAGTGTCAGACTGGTAAACTTGATTCAGATCTCCAAATCACTTTGGGTGGGTTTTTTTCATGGTTGTTTTGATTGTTTGCCACCAATAAATAAATCTTGTCCAAATTGCTGAATCAATTCAATGCATCAAATTCAGTAATTTGATGACTAGAAATTATTACAAGGTATGTTACAGTAGCATACAGTACTGTACAATACAATACAATATTAGAGTACAGAATTGATGGGAGAGAGAGAGAGACAAAGGTTGGTACACATTCTGTGGATATAAGAACACAAGTGTCTTTATTAATCAAATTACATGCTTATATAACTCTGCATGTACAGAAGACAACAAATGTCTTTGGGAAACCAAGAAGCAAGATATGAGTCTGAACCTAAACATATTACTAGAAGTGGCTATGAGTTTTTAGTATTGAAACAGAAAAGTGTTGACTAAATATCAGCATTGGACTTGGGCATATATTATGGCCATTGACTGGAAAGTATATGGTATATATCTTACTAAGGAATAAATCTTACTTGGTAAATATTTCCTGCAGTAAGCTATCCATAGATGTTGTCTTTAATTCCTCCTTTAACAATCCTTTTGTCATCAAAAAGCATATGAAATACACAAACACCTACCAATCTTCATTGATTGATATACCATCTTGTCAGTGCTTACTCTTAATGATTATATAAATAGACCTTTTCTAAGATGATCTGTCTCCCGTCCATCCTGAACTTTCACATGTGTTCCAACAATGTCCATCTCATAGCTGTAGTCTGTTCACCTCACTGCTGGTCATCTTCTTTATCTCTTTCTTTTCACCTTTCCCAACGTTACAGACTTCTCAAGAGAACTAGACCTTAACATAATGTATCCAAACTATAATATTTTGATCCTCATCATTTATGCCTCAAGTTAGAAGTCTTGACTGATTTATTCTGTGATCCATGTAAATGTTTTCTTGGCTGTCCATGGAATTCTCAGGAGTGTTCTCTAACATATACACAAGAACATTTCATCTGACAGCTTTGATTTAAAATAGTCTTGTTATAATGCAAATCTAAAACTTTGACAGGCCCTAGTTCTGGTACCAGATGGTGGGCAAAATGACTTCTCAGATTCAGTGTGCAATCATTACATTACATTTATTAGCTTTCCTTGACTAGGTCATGCCCAAGTGTTGCTTAAACCTGAAAAATCTAACTGGGCCTGGGTAATTTGGTTGGAAAAGCAAAAGAAACCCTCTAAAGCTGAAGTGTTATATGAAGCTATTTTTTGTTTTTCTTTTTCAACTAAAATTTATTCCTGATAATAAACAACATATCACCCAGTACTTTTCTTCAGTATTTGCACATATTAAAAATGATCATCCTATTCCACAACTTTGGTAAACATTCTGCCAAATTCATCTGGCTGCTCTAATTTCCACTATTTATGAATAATTTGCTCTCATTTCTTCAATTTCCCTCTCCATATGCAACACTGTTGGTTTTTTCAGTTCTATATTCATTGTAACATACCATCTTAATGTCAATCAATACACTGGTGGAATGAAGGCAATAGTTTATTGGCTTTCAACATCTAACAGATTAGAGATCCTGTCTTGCTTAGAATAGACTAAGTACACTTGGGATATCAATGGGATTTCATTGTTCTTACGATACATTTATTTAATGTTCTTATCATTAGCAGGTAATGATGCATTGGCATATTTCAGATATCCCAATATATTCTTCCTCTTACACATTCTACCACTTTCTTTGTTGCCATTCGTATATTAAAAAAAATCCTTTGGACATATTTTCTTTTATTTGAGAATCTTGAAAATGCATGTGGAATCCCACTGCATCCCTCAAATTAAATGCATGTATGTATCAGCAGGATCATAATATAATACCCAGTTGTCAGCAACACTCCTATTACAGCTCCAATAGAGCACACATTATATATGTGAAAATTGGAATGTCATGGCTTTAGTCTCTCCCCACTAGCAATTTACACCAATATTTCAAGTGTAATGCAGAAACCATTAGAACACAAATGTCTGTAGGCTTAGTTTCATCTGTTCATTCTTCTCTTAAACAAAGATTATGGAGGGGAAAGCAAATGATGGAAAATGCTACTGCATCAAGGGGAAGAACAGACCATAAAATTAGAATTTAAAACTGATCAAGAGCTCGGATACATTTCTTTCATTGCTATCCCCACTCCTCTCTTTTTTTCTTTTTGGCCACAGCCTTTGTTACTGAAATATAAAACATCATGAATGTGAAAATAAAGCATCATGGCATTAAGCTTCATTGATAGTTCATTCACATGACAGTGGCTATGCTAAGAACAGAGCATTTCACAGAACACAGCTATTCTTATGGCAAAAGATTATAATGATGGGGAGAAACAGCGCAAAATTAACCAGTTCTTGCATCTTTAGAGAATAATCCCACAAGCCTCCTTGTGTGCTATATAATGAGAGGAAATGAAATATAGGACGCCTCTGACAGCAGGAAAGGTTAGCAGCTCAGTAAAGCCACAGGAAGCTCTGAAGATGATTCAGACACTACCACTAGGTGGCATTGAAATTATCCCCAAATACCTACCAGTTTCTGGAGGAACCATAATAACGTAGCAATAAAATAGAAATGTAGAAAAAGCATTAACAATTATTCACATTTGAAGAATCTGCTGTCACTTCCAACACTGAACATGCCTTCCTGTTTCTTGTATTCAAAACTAAACATTCTCAAACCAGTATGGGATGACCTACTTTGCCTCCATTTATTTAATTAAAAATAAACCATCTTCTCTTTCTTTTATGTAAGATACACAATGCCAATAAACATCCAAGGCCACCCTCTGGAAACAGGGCTATCATCAGACACAAAATAAAATAATAATAATAATAATAATAATAATAATAATAATAATAATAATAATAATAATAATAATAATAATAATAATAATAATAATAATAATAATTAGTAGTAGTAGTTGGAAGGGACCTTGGAGGTCATCTAGTCCAACCCCCTGCTCAGGCAGGAAACCCTATACCATTTCAGACAAGTGGCTGGCCAGTCTCTTCTTAAAAACTTCCAGTGTTGGAGCATTCACCACCTCTGGAGGCAGGTTGTTCCACTGGTTAATTGTTCTAACTGTCAGGAAGTTTCTCCTTAGTTCTAGGTTGCTTCTCTCCTTGACTAGTTTCCATCCATTGCTTCTTGTCCTGCTTTCAGGTGCTTTGGAGAATAGCTTGACTCCCTCTTCTTTGTGGCAGCCCCTGAGATATTGGAACACTGCTATCATGTCACCCCTCACCCTTCTCTTCATTAAACTACACATACCCAATTCCAGCAACCGTTCCCTATATGTTTTAGCCTCCAGTCCCCCAATCATCTTTGTTGCTCTTCTCTGTACTCTTTCTAGAATCTCGACATCTTTTTTACATCGTGGTGACCAAAACTGGATGCAGTATTCCAGGTGTGGCCTTACCAAAGCATTGTAAAGTGGTATTAGTACTTCACTTGATCTTGATTCTATCCCTCTGTTAATGCAGCCTAGCACTGTGTTGGCTTTTTTGGCAGCTGCAGCACACTGCTGGCTCATATCTAAGTGTATTGTCCACTAGGAATATGATATCCCTCTCACAGTTACTACTATCGAGCAAGGTACCACCTATACTATACCTAAACGCATTTATTTTAGCTGATCTAAGCACATAAAATATATTAGCTTGTGTCCAGTAGAGCTCCATTGTAGCTCCCCCAAACTTGTACCTTCTATATGTATTGAGACTGAAACTCAAACAGTTTCCAGCCAGCATATCTGGGAAGGCTGATCTAAGCATTTCATCCAAGAAATAGACTTACTGTACAACTGAGCACATTGAGCACATATGATTAAAAAACAAACAAGCAAGCAAACAAACGAATGAATGAATAAATATATGTTTCTATTATTGATACATGTATATGTATATGTGCCCACCATGCTATTCTGTTTTGGGGTAAGCTACGTTACAGTAAAGCAGAAAAGAAGAAAGCAATAATAAGCTGCAGGAATTCAGAGTTGATGTAAGAAAAAGAAAAGGAAATAGAGCTAAGTTTTGCTTATAACAAACCATATCAGTTACACTTCTGTAACTTTCCATTTTTGCAGATCATCTATGCTTTTACCATATCATATCCATATAAAGATCATACATTTGTTTGTTACACTTTTTGCTTTCCTTTTTTAACATTTTCATTAAATTTATTCTATCATAATTTTCTGAGTCTTCTATTTTTCAATATATAATCTTCCTTCATATATTTATCTAGCAATTAGGTTTTCGTTGAATTTCTCTGTATCGTGAAACTGTCCAAATGTTATTCTTGCAGAATGAACACTGACTTCTGTATTTAATCTATGTTCACTCAGCAGCCATTAAGTATTGATCCTCTTTCTTCTTTTTTAACTGGATATAACTTTGCCACAATTTTTAAGGTTCTCCTGATATATCCCATGCTAATTTCATCTAATAAGGAGGTCAGGAGTACATTTGTATATCTAGTCATATTTATTTCTTATGACAAACATTCATTCCTGACAACAGATCATTTGCACTCACTACTTTTCGATCAGCAATTTCAGAATGATGATGAAGGTAGAAGAGAGGCAGAAAGTAGAGAGGCCTTCAGAGGCAACAGGTTTCTTAGGTATTCTTGATTCAGGCCAATGCTTCTTAATGCCAGGTCTTTCTGCAATAAATTTATCCTCAATTATGATTTAATCATGGATGAGAGAATAGAACTTGTGTGTCACTGAGGCCCATTGACTTTCTTGTATCCCTTTTGTCACATGATTTCTCTAAATGAACAAACATACCAAAAAAAACTTTCTCACATTCATGAATTTTTAATGACCTCTTAGAGAATAAGAATCTGGTCTGAATACTTTGCTACCCAGCATAAATTTCACTACACTACCAAATGTTGTTTGTTGTTATTTCTTATATGCTTTAAATCAGAATTCTGTAAAAAAAAAATTCCCTAGGAAATTTAATAAACGAAATCCCCTGTAGTTTTTGCATTCATTATTGTTACCTTTCCGTTTCTATAGGGATGAAATAATGGCATTCTTCTAATTGTTGGAAACTAATGCAGTATTCACATATGCATTAAACAAGTTGCACATGCATTCCGCAAGCCAACTACATCCATATTTTAAGACTTCCCTAGTTACTCAGCTACACCTGCCGCCTTAGTTTTTCATCATTTTCATAACACTGTGACTTCCTTTTCATCATTTTTCTTTGATCCTAACATTTATAGAATTCATTTAAATTCAACTCTTTGACATATTACTATCATTCCCATAGAAATTCATTCCAGCATCCTCTCGTTTCATCACTCTTATTTTTAATTCCAGTCATTTTGCCAGAGGTTCTTTGTTTAGCCCTTTTAACCCAGTTCCAAAACAACTTTTATCTCCACCAACATTTCTCTGCAATTTCTTTCCCCGTTTAACCATTCCTTGCTCTCATTCCAACTCTTTCTCTATAAACACATTACACAATGTCTTTCTCTGATTCCTGATTTTTGGAAACAAATCTTCTCTTGTGTGCTTTCCCCCTCCCATCCCCCGTCATCCAGGGCTTCTTTCACTCACTCCACCAAACATCCTTTCTGGTTTTATACTTTCCATTATATTCAGAAATACATCTTCACACAGTTTTTCTGTAGTCACCTCACTTTAGTGTATTTCACTTATCTTTCCTTTCATGCCCATTCTTACCAAGACTGACTCGTGATATACTAAATAAAGTCTTATCTCACATTCTGAATTCTCATCTCCCTTGTATCCTTCCTTAATTCTCATAATCCTTTAGCATAAATCTGTTTTTGCCTTTTCCAAATACACTTTACATTCCAATTCCAAAGAAAGGCAGCGCCAAAGAATGTTCAAACTATCACACTATTGCACTCATTTCTCATGCTAGTAAAGTTATGCTTAAAATTCTACAAGCTAGACTCCAGCAGTATGTGGATCGAGAACTACCAGAAGTACAGGCAGGATTTCGAAGAGGCAGAGGAACTAGAGATCAAATTGCCAACATACGCTGGATCATGAAGAAAGCTAGAGAGTTCCAGAAAAACATCTACTTCTGCTTCATTGACTATGCTAAAGCCTTTGATTGTGTGGATCATAACAAACTGTGGCAAGTCCTTAAAGAAATGGGCATACCAGACCATCTTATTTGTCTCTTGAGAAACCTATATGCAGGCCAAGAAGCAACAGTGAGAACTGGACATGGAACCACTGATTGGTTCAAAATTGGGAAAGGAGTCTGGCAAGGCTGTATACTGTCGCCTTGCCTATTTAACTTATATGCAGAGCACATCATGAGAAAGGCAGGGCTAGATGAATCAAAAGTTGGAATTAAGATTGCCGGAAGAAACATCAACAACCTAAGATATGCAGATGATACCACTCTAATGGCAGAAAGTGAAGAGGAACTAAAGAGCCTCTTGTTGCAAGTGAAGAAGGAGACATCATCCTGTCAACAAAAGTGTGTATAGTCAAGGCTATGGTCTTCCCAGTTGCAATGTATGGCAGTGAAAGCTGGACCATAAGAAAGGCCGAGCACCAAAGAATTGAAGCCTTTGAACTATGGTGCTGGAGAAGACTCCTGCGAGTCCCTTGGACAGCAAGGCGATCAAACCGGTCAGTCCTAGAGGAGATCAACCCTGACTGCTCTTTAGAAGGCCAGATCCTGAAGCTCAAACTCAAATACTTTGGCCACTTAATGAGAAGGAAGGACTCACTGGAGAAGAGCCTAATGCTGGGAAAGATTGAGGGCAATAGAAGAAGGGGACGACAGAGAATGAGGTGGCTGGATGGAGTCACTGAAGCAGTAGGCGTGAGCTTAAATGGACTCCAGAAGATGGTAGAGGACAGGAAGGCCTGGAGGAACGTTGTCCATAGGGTCATGATGGGTCGGACACGACTTCGCAACTAACAACAACAACAACAAAATGCACTTATCAATAGTCTTATGTTTAAACCATATATCAGAAGCAAGATACATTTTAAAGCAAATCTAGCACTTTCTATTAACATTAATTCCTGATTCTTTGAATGCCCCAGTCCTTTATACTGTCTTGTCTTGTTTCTACTTTCCATGCACATGACAAATAACTTTTTGTCCTGGATTGTATTAATTCTGAATGTTGCACAATTTCTCTCTGTTTCTAACACTTATCACCATGGTGACACTTATCACCATTTGTTTGTGCATGACATGAACTAATTATCAACCTATGGATTCCTACTTTTATATAAATATCCACAATAACTAAGATGATCCAAGTTCATATACATTTTTAACCTCATTTCATTTGGCCTCATCAACCCAATTTCACATGATCACATCACCTTTATTCATATCAGTTGCCTACTTCTCCTTTCCCTTATGTTTGCAAATGTACAATCTACAGTAGTTTATTTTTCTGTCCTTTGCTTTCTTCATTAATTCAGTTAATTCTTAACTATTTTCTCCTCTTATATTCAAAGTCACTGTCTTCCATATACCATAGCCATCACCAGCTGGGCCTAAAAATGTTGGCTTCGGCCTCCAGTCATGGCCTTGGCCAACTGAAGCTTTCACATAATAATTTTGGTAAGATAAAATGGAGAATAAGATAGAGAAGGTGTAGATTATATTACCAGTCTTAATCCCACCCATTAGCTTTACATAAGGGAAATATCAATTTCTCCCCCTGCTGACACACATACCATATTTTGGCTAACAAGGCTCACTTTTACCCAAAATGTGCAGGCTGTTCTGTGCAAGCTAAGATCTCTAATTTTGTCTCTGAGTTACCTTCAAAATAGTGTCCTTTAGACTGAAACTGCCTGCTTGGTACAATCCACTTGAAAAGACATGCTTTGGGTTCCCTCCTCCTTTGGAGAGAGGTACATGGGTACCTGGAGGAAAAACCTCTCCATCACAATCCATTGTTTTTGACACATTCTTTTCAAAAAGAAGATTCTCTTCCTTTGCTGTCATTTAGATGGGGGCAGGGGAACTATTTTATTTTAGAGGGCTTTGGTACTTTTTGCTTGAGCTTTAAAAGATGAACATTTTGTACTGACAATTTCAGTCTGTTTTATAATATTTTGATTGAATTGTGATACACATGATATTATAAATAATCAAGAGATTACACTGCAAGCCCACATATTTCTGCCCATATCACACCAAATACTGAACCACTCAGGATACTGTGCCATTGATATTTTAGGTATGACTGTAAATTTTAAAAAAGAAACATATAATATGGAAACACTTTACTTTTTTATTTACAACATTATGTAATATCCCTAGCATTATTTTACTGTTCATGTTAGAGCCTTGGTGGAGCAGTGGGCTAATGCCTCCTTAAGTAACACCAGCTGCCTGCAATTAGTGCAGGTTCACATCCCACCAGGCTCAAGGTTGACTCAGCCTTCCATCCTTCCGAGGTAGGTAAAATGAGGACCCAGATTGTTGGGGGCAATAAGCTGACTTTGTAATAATGCCACTTGGGGTGTGTGTGAAAGCCCTAACAAGCAGGCATATACATAGAATGAAGGCTACTGCTAAGCTTGTAAGCTGCCCTGAGTCTTTGGAGAAGGGCGGGATATAAATGTAATAAAAAAAAAATAAAAAATAAAAAAAAAATAAAAAAAATATTTATTTAAACACACTAGAAGTGTATGATTGTGTATAAGCATAAAATGCAAGAAATAAGAAATCATAAAATAGTCCGTAAAATATAGTAAAAGAGTTGTGTCAATTAGAAAAATAGAACAGAAAAATCAATTGACTATCTTAGTGGAAGTGCTTCAAAGCAACCAGGCTGAGCCTTTAAATAGCTACAGGCAGGGCTTTTTTTCTCATAGAACACTCAGAACGGAGTTCCGGCACCTTTTTTGGATGGAACCTTGTAGGGTAGGAATGGCGGGTTGTATGACATGTGTGAGTTCTGGCACCTTTTTCTCTTACAAAAAAAGCACTGGCTACAGGTGCTTTGTGGTTTCCAGGAACAAATCAAATGACTAACACAGGCCTAATATCTATGTTAAACTGCACTCCTATTGGCTACAATTTCTAGTCTATCAACATTTTCATGAATATTAAAGTTTTGCAATCCCACCCCAAAAAAATCTTAGTCCCAGAATCTTTCCTGTTTGCTTTTTCTGAATTGTGCCCATTTAACAAAAAGCTCTTTACTGCCTTCTTGTGGTAATCCAAATCTGAACTATTTGAGTTTGCAGATTACCAGGCACAAGCCATGAAACACTTTACACTTTTTAATTGCATCAAGGTCCTTGAATTGTACCTGGAAACAAACTAGCAAACAATCCAGCAGTCACAACTGAGGCTAAGCACTAAATAGTATATATGTTCACCCAGCAGTTAATTTTCTTCTAATAAGATGCAATTTCCATCATCTTTAGAATGTCCAAAGTATACTATACACTTTGGGTTGAATCATTTCATTTTTTCCAAATCCTGTTAGTTCTCCATAAAATGCCATAATATTATTTAAACCTACCAGTTGTTGTATGTGACCTCTTGTGACTTTGAGTCTGATTATAACTTCTGTCCCATCTCATTTATTCACTAAAGTATAAATAAATTTTTCAGACATTGCAGAATAGTTTTATGTAATGTTCAAAAGAACAAAATGACCCAAAGGACTGTAGATTTGAATGGTTGTATAGGTAGTCCTTGAGTTAAACCATTTGTTTAGTGACTATTTGAATTTATAATGGCACTGAAAAAGTGATTTATGATAAGTTTTCATACTTATGTCCATTGCAGCATCCCCAAGGTCATGTGATCAAAATTTGTGCACTTGGCAATTGGCATGTATTTAAGACAGTTGCAGTGTACCAGGATCATGTGATTGCCATTTGTAACATTTCCAGGGGGCTGTTGACAAGCAAAGTCAATGGGAAAGCCAGATTCACTTAATGACTGCATGCTATATGAGTCCTAGTGGCACAGTAGTTAGAATGCACTATTGCAGGCTAACTCTGCCCACAGCCAGGAGTTCGATTCTGACTGGCTCAAGGTTGATTCAGCCTTTCATTCTTCAGAGGTTGGTTAAAATGGGGACCCAGATTGTTGTGGGCAATATGCTGACCTTGTAAGCCATCCAGAGAGTGATGTAAAGCACTATAGGGCAGTATACAAGTCTAAGTGCTAATGCTATTGCTATGATTCACTTAACAACTTCAGTGATTTCCCTAACCACTGTGACAGAAATGGTAATAAAATGGAGGAAAACTCTTGTAACAATTGCATTACTTAGCAATGGGAAATTTGGGGCTCAATTGCAATTGTTGGTCTTGGATTACCTATAACTTGTGTGGGTGATAGCTTTCTGCAGCCCACATAGCTCTTCTATTTTCATTGATAATTTTTAGGCCATTTTAGGTTGACCAGATGTCCAACATGGTAACAATTATTTCTATATATTTATAAGTATTAATGCATAATTCAGTTCCTCGTGAATACTGGCAAACAAGTATCAAGAGAGACTGTCAGATAAGTAAGACTGGAGGTAAATGTTTAGAAAGCTTTTATTCAATAAAGCAGATTTCAATAACAACAAACGTTTGTATTATTATTGTGCATTTATGCTGCATGCAAAATGATTTCCAGATCAAGTTGATAGTCAGGCTATAAAGAAAAATAGACCATTTTCTCCATTCCCATCTCCCATTCAATTGAAAGATAATCCCAAACCTTTGAACAGAAGACAACCCAGGCATCATCAAATGAGACTGATTACCTAATGCCATATCCATATATATTACTTAACATACCACCATTTCTGATACTTATAGCTATCATATTTGAATGGCAAACACCTGGATGATCATTAGATGTCAGCAAAGAGAGCTTTGCAGTCATAAAGTGGTAGTTGTGATTTTTGTAGTCTAGATATTGTAGCCTTGCCTCAAGTATGCTTATAGGTAAAATAAGAAGCAAACACTACTATTGCTGTCCATCTATCCCTGGAAGTTGAGTCATTTTCCTAATGGAGTGAGAGGAGTGCCCAGGATATTTCGTAAACATTTGGGACTGTCCTGGAAAAAATAGGAGTGTGATTAGTAAAGGTAAAGATTTTCCCTGTCCAGTCATGTTTAACTCTTGGGGGTGGTGCTCATCTCTATTTCTTAGCTGAGAGAACTAGCATTGTCTGAAGACACTTTCATGGTCCTGTGGCCAGCATGACTCTACACCAAGGTGCATGGAATGCTGTTACCTTCCCCCAAAGTAGTATCTATTTATCTATTTCCATGTGCATGCTTTTGAACTGCTAGGTTTGCAACAGCTGGGGAAGAACAGGAGCTCACCCCATTGTGCAACACTCAGATCTTGAACTCGGGCTGGTCAGCTGTCTGGCTGTCAAGCTCAGCAACTTTAACCACTGAGCAATTGTGCTCCCTACAGAAGTTGTCCAAAGAAAAGTCCAGTCTTTCCTTTCCCCCTTGCTAGTTTTCATTCTATGAATACCCTTATGTCCACTTTGGTATAAGGTAGACATTGGTTGTTGGTATATTTTAATAAATCAATGATACTGAGTAGCATGGGTATTTGCACATATAGTAAGACCATAAAATTAGCCCTTCTCTTTTCCTAAACAAATATCCCAATAAAGAAAAAAACTTAGGGCCCTCATCATATTTCAGAATTTCAACTCCCATTTTACTGGTAGTCTTACTGGTGATGCTGTTGGTATTCATAGATCAATAATGTCTATGAAGAGATTGGAATTTGTCTGGAATAGTATAGGGTCTTCTCCTTGAGCAGAGGGCTGGACTAGAAGACCTTCAAGGTCTCTTCCAATTCTGCTATTCTGTTAGTAGGATATAGATATTTCTACATCTAGTATAAAAAAATGCTACAGAAGTCTTCATTAAATCTACATTTTTCTTATTGAAGATAACTTAGATGTGGATTCTGTTGTTGCCCACCCACCTATCTCAGATTTTCTGGCATGGAATCATTTTTAGTCTCTCTCTCTTACAGTAAATAAAAACAGCAGAGAAAGTTAGTGACAACACTCATGAGTTGAAAATGTAATTTTGGCATCACTTGAAATAAGAATAGTATCTGGAAGTAAATATTCTGACATTGCAAATGTTAAAATTAATTCCCACTTCAAAGAGATTTATTTAATTGAGAGGTTTCACAAACACAAAGACGTCATACCCCAACTAACATAACTATTATGTTAATTGCCATGTCCCCCTTGCAAGTCTTGAGTGGATGTGAAGTAAGTAGTTTGTTATTACCTTCTTTTCCAACTACACTCATTTTGTTAAATTGCATTTCTTTAAGTGAGTGGGCCGATATGCTGCAAGTGTTACTAACTCTATTGGATTTCTTTCTTCTCCTCTCTTTTGAAACAGAAGATCAAAACCTCAAGCCACTTTTTATTTTTAAATGATGTGTTTCCATAAACAAAACCCAACTTTTGAAGTAACCACTTTATTAAGATTGGGTGTTCTTGAAAAGTTTTGTTTTTGACCAGCTGCAATATAAAAGTATATGCAAATCCCAGCAGTTTTTTTTAAAAACAAAACAAAACAAAAAAAACCCTACATACAAGTTTAAAATAGGCCAATCGGGAAGATATCTTAACTGCAGAGGTTTTATGAATACTCCTCCCTGAATTCATATTATCTTGCGTTTTACCAAAGCATAATGGGAATTTTAGAGTTAGATCAAAATGAATATGCTTATTCTGGAGAAAGCAAGACAATGTATGGAATAAATGTATACACATGTTTGTATATGTGTTTTGGGATGGTTGATGTTGTTGTAATGAGAATTTAATCCATGATTGCAGTAAGCCACATGATAAATTATACCAGAGATCTTCAGCAATTAAAAATACATTTTTGACTGGTTTCACAAGTTACTATTTTCTTACCTAATTGTATCTCGCTTTAGATACCATTCATTCTCTGTACTGTATTTTCCCAGTCAATGTGTCTCTCAGTTTAAAAACAATATTTGGTTTCTGTCTGACTTATTCACCCTTAAATTCAGGACTGAGCCCACTATTAGTGGCAAATCAAATTGGTTCAGACACTCTATAGAGAAGCCAGAATTCATATGTGGTGAAGTTTCATCTTTCCTTTCAGAATACAGACAGGCAGACAGACAGACACACACACATCTCTAGGGTAAGGAAGAAATTTACTTGTTCTTAAAGTTATATTTCATTCATTTAAATAGCAGTGGGGAAATTATAAAAGAAAAATACTTCTGTGTAAAAATTCAAAGAGAAAGTTGTAACCATGACAAAAGTGGAAAGGGTTACAGAATATTATTCTTCCAAAGCTGAACCTTTGCAAACTTTTGCAATTTGCATTTTCTTCTGAGAAGGATAGCTACTTAACTAGGTGGGTTTATTTCTAAACATTATACAAGGAAAGTTTTAAATCATGCTGAGTGGTAGCCATCTTCCCTCAGTGTGTTGGGGAAATGAATGGCTTCCTCTCCTTGTTTTTATGTCTAGCCTGATTTGGACCAATCGTGTAGTTTCCATGGCTACCATATTGAAATGGCTTGTCATTTGCCTTCCTTTATGATGTTTTTTTCTTTTTTTAAATTTCCTGATCTGGCATGCAGCCGTAGAATTTCCAAGTGTCCCATCTAAGTACTAACCAGGGCAATCCTGCTTAACTTTTCCAGACCTGTCAAGATAATAGAAACACTTCTACAGCACATTTGGTAGCAAAGGGGAGGGTAAAATGTTATTGTATAATGGAGATAATGTTTGGTTTTGCCCACTATTTTTTATCTGAAATCTTTGACTAAATCAGTAAATTAAAACTGCTTCAGGATTGCTGTTTAGAGTCCTAGAGTATTATTTCTTTCCATATACATTAGTTCTATCTGTAAAAAGCTGATGAAATATATGAGAAAACTTTGAATGTCCTTCTATTTCTGACTTGCCACACCTGATCAAATATTGTATTAAAGGTATAAACAATAATTTAGAGGTATAAATTGCATGCACTCTTTGTTCTGAATAAATCTGAGAGAACATTTTGATAGTCACAGCACATGCTGTGCTGCAAGGCTGAAAAGGGAGAAAAATAATTGACATGATTCAAGGTTACCAATAAACTTGATGAAGCTATTTCATATTTTCCTAAGTACTATCCAGCTCTGGCAGCCAAGGACAGGTGGACCTTCTCTCTGGTAAAAGAGAATTTGCTTTAGAAATTCTGTCAGTTGGGAAGATATTTTCAGAGAAATTCTTGTTTGTCAGATGGGATGTTCTTTCACTTATTTATTTTAGAGAAATTATAAGTGTGTCCTGTCTTTCATTAAGTAAGCATTTTTTTCAGCAATCTGCAGTCTGTGAGCTGACTTCCCATTGTTCAATTAAATCCCAAGAGAAAACATCAGCAGTGAACTTCACTCATTGGTCATTTTTTAAAAAGATGATGATAGTATTATTAACCAAGGAGGAGTAATGCCCTTGATAAATTTTAGGTATTTTCTCCTTGCTCTGCAGCAGTGTTTCTCAACCTTGGCCATCTTAAGATGTGTGGACTTCAACTCCCAGAATTCTAGAGAAAGTCAACAAAATTATTCACTTTGATTACTTTACTCACAAATTTGAGAATTTCTGAAGACCAACGCTAGCTGTGTCTAACTCAGCTTACCCTGACATACTACATGAACTGTGGACAAGAGGAGCCTGGCACTGCATGTCTACTTACAAAATGTTAGATTGCCTGGGTTGCTTTCCTACTAGAAGGAAAATCAGATTTCCATCAACTTCTTTTTCATGTCAGTGTCACATTTTCATGTCATCTGGTCTGCGGTCCATGTAGTTCTTCAACTTGAAGGTAAAGCTTTTTACTCAAGAGTTAATTATCTTTGTCCCTCAGGCTCATATTCTTACATGTATGAATGTTCTATTTATCAACCACTCATTCCCTTATTTCAAAGAGTTAGGATTATGAAGTTTGTCTAGACAGCAGAACTGATTCTGTTCCCATTCCTGCTGTAAAGTCTGTTTGCTCGTGGCACAAGTGAAGCAGCATTAGAAGTATTTCCCTATGTTTAATCAAACTGACATTGTGTCCAGTTGTAACAGCATTAAAGATTAACTGGCATTTGAAGTAGGAGCATATTGGAGAGTCACACTGTGACTAAATCACATATTGTGCTAAACATAAATGTGGTTTAGATTAGCATGTTGTGTGATCCAGTCAAATTTGGCATTTCATCACATTATAGTTAAGCATATGGTGACTCAGAAACAATACAAAAAAGAAAAAAAAACAATCTGTGAATCAAACCATAAATTAGGATGGGATGGGTCTGCTAATCACAAATGCTTGATTAGGATCCAAGGTTCAGTTTAGAATCAGAAAGGTCAAAACTTTTAGACATTAAAAATTATGAAAATGAATGCAGCTATAATTCTCCTTGGAACATGAATCCTGGTAGAAACAAAATTGTAACTGTTCATCCAATTATGTTCATCCTATATGTAGAGATTTTCTCAGTCAGCATAGGAAGGTCTAAAGGCAAAGGAACATACAAGTCTTTCATTCTCTCACACAGTAATGCTTAGAGGGATCACTTGTTCCAAGCTTTGGTTCAATGGCAATTATTAAACTAAAGATAGATATTTAGTGAGACATTTAGTAATTATAGGTTATTTAACTCTTTAGAACAATACAATTTGATAAGCATTATACTGATGCTAGAAAAAATGTAGGACAACACATGGAATTTCAGGATGGTTAAATACAATGTAAGCATGCATATAAAGAAATGTATAAAATAACCTATTATGTCAATTGGAGATAAAGATAGAATTCACAAATGATTTCTGTCAAGGAATGGAAGCATTTATTAAATTTTGAAATGCACATTACATTGATCACATTGTGCAAGAAAATATTTTGTCATTACTTTGAAGTTCATGTTTGCAACTACTATTGTTTCTGTTATGGATTTTCTGATATTCATGATAAAATAGAGCTTTTACAAGGTGTCATAGAGGAAATAAATTGGGAATAGGATGCTATACAACAAATTTTGCTGCCTCCAACACAACATATGTTAAATCTTCTACAATAAAGTATCATACACCAATCACAAGTCCTACTTAAGCAGCATACGTCTATCACCAACTATCTCTTCTAAATATAGGATTCTCAGTGCTAAACTATATTAATACATAACTATGTAGTAAGATGTTTATATGTGATATGAGCAAATTTTAAAAATTCATTTAGATTTACAATCTCCTGGTCATGAAATTTATAAGTACAATACACATTTGTGACATATAAAGATATATCAATAGGTGAAAACAGGTCCTTTTAATATATTCAATTTGCTTTCAAACCTCATAGATAGTTGAATTGGGTCAGAATATATGAAGACATGATTATCAAAGTGAAATTATGGGTGCTTATTAAAGTAGTATTAAAGGGAAAATGTGCACATTTCATTTTTCAGCATGTCACTTCCTCTTGAAGAAGTGAGTAATATGCATTCCAAGTTTGAAAGGCTCTGACAAAATCACTTTTTATCTAATCAATAACCCATGTACAACCACTGATATTGAGAGATTACATGCCCACCTAAACGTACAATAGTTATTGAACAACTTATATTATGTGGTTTTGTATTTTCACTCTTAGTAATATAGGAAAGTATTTTTTTCCAATCGACTCTCCCTTGAAGTCTCTCTTGATATATGTTTTGGGCGGGAGTTGTGGGGAGAGACTTTGTTTTTCAAATCATAAAATGAGTGCTTTCATGTATTCTTTTTAAGGACAGAAAACCTGATGGTCAAATATGAGCTGTCACCGGTGTGACTACTGCCTGTCGATGGCCTTCAGGTTAGGCTGACACAGGAAATAAAGATTTGTCCCATGTTTGGGGCCTAGCAAGGTAATCTAAAAATAGTTAACAAGCATTTGACATATATCTCCCCTTGCTTCTCAGCTAACAAAGCGAGAGAGATCCTGTGGCTTAGAGGTGAAAACAACTGCCTAATGTGCAATCAGCCCAGGTTCGAATCTCAGAAGGGTATGGCTGACTGATGAAAACTAATAAGTTTGAAATGCATATCAGTCTCCCTTAATTCTTTGTTAGCAATTTAAAATTTACACAAATATGAGCTGTCACCGGTGTGACTACTGCCTGTCGATGGCCTTCAGGTTAGGCTGACACAGGAAATAAAGATTTGTCCCATGTTTGGGGCCTAGCAAGGTAATCTAAAAATAGTTAACAAGCATTTGACACACACACACACATATATATATATATGTGTGTGTGTGTGTGTGTGTGTGTGTGTGTGTGTGTAAATTACTAACAAAGAATTAAGGGAGACTAAGATGCATTTCTGACTCTTTAGTCTTCATCAGTCAGTCATACCCTTCTGAGATTCGAACCTGGGCTGATTGCATATTAGGCAGTATTTTTACCTCTTGAGCCACAGGTTCTCTCTCGCTCTCTGTTAGTTTTATGCAAGGGGAGATATGAGTCAAATGTTCACTATTTAGATTACCTTGCTAGGCCCCAAACATGGGGCAAATCTTTATTTCCTGTTTTTGAATCTCAGAAGGGTATGACTGACTGATGAAGACTAAAGAGTCAGAAATGCATCTTAGTTTCCCTTAATTCTTTGTTAGTAATTTACACAAATATATGAACTGTCTGGTGTGACTACAGCCTGTTCGATGGCCTTTGAGATAAGGCTGACTCATATATATATATATATATATATATATATATATATATATATATATATATATATATATATATATATATATATATATATATATATATATATATATATACACATACATACATACATACATACATATATATATATATATATATATATATATATATATATATATATATATATATATATATATATATATATATATATCCCATTTATATCCCGTCCTTCTCCGAAGACTCAGAGCAGCTTACAATCTAAAGCACAAATCAATGTGCTTAGCAACAGCCTTCATTCTATGTATATGCCTGCTTATTAGGGCTTTCGCCCCCCCCCCAGTGGCATTATTACAGTCAGCTTATTGCCCACAACAATGTGAGTCCTCATTTTACCTACCTCGGAAGGATGGAAGGCTGCGTCAACCTTATAATAATTTATTAAATGTTTTAATTTATTCATAACAATAAATAACCTATTATTAGGCCACAATTTGGGGGAGACCTGTCCTATCCACCCTGCAGTTTACCATTCAGTATGAAATGTCAAGTGCTTGCTAACCTGCATATTTTTTTTTACACAATTCAGAAAGCAAAAATTAAGTAAGCTACCTTATGGCTCTCATTATTCTGTTTATCTTGCTAAGTTACAGGTTGTTAAGAAGGTTAATTCTTGTGAGGGAAATTCTTGGACCAATGAGTTGATCTCTGAATAGATGCAATCTTGTGTAATGTCTAGGAGGTTTAATAGGTGGCATATAAGCATGGCAATGCTCATCCTCATTCTCTAAGAGGCTTCCAGAACTATTTTCAGCACAGAGACACAATATTGCTGTTCTGCACTCTATAGTGCTGCTGATGTCTGTCCCATATCTTCTGTATTTCTGACATCTATATTGTTGATGTACTATCTCTATTACACCTCACAGCCAAGGAGACATAGGCCTGTGTCTATTTGGTAGGTTTTCCTGATGACCTACATTAGGGACAATGGATTTATTTTTTAAATTATGCATGTATGTATTCACCATAGATCTGCATAATGCTTCCAATGCATACACATGTGTGAGCATGCCACAGTGAAGTAGCTGATATGTTAAGTATATTCAGGTTACCTGATACTTTTGGGTCCCTAGACCATAAAGCCAGTGTAAAAGTCTAAATTTCTAAATGGTTATTTATGCGTAGACACCCTGAATACAGGTGCAGAACTATCCACTTAGTTGCTTTCCTGACATTTGATTCCCCCTAGAATTTCCAAAAATTCCTAATTTCCATATTACCACATGGAAATTTTATGAGTTTTGCTGGAGACTGTAGCCCATCCCTAGCCTTAAATCCTTTGTTGTGCTTTCAGTCGGATTGTTTCAGGAAAGGGTAGTTTCAGAGGCATGTGTTTGAGTTCAAGAAGTTCTAGAAGTTATTCAACAATATATCTTAATTTTGTGGCCGCTGGTGGTCAGCCAGATTATACCTCTTGAAGAAAGACATTTATTGCATTTCTTACAAATTACTCATGTTTCACAAAGCTTGCTCCTGGCTTTTACTTTCTTGTTTTGTTCTTTGTAATAAACATTTTCAAAACTTTCTCCAGCCTATTTTTCTTAGGCAGAGGATCAAATCCTAATTCAAAAACTGACCCAGGCTGCAATATTTGCAATAGGAAATAATGAAATGTTTTGTAGTCTTCTTTTCATGGTTCATTCTCTTTTAGCCTCCTCTTTGCAAATGTGTTTTAATAGCCTTCATGTTTGCAAAGGTAGACATAACAGCATAAGTGATATTTATAGCTAATGATTTCACAGCAATAGGTTTAAACCACTCTACCTTTGACTTTGAAAAAATATGTCACAAATAGATATTTTTAGTAATAGATCCTAGTTAAAGTTTCTGTTTGTTGGCATTTAAGATTTTTTTCCCTTCTTTCATTTTGCTCTTTAGTTTTTACAACTTGCTTTCCTTTCTCAGTTATGATTATAGGCAAATTTTATTTTGAGATAAGAAAGGTAAATACTTCCTCAAATTAGGTTTTATTCCTGCTAAGAATCTGAACTCAACCATGCAGTTTTCTTGGCAATAATATTTTTCCACAATGTGTTCTGATTTCCTAGTCTAATTTCAAGCTATCTTGAACTCCTGTCCAACCACAATTGACATTGCTTAGCTTCGAAGCAGATGCTGCTGTCATCAAATCACACCCTTAGCAGGTAATTCTTTTACTTTGTATATTGTACATTTATGGAGAATATGGAACATTTTTGTAAAGCTAATTATGGCTACTATAATTCTGTTCCAAAGGCTATTTTAGATAAGAGAATCCAACTTTATTTACACAGTTCAAGGATAGATGCAATTTATATTTGAAAACTATTGAGAATTCTCTAAGTTAATTTTATTGGCAATTATGTTAGTTTCCATAGATTTACTGCACTAATGTTGTTGTTGTTAGTTGCGAGGTCGTGTTCGACCCATCGCGACCCCATGGACAACATTCCTCCAGGCCTTCCTGTCCTCTACCACCTTCTGGAGTCCATTTAGGCTCACGCCTACTGCTTCAGTGACTCCATCCATCCACCTCATTCTTTGTCATCCCCTTCTTCTATTGCCCTCAACCTTTCCCAGCATTAGGCTCTTCTCCAGTGAGTCCTTCCTTCTCATTAGGTGGCCAAAGTATTTGAGTTTCCACTTCAGGATCTGGCCTTCTAAAGAGCAGTCAGGGTTGATCTCCTCTAGGACTGACCGGTTTGATCGCCTTGCAGTCCAAGGGACTCACAGGAGTCTTCTCCAGCACCATAGTTCAAAGGCTTCAATTGTTTGGCACCCAGCCTTTCTTATGGTCCAGCTTTCACTGCCATACATTGCAACTGGGAAGACCATAGCCTTGACTATACACACTTTTGTTGGCAGGGTGATGTCTCTGCTTTTTAGTGTGCTGTCTAGATTTGCCATGGCTTTCCTCCCCAGGAGCAAGCGTCTTTTAATTTCTTGGCTGCAGTCCCCATCTGCGGTGATCTTGGAGCCCAGGAAAATAAAATCTGTCACTACCTCCATTTCTTCCCCATCTATTTGCCAGGAATTGAGAGGGCCAGATGCCATAATCTTGGTTTTCTTAATGTTTAGTTTCAACCCAACTTTTGCAGTCTCCTTCTTCACTCGCAACAAGAGGCTCTTTAGTTCCTCTTCACTTTCTGCCATTAGAGTGCACTAACAATAAGAATAAAATATTCCTTTGTCCTTCTAAATTAAGATGATATAATTAGGAAAACTTTTAGATGAGACAGAACAAAAGCTTGTATATAATAAATAATAAATAATATATGCAGTGCTTTTTTTGTAAAAGAAAAAGGTGCCGGAACTCACACATGTCATACAAACCACCTTGCCTACCCTACAAGGTTCCATCCAAAAAAGGTGCCGGAACTCCGTTCTGAGCGTTCTATGAGAAAAAAAGCCCTGAATATATGACATAATAAATGTATCCTAAGTAAAGTTCAAATTCAGGAAATACATTTATGGGCTAATCATAGAAATCTTAAATTGAGGTTTGTGCTCAGTTTCTTCAGTCATAATTGTATAATCAAGAGGTAGATCTCATTGAGATAGTTAGATATAATTGAATCAGGTTAAGCTGCTTGTCACTGCATTGATAAACGGTCATCGTCTTTGCCTCCAGTAGTATCTCAAAGCTCTTTCAAACATTCTTCCAGTAGAACCATAGAAATCTAAGAGTTGGACAGGACTTGGAAGCCCTCACATTCAACCTGCTCAGTACAGGTACTATAGTATTTCTGACAGGTGGCCATCCAGCGTCTCCATCAACTATCACCTGAAGCAGTTTTACCATACTGAATAACTCTTACCATTGCGATTTATTTTTCATGATGTCAAACCAAAATCTGTTACTTTGTATTTGAAATCCACTGTTTCTTGTCCTGTCTTCTGAAATGCTTCTAAAGATTCTGCTCCTTCAGAAATGTGAGGACAGCTTCTGGTTTGCCATTGTGGCCACCGCAGACACTGGAAAGTGAGCTCCATCTTCCTCATTTGGTTTCACTCCACTGGGGGACCTGAAAAGGGTCCAAAGTTGTAGGGTGGCAGCCATCCAAACCAGTGGAGGAAAGACCAGCCATAGTAATATGGCCCATCACTGGACTGCAGACAGCCGAAGTCAAACTTACCACCAAACACTTCGAAAGCAACACGGATGAAACTGGGTGAGATCTGATCTTCTCTTTATACTAAGTACTTTCTTTTCCTGTAAAATCTGCCTGAAGTACCTATCCCCCTGTGAGGAGAAAGGGAAGGGAATTTCTATCCCACCCTCTAAGAATAGTGGCTACTGAGTACCCAGGGGAATTAAAGCACTAAAAGATTCTTTATTCTAATTGGATTTATATGTTCCTGAAACTTGGGGACCAAAAATTTTCTTATTTTTATTGGAGACTTTTGCTTTTATCTACAAAAAAGAAATAAAATTGGAAAAAGGGTTATAAAAATTTTGGACTTAAAAAACCTTAAATGGCATTGGTGACATCTTGTGGTGAGGTTTGGTATTACAACTTGTTATTTCCTAACAGAGAAGCCCAGACCTTAGATAAGGCTCTTTTGACCTTGGCACCACCTGTGAAAAACTCAGCTGTAAAAGAACAGCTGAGTGGCATAACTGGCCTACTTGAACTGTGAATGTAAATCTTTACTGACTTTCAGAGTTATATGTGGGAAATTGTTTTCCTATTTCTTTATATGAGGAATATTGGTTACTATATGAGATGATGAAATACCTTGGACTATAAAATCTTGCTTGACGAATGACTTCTACTATAAAGACTATTTATAAAAACATGAAAGAGATGGATGAAGACCAGGAAATGATCCTTTCCATGTTGAAAGCAATACATGAAACCATTCTTTCAGCTTGTGATAAAACAAGACCTAACATAAAAGATCAAGATGCTAGCTTAGATACATAAACCCAAACTTTGACTACAACCAAAGAACTAACAACATAAAAGATAACAGAAGATTGAAAGAGGTGGTCTTAAAATGCCCAACTTTAAACTATACTATGAAGCTGCTGCGTTGTCAGCGATAAGTGATTGGATTAATCTAACACAAGGGAGATTATTAAATCTTGAAGGCCATGACTTGTTATTTGGCTGGCATGCATATTTACTGTATGATAACAAGGTAGATAATGTATTTAAGGTGCATATTTTAAGACATGCTTTGTTGCGAGTTTGGAAAAAGTATAGACATAAGTTAAATTACAAGATACCTTTATGGGCAATACCGAAACACGCAATAGAAAACATAAATGTTGGGTTCAAACATGATGTGACTACATATAAGGAAATCTTAAGTTTGGAGAGGAACGTATGGTGTTTGAAGCTGTATAATCTTCTACGAGAAGAGAAGATTGTTCAAACCTGGTTTCAATATGGGCAATTACGGGCCAGGTGGAAAGAAGATCAGAAAATTGGTTTTTTAATGACTGATGAAAATCTGGTGAAGCAAATTAGAAATCAGGGTCCAGCACATATCAAACGGATATATCTTGCATTGATAGAAATTGACTCAGAAACAGAACTTGTTAAAAATTGTATGATAAAGTGGGCTCAGAATATTCAAGAAGTTATCACAATGGACACTTGGGAAAAGATCTGGGTGAGGAACGTAAAATTTACGCAAGCTCAAAATTTAAGAGAGAACTTTTATAAAATGTTTTATAGGTGGCATTTAGATCCTAAAAAGCTTGCAAGTATGTATCCGAACTATCAACCTAAATGTTGGAGGCGAAGATGCAATGTATTTCCATATCTGGTGGACCTGTAAAAAGGTTAAAGCTTTTTGGATTAAAATCTGGTGAAATATGCAGAAGATATTTAAGCAAAGGATAAAGTTTTGTCCGCAATTGTTTTTATTGGGCATAATTACGGATACTACTGTTGTGGACACTAAGTTGATGTTGAATTTAATTATGGCAGCAAGACTTTTAGTAGGTCAATATTGGAAGAAGGAGGAACTGCCGACTATAGAAGAATGGACTTTAAAAGTTTCTGACCTGGCGGAAATGGCAAAGATATCGACTTATTTGAAAGACCATTCGCAACAACGTTATATTATGGAGTGGAAAAAGTGGATTGATTACATCCAGAACAAATATGGGACCAAAAAGTTTCATTTAGCATTTGCATAAGTTTTGATGTGATAATAGTATTGCTTGTACTCATTTTATATGAGCTAGAGTGCGATAGACTTAATAGTTTATTGTTGTTTATGATTGCTTTTATTTTTATACCTTGTATTTAGCTCTGGGAAGTCGGGGAGGGGGAGGGGTGAAGGGGAGGGGGGAGGGCTAGGAAGGGTTGGGTAGGGGGTGGGGGGAGGGGTTGTTAAAGATAAAATGTATTGAAAAAACTTTTCAATAAAAAAAAATAACAGAAGAAGTGGAACAATCAAATATTAAAACACAGGACACAACTGACCAACAAATACAGTTAATGGAAAATCCAGAAAAGGGAGTGACAACACTGAAAATGGAAAAGACTTTCTATATAAATCAGAAGAAATTTGAGAAAGAAGAAGAACAGATTGAATGGAAGATAAACACATCAGGGCAATCATTGGGGAATTGGAATAATAAGGAGACAACTTTATGAATACAAATGGGCTAGTCCTTCCAAAAAAATGGCAATTAAATGGTCTTCTTTATTTCAAATAACATATATAATAATAATAGTGGGAGATCTATTTGATGATCTAAAAGCACTAATATGGAAGCCTAGCTGGCAAAGGAAGAAAGCCAGAATAAGGCTAAAGAAAATTGGGGTTTTGATTTATTATAAGGGATTTCATATTATTATTTAGAGGGTTAAAGGGAGAAGTTGAGATAAGGGGAATTCTGGTCATTAGATTTAAAATATTTGGAAATTAGTTGACAATAAGGATTTTATCTGTTTAATATTTAAAAATTAGACCTAAAAGAAAAAAATAATTATTATATGTTTGATTTATTGATTAACCCAGATAATATATACAATGGTTTTGCGGCCCTATCTAGACCGTGATGCCTTGCGTATGGTCACTCATGCACTCGTGACCTCTCGTTTGGACTACTGCAACGCTCTCTACATGGGGCTGCCCTTGAGGACCACTCGGAGGCTCCAACTGGTACAGAATGCAGCCGCGAAAGTTGTGTTGGGAGTTTCCCGATACTCCCATGTTACACCCCTGCTCCGCGAGCTGCATTGGCTTCCAGTTGTCTTCCGTGTGAGATTCAAGGTGCTGGTAATGACCTACAAAGCAGTGGGCTAATGCCTCCTTAAGTAACACCAGCTGCCTTCAATTAGTGCAGGTTCGCATCCCACCAGGCTCAAGGTTGACTCAGCCTTCCATCCTTCCGAGGTAGGTAAAATGAGGACCCAGATTGTTGGGGGCAATTAAGCGGACTTTGTAATAATGCCGCTTGGGGGGGGGGCGAAAGCCCTAATAAGCAGGCATATACATAGAATGAAGGCTACTGCTAAGCTTGTAAGCCACCCTGAGTCTTCGGAGAAGGGCGGGATATAAATGGAATTAAAAAAAAATAGATAAAATGTGTTTTTTGGATATTAGATTCTATGAATTGAGATAAGGGAAATCTTGGTTACCTAAAATTTGAAAATTATAAATATCAAAGGTTAAATTGGAATATTGATGGGAAACTAAAAATTGGGGAAAATTAATAACAATCCATTAATATGGATTGTTTATGAAGATTGAATATAAAAAATAATTAAGATATGTATAAGCTAAAAATTTATTGATAAATGTAATAATGATGTTTTTACTGAGTTGATATAATAAGAATTGCATTAGCTTAAATATGAGACAGTAAATGTTAAGGGAAAAAGAGAGGAAACATTTGATGTATGCAACTTGAGATTTGTACTAAAGAGTTTGTTATCGAACTATTGATTAACCCAGCCACCATGTTGCTTTTTAAATACTTAAATGTAAAATTGGAAAATTAATAAAATATTATAAAAAAAGAAAAGAAATGTGAAGACAATCTCATGGTCTTCTTGTTTCCAGGCTAAATATATCAAACATCTGAAACACTTACAGTATTTTTCTTCCTTGCAAGTGCCTTTCTCCATTTTGTAATTCCTAAAATATTGACGACTAGTCTTTCTTTTCTTCTACTGTATATCCCTCAATATTGCCATCATGCTAGTGGGGAAAAAAAGATTAGGTCACATCAGCCTAAAATCTGCCTCCCTATAGTTTGATCCAAGGAAAGGTTAAAATTAACTTCCTGATTCTTTATAAGAGATTTCAGATTTTCTAGGGAGATACTAGTTACATCATGCCCAGCAAATACATTATTAGTATACAGCATGCAAAATTCTTTCTAAAATGGGAATAAACTAGGCAAAAGCATCTCTACTGCCTGCTGTTTGGGGAATGTGGTATAAGGGAAGGCATGTGTAGTTTACAAAAAGAGAATCTATTCCAGATGTTAACTCTGCATCCAAATTGTATATACCAAAAGTGTTTTCGCATTGCCTATATTTAGTTTCCACACAAAAATGGGAGCTTTCTAAAAGCATTCTCACACATGTGCCATCATAAATCAGATGTTTTTCATCAAGAATCACATGTCTAGAAAATGAGCTCCACCCACACAAGCTTGCATTGATTTACAAATGTTTATTCATTAAGGTAAAAGGAAGCACTAGAATTCTGTTAGGTGATTTTTCTACTTTCTACTTTCATTTACTAAACATGTATGATTGGCAACAGGGCAGTGAATGCATTTTTTTTAAAAAAAATTACAGTGCAAGTGGCTGAATCTTATTACAGTAAAATTTGTATAGCTTGGAAGTATGATCACAAAAGGGATGTTCTCTTTCAATGGCAGATAGTCTTTTCCACAAGGGTGAAAATCAAGTTCTAAATATGAGATAGCTCTGATTCTAGTGACCAGTATATGTGGGGATTCAGCATTTCTAGTCACTGATAACGGTGCTGGAGAAGACTCCTGCGAGTCCCTTGGACTGCAAAGCAACCAAACCGGTCAGTCCTAGAGGAGATCAACCCTAACTGCTCTTTAGAAGGCCAGATCCTGAAGTTGAAACTCAAATACTTTGGCCACCTAATGAGAAGGAAGGATTCACTGGAGAAGAGCCTAATGCTGGGAAAGATTGAATAGAATAGAAGAAGAAGGGATGACAGAGAATGAGGTGGCTGGATGGAGTCACTGAAGCAGTAGGCGTGAGCTTAAATGGACTCCAGAAGATAGTAGAGGATAGGAAGGCCTGGAGGAATGTTGTCCATGGGGTCGTGATGGGTCAGACATGGCTTCGGAGCTAGCAACAACAACAACAACAACAACAAAGTCACTGATAAATCCCCTCCCCAGCCACTGGCCTTTCGGTAACTTAGTTATTTAGGAAGCAGATAGCTGGAGAGAGAGACAGGCAGGAGTTGTTAGTTCTTGCACTGCTAAATCCACAGTCTTTCCTGCTTTTGTTCCAGATGTATAAGTCTTCAGCTTATTCTATAATTAGTCATGCATACTTCAGGCAGTTCAAGTCTTGTATCCAATATTACAGGAGTTCATATTCCAGCCGAACATTAGGAAAAATATTCTAACTTTAAGTGGACTCTACAATGGAAGCAATTATGCAGAATACAGTGGGTTCCCTTTGCCAGACATGTTCAAAGGAAAATAATTGGCCACGTGGCATGGATGATTTGATTTGTGTTCCTGCATATAAGCTAGATGTTGGATTTAGCCCCCGATCTGCGTTCATTTCGCCGGGACCTGAAAACCTGGTTGTTCGATCTATCAGGCCTGGACTGAAGGGGTTTTAGCTTTTTATATTTTGTTTTAATTGTTGGGCTTAATTAATTTAATTAATTTTAATTTTGTATTATCTTTATATTGTATTTTATGCTGCCCTGTAAACCGCCCTGAGTCCTTCGGGAATAGGGTGGTATAAAAATATAAATAAATAAATAAATAAATAAATAAATAAATAAATAAATAAATAAATAAATAAATAAATAAATAAATAAATAAATAAATAAATAAATAAATAGTGGTCTAACCAACCCATCTAACTTAAGATGCATCAAATGGAAATTGCCAAAATTTAGGGGCGGAGTGGATGGGGAATCCAATTTATTATGTCATTTTCCTGTTACCATCCAAAACTGATTTTGTTCTTAATTTGACAAAAAAAGTCCCAGAAGGGAGCATGTATAATCAGCAGGGAATGCAGCATTGAGTATTTCCTAAATCCAAAGGCTTTCTGTTCCTTGTCATGGCTCTATCTCACCACCAAATATGGCATTTCCCCCCTGTACATTGTGTACAGGGAAGCATTTAACTTTTTTTTTTAAAAAAAGTTCTCTTTCTATGAGATTGCAATAAGTAGTTTTGAATTCTTCATATGCTACAATTAAACATTTAAAGAAGAAATGGGATAATGCATACTAGACTAATCCTTGCTCTCTGTATATTTTAGCATATTTGTGAATCATCTATGCATAAATTTCATCTGTAGGGGGATGTTCTTGAACAGGAAAGAGACACATTAGTTCACAAAGAGCTTAGTTCTCGAGCATGGGTTTTCTTTTGAAGTGATATAGGATGTCTTACTGGAGGAGGGGGTTGGACTAGAAGACCTCCCAGGTCCCTTCCAACTCTGTTATTCTTTCAAACAGCAGAACTTTCATTGGATTACTACCATTATAATCCATTAAACTAACCTTTTGACCACAAATCCAGTCCAATTTAGGACCAAAAAGGTAACTCACTGGGAAATAACATCTAAATAAGAAAACTCATTAAGAAGTTAGGAGACAAATCAAAGTCAAATGCCAGTTAGTAGGAATTCTAGAGGCAGATTGGCATTATCCCAAAGCTCTTTGTCATGTGCAAGTTGTTTCCTAAATGACCTTAGCTAAGTACTATTGATTGGGCCTGGTTTTCTTCATCAGGTTATCTCCAAATAGTTTTGCATAGCTAAGCACTCTTATATTTTACCATGTTTTGACTTTCAAACCATATAACGTGGTTGTCTTTAGTACTCAGTGGAGGAGGCTCCTGGGAAATTAGCATCTGCTGACATCCAGGCAAGAAGTGTGGAGTCCATTGCTGCAAAGTCAAGATTTGTTTCTTGGTTGTCTCTTCTGTCTTGGGAGGATACTCAAGAAATGATCATAACAACCAATGGCAATCAATGCACCCGATACCAAATTTTCAAATAGTAAACTGTGTTAATGCTGCTTTATGTTTGAAAGCAGAGTTGTAAAATCAAAATAAGACTTTGGCTATGTGTAAGTTATAAAAGCCCACTTTCACCTCCACAATCAGGTACATCTTATCATATCAGTTAAATATAATTCCTTTGGGAAATCAGAATAAATGACAAATTATCTAAATTGGATTTTTCAAAGGAGATGCTGATAGACTGGGGACAACATTGATAGCTTTTAAGAGTTGCAAACAGAATACAGGTATTCCTTAACTTACAACTACAATACAGCCTGGAATTTTGGTCATACGTTGTTGTGGTCATTAAGTTGATGTACCATGTGACCAGACTTGATTTTATGACCATTTTTATGATGTAAAGCAAGTCACCAGGGCTGTTAAGAAAATCGTTTGGTTGTTCAGTGAATCTATTCTTCTGAATTTATGTTTTTGCTGGAAACCAGTAAAAATATGTCACAGGTTGTGGTGATATGAATAAAAGATGCTGCAATTGGTCATAAATGCAAGCTGGTTGCCTGCATGACCATAGGGTTGTGTGCACCATTTGTAACTCTGAGGTCAAGTTGTAAGTAGCTTTTTAAAAGTCCATTATAACTTTTAACAGTTGTTAAGCAATTTTTGTAAGTCAAGGACTCCTGTAAATCAAGATGGCAGTACAATTTGGGCACAGCAAATACATTTGGGAGCACCTTTACAGTAATGAAGTTAAATATCTTACCATCAGCAATATTAGAGGGTAAATACTGCAAAAATCCCATAATAGACAAGGATTTGTCTTTGTCAACATGGGAGCATTGAATCATGGGATATCTTGATTTACTGTAATTTTTTACCAAGGTGCTTGCAGTGAGTTACCAACATCTCTTCTTAGTCCATTTCCATGTCAGATACATGTGCTTCTTCTTTGGACAGATAAAAATTCAAAGATACCTCTTGCTGTTACAAAGATTGTAGCCTGTGGAATTCATGCATTGTTGACAACAGAGAGATATCATCTCTTTCCTGGGCCACAAACTTTAGTGTTCAGATGATTATTCTGTCTTTAAAAATAAAGCCAAGCAATTGCTACTTGAAAGAATGGGGTACCAATCCTACAGTATTTATTTCAAAGCTCACGGATTGAAAATTAAAAGGCAAGAGAAGAGTTTAAATTAGGTATTGAAATTAAAAAGTTCCACTGGTTTAAAAAATGAGTGCAAATTGAAAGAGCATGGAAGGAAGCAAACAAAAGAAAGGCCTAGAAGCCAAAAGTAGGGGATGACAAGAGATCAGTAGGGTGAGCTTTCAGAGTGGAAGATCTCAACTTGCACACATCTACACATTGAACAGGACCACATCAGTATATTTCTTTGAAGAGCAGCAATTTCATACATAAAGCTAAGTTTAGTGGATACAGAGGGCAGAAATCAGAGTGCATGGAGGGATATTCTAATAGGTAAACAGCTGAAAAGACCAACTGCATCATTTGTAACTGATAGAAGCTGTTACAAACACCTGTTTGAGAAGCAGCTTCACAAATTTAGATGGCATGATAGTGATGTCCTCTTGGCAACTACAGGAAGCTAGCTTGGGACCAGTTTTTGGAGCCCAAGGGCTTTTCAAAATAGACTTCTTTTTGAGTATTAATTTTTTATCATTACAGAGTGCATCTTATTCTGCAGATACTTACAACATAAAATGTGCTTATTTAACTTCTGATCTCCAGTTACATAGAAGAAGAACAGATTTTCAAGTATTAATTACTACAGTTAGGAGCACATTTGGCAGACTGTTTAATTATTTGACTAAGATATGAAACTGCTGTCTAAAAAGTATATACCAGTTCATGGCACTTTGTACTTTGCAATGTATGTGTGGCTTGAAAGACAAATCTCCTTATTTTTATTATTTTTAATTTTTAAACAGCATAAAACTGACCTTTGTTTGGAAGCCATTGTGTATTCTACTGTCCATACATCTAACATATAACCTCACTTAATGATTATGAACTAAGCCCTGATTTTGTCCTATTTGAATAACTATGTTATTTCTAACAGATTGTCTATCTATTCAAGTCATATCCCAATGAGTTTCTTTCCTAAAATCAGTTCTTTCTCTGATGAGATTATATTGTGTCTGAGATAAATAAATACATCTTCTTGAGATCCCATCTTGCCTTTCATTAACTTCATTGATAATAATGTATTTGTCCTTCAAAGTGGTGCAAATAGGATCATCCAGCTCCAGATATTAAAAGTTGGCTACTCTGATTAGTCATAGTCTTTCAGTCATAAAAGGAATTACTTGTGATCCTTTCTGTCTTCACACCTTGGCAGTGAATGAGAAGATATATTAAGAGATACTTGAGTCCCTCTCATACCCTGTAATTAGCACATACTGTATAACAAAATAACTCACAGAAAGTGATAATTCTTTGGATGTTTGTCTTATTTTTGTTTGCAAGCCAAATTTTTTTCTTTATGATTTCAATAGCAGCCCATTTGTAAATGAGTTCTGAGCTTGCTGAAACCTCATTCACCTTTTGAAAAAATTACTAATTTTCGGATTTGTTACAGTTCCTTCGAACAAAGAAGCCTTTTACTGGAACACAACACCCTTCCCCCCTCAAACAGAAACCTTCTCAATTTGAGACCATGACTCAGACTTCTAGGTTAGAAATTATCTATATTTGAAGAAATCCTCACAACGCACCAATACTAGGTTTTAGTAATATAAGAAATCTTAAGTCTGTGTAAAATCAGGCTATCCCAATATAGATGGAAGCAAACTTAGAATCTTTATATCTGATTTGTACAAATATAAGAGAATCTCCCAAAATTTTTCTGGGAGTGTTTTATACCCAACAGTTCCTTGGTGGGATAAAGAACAAAAAAGAACAAAATCTGGCTTTCATCTTTTTGAAGAAGGAAATCTGATTCTGGGAAAATTACAAGGTAGTTGTGGTTCTTTACTGTGGTCTATGTGTTCACAAATAGATAAAACACTTTTGTGAGGTTGAGTTTCCTTTGCAGAACATTTTGGGATGTGACCTGCAGCTAGAGCCATAATTGATCCAGAAAGTGCTTCAAGAAAAAAAGTGACATTGAAAGAGAGACCCACAATGCCATGAGCAAATGGCATTTTTTTGTGTGTGAAAAGAAAGCAAGGGGAAAAGCTTTCAAGAATTATGAAACAGAAATTTAAGAACTGTTTTGCTTCTAATCAGATCAGAGAATTTATGATATTTTATTAGGAATCCACACATAAATTTGCTGGAGCAGAAATTAATCCTGGAAAACAGGCAGTAAAATGAATCGCACCTCCCTCTTTAATTGCAGTTCTATCTCACTTTAGATATGAAGCTAGCCGACCAGATATATATTCTATGTTTTATTCACTAAAAAAATGTTGCTTATAGGGTATAGTTAGCCAAAAGTCACTGGAAAGTTTCATGGCTGAGTAGGAATTTGAACCTGTCCAGCAGTCTGTTCATTAAACTAGATTGACATCTTTGTGAACTTTTCTTCTCTTTCCAATAATAGGAAAGAACGTTATACTATATTAAAAGAAATAGAACAAGAAACAACAGCAAAAATGTTGTTCTTAGAGAAGCAGAAAACCATCTCTTCCAGCATTTAGTAAGGGGTGGTAGAATAGCTTCATCTAGCTATAGCTTATTTATATTCTGTCTTTTCAATATGAGATTTGTTAAATAAATAATAGAAAATGCACTGTCCCTCTAGCATTATTCATAACCTAAGACAAACTTCTGAGTTCATTGAGATCTGATGTTGAACCAGTGCACAAAAGAAAGTATTTAATCCTCCAGATGTGTGAAATATCTTCAGTATGTAGCCGAACCAGAGTCAACAAAGGCAAGCATGTCATGATGTTATTGTGCAAAGTTGTATAATTCACTCAGTGAAGTCATGATTCCCTCCTATGATGGCAAACTATTAGGCAATATATCCTGGTGTAATATCTACACATGACAACAACAAAACTGCACTGCAATTCTTAAGTAATTTTTTTAAGTGAAGAGAAAATGCTTTGAATATGTATCACTTAATTGTTTTTAAATTACATGCTGAACATATCCAGAAATTTATTTTCTAGACTTGTAGATCTTAATGAATCATAAATGAAATACTAATAAGTTTATGTTTATAACTGAAGACTTAACTATTAAATATATATTTAAATTTATGAAATATAAACTGGTAGTAAATAACTGTTATGAGAAAAACAGGAATCAAGATTTTACTGAAGCAGGAAGCACAAAATTGATGTGGAAAAAAGGGACACGTTTGACAGTAATATCTTTTAGGGAATTAAGTCCTGAATTATAATTAATATTTTAGCTATTAGTGAACTATTTCTTTTGATATGTTTCCAATAAGCAAGATAGTATAAAGATATCATATACACTTAAATTTAAAATTCTAACAATTTTGATTAGTTATTCTACCAGAGTAATGTCTATTGATTATCTGTATTGTGCCAATATGTAACTCAAGTTTGAGGACCATCTCTGAGAGACTTGCTTGTTATTTTTTTAATATAGTTATCTATCAGAAAAAACTTAAAAGTACAAAATAATATGACCTGCTACCTATAAGCTTACAAATCTTTGCCAATTATGAGGAATTAATTTGTGGGAACCTAGATACAATGTGATTCTGTACTACAAATGTAGTCTGAATGCAATTATATTTCACCTTTATTTTACACACACAACGCACACACACACACACACCTTAATAAAATTTCCTGACTGTTGAGGGAAGAATTTAATGAACAGCCTCAGAGTGGCAAGCACTAAGAAACAAAATGGACAAGTTATGTATTTATGGCAGGAATAGGATAAATTTAAAATTCTGAAATTGATAGTTTAAAGACTAACTAATGCACAAGAGGGGGAAAATAAAAAGTATACATTCTAACTTGTATTTTATTCTAGTTTATTTTTAAGTGAGGAAAAATCTGTACTTCTTTCTGAAGAAAAACAAACTCCTTCAGATGTAAATGGGGAGCCTTTGCTGAATGTCAAGTTGCTTCACACCATATTTTTCAAAACATTATCTTTAAACTTCAGTTTCCTAGAAGACCAATAAAGGGGCTTGTTTCACAGAAGACTGCCTAGTGTGCCCTGATGTCAAACTTGGCCTCCTTGTAAGGTTACAACATTTGATGAAAAAGATTTTATAAACTTCTCTTCTGTGGAAATAAATTCCATTGTTGGGCTATTGATTATACCTTGGTTTTCAAAGAGAATGTCTACAAGAAAAAAAAGGAGAATATACCAAATAATAGTTACAGTTTTAAAAAACAAGTTATATATACCTACTGTCACAATGCAATTCACAGTGTAGTTGGTCCCATAATGGTCTGTTTCCAGATCTGTTACAACTTCAATTCTCAGTACTAATGGCCAGCATGGCTAGCTATCTTGGTTGAAACTAAAGTCTCAACAAACTTGAAATTGCACCAGGCTGGAAGAAAGCTGGCCTAGAATGTTCCAGAATTGCTCACCCCGCTCCCTACCTTTATGTTCAAGAGAACTAGGAAGGGTCAAGTATGAAATGCTTTCTCAAATTGCATTCCTGCTTTGGACTCAGATTTCTCTTTTATCATAGTTGTCTTAGTTGTTCCACTTATTACTAGTTCTCACGGTTATTCTCACTGTCATTACAGGCTGTAGCAGAAATTTGCAACTTGTTATTTCACACTTGTTATTAGTAAAATGATAGAAAGTGTGAAATAAGTTGCAAATGATCTGCTGCAGTCTCTACACACTTGTAGTACTTGGAACCGGTTTGAGGCTCATTGTGACAGAGCTTAGTTACTCCATGTTGTACCACTAGGAAAAATGCCTTTGTTCATTTGCTTTTTATACCATTTTCATCCTGTCTCAATCTAAACAAATCTTAATAATTGTATTGCTGTTAAAGAGATCATAATAAGGATGAGCAGAGCATATAGACTCAGTTATAACTGAATCTCTCAAGGCACTCTTTTGTAAAAGCAATTTCTTTACCTCCTAGACTTGAAGGCTTTGCATTAGGAAATTGGATAGTGCATCTTTCACTGAAGATGTACGTGATGTAGATTTGGGCTAGAATTTCATAGAATTATAGAGCTGGAAGAGGCCTTGCTCTTCATCAAGCCCCACATAATGTACTAATCATCTAGATCAAAAAGGATGTCTCTTACAGCCTCAACCGGTTGTTATGACTTGAAAGGCTTGAAAGGTGTGCCTCAATTATGAATTCAGAATGGCTTGTATAGTATTTATCTTTTCTAGCCACTATCAACAAGTTACATTTTACCTTAGATCTCTTATTTTTTTCTCACATAACTAGTCAAAAGTTTAAACTTTTCAGGATTGCAATTTTATTAAACATATTTAAAGAGGAAAATATAATTTAACACGGAGATCAGTAATTATTTCACTGCTTTTCAAAGGTGGAAGTAGCTGCTGTTACTTGGAAGATAGTTTCAGAATTCACCCACCTGAGGCTGATAATGAGAAGATGGAGCCAAACTGAAACATGAAATCAGAATAATCAAAGAGATAAAGACAAGTGACTTGTGTGAAAACGTTTTATGTGTCAATACATATTTTTTTCCATTTGATCTTTCTGCTTGTGAATTGAAATTCTGGAGGGATGCTTTTTGACTTTGAAAAGTTAGTTGATTCCCAACTGTGCTGAGTTATTGTTCCTTGTTTTCCTAACAAATACCCTCTTAAGACAAATACATAATAGGCAGTTGACTGAGTAGGGTGATTCATTCTCTCTTATTTTTTTTCCTCTGCAGCCTATAGAGTCTGTGTTTTTTGTTTTAAATGTTTATTTGATTGTGTTGGAATGTTTATTTCCTTTCATCTGATCTTATAATTTGAGTCAGGTAGAAACTACCTTTTCATGGGTGGCAGTTCATGCTAAGATTGTTGGGGACGGATGTGAAGATTGTATTAAGTGGAGCAATGATGTAGATGAGTGGAAAAGTAGCACAGATAGAAGCAGAGTCAAGATTCATTTGCCAAGGTTTCTGTGGTGACCGTTTTTAAAATTGTTTGAATCGTATATTAGTTTTTACAGTGTAATTTTGGGTATTACCCATCTAAAAATGTTAAGGGAGAGTGGTTTAAGACCTTAGGTTACCTACTCACTTTAAATTTAATTGTAGACCAATAGTTTACCTGTTTTAAAATTATTTTCTGCTTTTGTTCCCATCTTTTTACTTCTGACCATAACTTCATTTCAGAAATGGGGAGTATTTAAGAAAAAGAAGGAAAAGCTGGATACATTATGATATGATGAGGGGTGTTTCTCTGAAACGTCACCTTTTGAATTCTTGGATTTTACGCTGCTTCTAAAAAGTCATTGCTTAAATGCAAGCAAGGGATTTTGGTTAAGTTGTAGTGGAAAAGTAGGACAGAAATACTTTAAATAAATGGACAATGTAATGCATAATAATTAATCAACTTATGTATTATTTCTGAACAATGCTTTGAGGGGTTGTTTGTCTTTGATGATGCTTTGAGCATTGAACCTTCTTTCTTTGAAACTCCTTTGTCAAGTTTGGCCTTCTTCACCCTCTTCTGAAAAACAAAGTGGTCACTTGTTTTGCTTCTCCTGCCATGTGAAACTGCCTATAATCATTCCAATGACCAGAAGGGGCCCCTGTACAAGACCTGACAGATGTCTTTCCTCACTATTAGGCATGCTGGAGGAATCAAAGTGTTGTTACAAAGAGAACAGTTTCACAACGTGAGGTTACTTTGTCTAGGTCAGTGATGGTGACTTGTCTGGGCTCGTCTTATAACAAAGATAAATAAATTAAATTATTTAAATTTATTATTTAATAAATACTGATATATAATTATAAATATTTTTCAGAATACCAGGGAGCTCCAGGTTGCATGACAACAGAAACTTCAGAGAATGCTCTTGTGTGGCCTTGCAGCCTCCGAAAAGAGTTCTGGTTCTGTGTACTTTTGGGAGGCTCCAGGGAACATGCAAGAGAAGGGTTCTTTCATGTGACTTCCAGAGGGTCCAGAGGTCTGACATGTTACCAAAAATGACATGGTGTGACACTTATGACATGCATGTTGTAGCTTTCCATCACTAGTCTAGATGAATTATTGTTCTTTTTGTAGGACTAATATGCATTGCATACGTATTGTGAATAAAGCCATCTTTTGTCTCCTGTTCAAATTCCTTCCATGCAGATCATTTCCAGATCATTTTCAATACTTTCTTCTTTCCCGCTAGAAACAGAGTGTAAAACTAAGCTAGATTTAAGGTTCAACTGCTGGGATGGAATATTCAGAGAGGAAAAAGGATACTTACCCTCAACTCAACAGTGGCCACAGGATTGGAAAAGATCAGTTTACATTCCAATTCCAAAGAAAGGCAGTGCCAAAGAATGTTCAAACTATCGCACCATTGCACTCATTTCTCATGCTAGTAAAGTTATGCTTAAAATTCTATAAGCTAGACTCCAGCAGTATGTGGATCGAGAACTACCAGAAGTACAGGCAGGATTTCGAAGAGGCAGAGGAACTAGAGATCAAATTGCTAACATACGCTGGATCATGGAGAAAGCTAGAGAGTTCCAGAAAAACATCTACTTCTGCTTCATTGACTATGCTAAAGCCTTTGATTGTGTGGATCATAACAAACTGTGGCAAGTCCTTAAAGAGATGGGCATACCAGACCATCTTATTTGTCTCTTGAGAAACCTATATGCGGGCCAAGAAGCAACAGTGAGAACTGGACACGGAACCACTGATTGGTTCAAAATTGGGAAAGGAGTCCGGCAAGGCTGTATACTGTCGCCTTGCCTATTTAACTTATATGCAGAGCACATCATGAGAAAGGCAGGGCTAGATGAATCAAAAGTTGGAATTAAGATTGCCGGAAGAAACATCAACAACCTAAGATATGCAGATGATACCACTCTAATGGCAGAAAGTGAACAGGAACTAAAGAGCCTCTTGTTGCGAGTGAAGAAGGAGAGTGCAAAAGTTGGGTTGAAACTAAACATTAAGAAAACCAAGATCATGGCATCTGGCCCTCTCAGTTCCTGGCAAATAGATGGGGAAGAAATGGAGGTAGTGACAGATTTTATTTTCCTGGGCTCCAAGATCACTGCAGATGGGGACTGTAGCCAAGAAATTAAAAGACGCTTGCTCCTTGGGAGGAAAGCCATGGCAAATCTAGACAGCACACTAAAAAGCAGAGACATCACCCTGTCAACAAAAGTGCGTATAGTCCAGGCTATGGTCTTCCCAGTTGCAATGTATGGCAGTGAAAGCTGGACCATAAGAAAGGCTGAGCGCCAAAGAATTGAAGCCTTTGAACTATGGTGCTGGAGAAGACTCCTGCGAGTCCCTTGGACTGCAAGGCGATCAAACCGGTCAGTCCTAGAGGAGATCAACCCTGACTGCTCTTTAGAAGGCCAGATCCTGAAGCTAAAACTCAAATACTTTGGCCACCTAATGAGAAGGAAGGACTCACTGGAGAAGAGCCTAATGCTGGGAAAGATTGAGGGCAATAGAAGAAGGGGACGACAGAGAATGAGGTGGCTGGATGGAGTCACTGAAGCAGTAGGCGTGAGCTTAAATGAACTCCAGAAGATGGTAGAGGACAGGAAGGCCTGGAGGAACATTGTCCATAGGGTCGCGATGGGTCGGACACGACTTCGCAACTAACAACAACAACAACCCTTTTCATCTGTCAATTGCCTGGGGCAATTCCACTTCTCCCAGTTCAGATTTGAGAATGCATGATAGTGTGCATAGAGATGTCATTAGTTAGATTAGAGTACAAAAAGAAACTAAAATAAGTTTTGAAACTTCCTTCGGAAAAATAAAATAGGAATTATACTGTAGCTGTGCTTTGGATGGCTAAACAAAGCCACTATAAAATCTCAATTCTTGGGAGGCTTGAAACTGTTCTTAAAACTCTGAGAAGCCTGAAGGAAAAAAAAGTCATTTAAATAATGTCTGAATTTCAATAGTGTGTCAATGTATTATTCCTCCTCCTCCTCAGACCATTAAAGTCAATGGCTCACTAAAGGAAATAATTCTTGGGAATATTCTTTTTTTTACCTCTAGAGGGAAATTTTATTGTTCTATATGCCTTCTGCATGCTTATACCCAGGTCATTGATGATTCCTGAATATCTCTGCCTTTGCTGACCACTTTAATGTAAAAATCAATATATCTAGCTACAATAGCTTTAATTGCTGAAGTATCTCATATACATGTCACAATTACTCCTTTATGACATATATCTTCACAGAGTTGTAACTCTTGTTGCATCAATCAATGACCTTTGTTTTGCAAATTGTATTTCTCCAAAACTACAAGATTCTCAAGGATACTAATAATGACTATATTTATAACTCTATGTTCAAAGTAGAATGTAGGGTCAAACTGTTAGAACAATAATAATTTTCACTGGCATTCATGCTTCTCATAGGTTAAGTCCAAAGTATTCATGTTGTATCCTTATCCATATTAATTTAAAAACAAAACAATACAAAACAAAAAAACCCCTAAAATCAAATTTATATATATGCTCATTTTTAATTTCTAAGACTATATAGGAACTATCAGTCTCTGGTGGTGTTCAATCTTTATAGCAAGTGACAAATAACTCATTATAACTTTTTAGCTTTACTAAAGTGATTGTTGTATCCTCTCCAAGTGTATGTTTTGTATGTGTATCTTGCAACTATTTCCACCATACCCAGCTCAGTTACTAAGCTATGGTTGCAAAACAAAGGAAGGAGACTGCATTGTGTGCCCAAGTAGGCTGTAAGACAAAAAGAGTGAATGGTCAATACATGGACTTTAATCTACTAAATTAACTCGAAGTAATGAGCAGGGAAATTTAGATCTATTTCTAATGCAGGAAATGCTATCCAAGCATGGAGAGTAGATACTATAGCATATGCAAAATTAATGAAATATGCCAAAAAGAGAAGTGAATTACAATTATATTTCTCTGAAACCATACCTTTCACACAGAAAAGCTGGTGTTCTTGTAGAAAACTCTGAAGGCAAAGGGAAACCACTGTGAAAATTTAAAAACAAGAATTGCAAATTGGAAGTTTGCACATCAGCCTAGACAAAGAAAAGAATTATGGGAGGAAAGAAGGGGAGTGAATGATGATAGAGGAAGAGGATACCTTAACAAATGGAAGTATAAATGGGAAACCATGAAGTTAATGATGCATATGCCAAATAGCAGAGGAAAACTGTACCTTAAATATTTTCCAGATGGTTACTAGTGTTTCTCCTATGGAAAACAGGATGAAAAGCATTTAAGTTCTTCGTACCATAGTGGCCTCCTCTTTTTCATCATAATGTTCAAGCAAATTCTGTCTAAGATACCAGGCCCCACTCCTGCCCTATTCACTCAGCCCAAAAGTGCATCGTAAGAACAGGAGGGCATGAAGATGAAGCATGCAAAGAATTACTGAGACTTGAAATAATCAAGACAACAATGGCAGGGGTAGACATCACTGAAAGTATACATTGACAGATATTATTTTGCATAGAAAGTCTACTTCCAGAGCCAGAGTCAAAACTACCACAACCTTAAGGCCTTGGGAAAACTGTCCCTGTATATGACGTCTATGAGTCAGGTTCCCAGTTATGACCAGTGACTCTCTGTAACTTGCTAGTTTAATAACATTGTTTAATAAAACTACTGTTAGAACTCCTAAAGAGCCAGGGAGATGCCCTTGAAGCAAATGGTTACAAATCATAACATAACCAAAGAAAACAGAAGCATTCCCTGTTCTAGAAAGGGAGATAATAAAACAAGAAAAAAATTCAGGCTGGCTCCTACTTGATTCACTGAGGCATGAGAGGGACGGAAGAAAAACACAATAAAATTTTCAATATTTATTACTATATCCTATCTCAGCGGTGGCTCAGTGGGTTAGGATGCTGAGCTTGTCGATCAGAAGGTCGGCAGTTTGGCGGGTCGAATCCCGAGTGCTGTGTAACAGACTGAGCGCCTGTTACTTGTCCCAGCTTCTGCCAACCTAGCAGTTCGAAAGCACATAAAAATGCAAGTAGAAAAATAGGGACCACTACGGTGGGAAGGTAACAGCGTTCCGTGTGCCTTTGGTGTCTAGTCATGCCGGCCACATGACCACGGAGATGTCCTTGGACAAGCTTTGAAACGGAGATAAGCACCGGCCCCTAGAGTCGAAAATGACTAGCATGCAAGTGCGGGGGAACCTTTTCAGCAAAGCTTAGTTGTGGCCTTTCTGTGAAGTCTCTTTTTGATCCGCTCTAATTCAAAGGCTGGCAGAATGTCTCCAATTATTAGCATGTTCTTAGATGTGTTTTTACACCTTTTCATTAATAATTTGAATAACTCTTATCAAATCATCTGATTGTTTTCAACATAGTTCTATTCTTAAAATGGCCCCTAAATGGCTTACATTGCTTCTGAAAAGAACAGTCTGTGAACACTTTATGGTAGTATAGATTTTTGTACATCTATACAGTAGTATCTCAGCTGTTATTTTATTAAAGACAGCTTTGTATTTCTTTAGCTTTATTAGAAAATTAGTTAGCCACTAATTCATCCAAACTGAAAAACAGAAATGAAGTCTCTTAATAGAAAAGGCTTTTGCTTACAAATTGGAATTCTATGCTTAGCATGGCCAGTTTTCCCATGTTTCTCATGTTTAATGATGATCTGAGATATATGGGTGGAGGGGCACAGTAGCTAAGTCCTTGATTGGACCCTCTTTGCTTTTAAACTGCTAGAGGATGCTGGGAAAAGCTACAAAACTCTAAGTTAAGGAGAAGTGGGTGGAGGGGCACAGTAGCTAAGTCCTTGGTTGGACCCTCTTTGCTTTTAAACTGCTAGAGGATGCTGGGAGAAGCTACAAAACTGTAAGTTAAGGAGAAGTGGGTGGAGGGGCACAGTAGCTAAGTCCTTGATTGGACCCTCTTTGCTTTTAAACTGCTAGAGGCTGCTGGGAAAAGCTACAAAACTGTAAGTTAAGGAGAAGTGGGTGGAGGGGCACAGTAGCTAAGTCCTTGATTGGACCCTCTTTGCTTTTAAACTGCTAGAGGCTGCTGGGAAAAGCTAAAAAACTGTAAGTTAAGGAGAAGTGGGTGGAGGGGCACAGTAGCGGCCCACGCGCCTAACGGAGCGAGAATCATATAACAAAATCAAAAATAGTGGTGGTATATTCAGGGCAAGTGCATCTGAGATTCCTTTCATCTCAGCATGTCTGGCTTAGTTCAGTGCAACACTTGTTTTGCAGCTGTCTTTCGCAGCACTCTTTTCAAACTGGGAAACTGTCCTATATGTACACAAATTACTAGTCTACAAGGACAGATTATTCATCTAGGGTCTGTAATCTGCGCTCTTCAGGCAGAAATTAGGTGTTCAGTTCAGCCCTCCTACTCTACTGAGCCTCCATGCTATCAGCCCCCTCTACCACAAAGATCCTGCAGGAGAAGGGCAGTGTGGACAACTGTGGGATCTGGCAGGGTGAGAGCTGTGAACCATAAACCCAAAGCTTTAGCTGTGTCCCTGCATAACAGATACAGTGCCCTTGCTGACCTTAACAGGGACATTAAGGAAACAGGTCAAGGTAATTGTGATAACTCAAATAAGCAGGGGACCATGGTCTGAGATGAACTTGTTTCTGACAGGGAGAAGTGCGAATCAGGTATTACACATCAGTCATGCAAGAAAAGAAAGGTACTCAAAAAGAGAAGCCACCTTGTGGTTGGTGACTCAATTATAAGGGATGTTAATTTAGGAAAGGATACAGAGGTTTCAAAAGAGGTCAGGTGTCTTCCAGGTGCTACTGCCAGTAGGGACAAGAAGCGTATTTTCAAAATAGTCAACAATGCCAGCAAAGACTGTGATGTGGATGCCATTGTACATCTTGGCACTAACGATCTGTCTCAAAATGATGTACTCTCTGTGCAGAATGATTTCCAGAGCTTGGGGCAGGAACTCAGCAGAATAGGCTGTAGGCTCACTTTTTCAGAGGTCTTACCAGTGTATAAGGAGCAAAATGGAAAAGGCCAGCATATAGCAGAATTTAATATGTGGCTAAAGGAGTGGTGTAAAGGAGAAGGCTTTGGTTATATTAGTCACGATGTCTGTAGCTGGTCCAATGAAAAAATGTACAAAAGAGATGGTCTGCATCCATCCAAGAAAGGTACTGAGTTACTTGGCAATAAATTCACAGCTTCTCTGAAGGAATATTTAAACTAAACAACGGGGACAGTGAGTTAATTGATACAGAACATCACTGTCCCCGGCAATCTAAGAAAATAGGGGAACTTAGGCACCACACAAGTTATGTAGCAAGTAAACAAAGGGTCAGTCATAAAGGACTCAAATGTCTGTACACCAATGCGCAGAGTATGAACAGTAATCAGGGTGAACTAGAAATTCAGGTAAATGAGGGCGGATATGATATTGTTGCCACTACAGAAACATGGTGGGATGAAACCCACAAATGGAACACACAGCTAGAGGGATTTAAATTATTTAAAAGAAATAGACTAAACAAAAGAGGAGGTGGAGTTGGGTTGAAATGGTATAGGGTTTCCTGCCTGAGCAGGGGGTTGGACTAGATGACCTCCAAGGTCCCTTCCAACTTCTTCTTCTTCTTCTTCTTCTTCTTCTTCTTCTTCTTCTTCTTCTTCTTCTTCTTCTTCTTCTTCTTCTTCTTCTGATGATGATGATGATGATGATGTTGTTTTGTATTGCCATGGTGTGTTTTAGGACTCTGTTTCTTTCATATATATCTTTATATGTAGACTTTCTTGTCTCCTTGTTTGTACATACGTTTGTTTTTTAAAAAAATGGTTTGTCAACAGCAGTCAGAAATCTGATGGATGGTTCAAATAGTTGCAATATAGGTAAATGCTGCAAGTGATGCTGACTTTGTCACTATATGTAACATTAGTTGGAGAATTTGAAAAGACAGGTTCATGAAAAAAATATGAATGTTGTCACACAACCCTGCATTTTTTATTATTAAAAAATCTTGAGTGAATTTAATGGTTATGAAAGTGAAGGACAGCTCCTTCACACATCTCTTTCAATATGTCTCAGATCTGACCTGCCGCACCTCTTTTCTGTTGCTTATAGGGGTTTAAGGAAGATGACACCCCAGTTTAAATGGAGGTAGTATTGAGAAATGAACCTTTGAGAGATAACACAAGACAACCCTCCCTTCATTTTTCAATTGTGACAAAAATGTAATTTAATTGATGTCCTTGGAGACCATATGTTTGTTCTAATATAGTTCTAGCAAGGTCAGGATAATTTTTGCCTAGCTTACGCTTGGAGGAATATACTTTAGTTTCACCCCTCTTAAATAGCCCCACAAAAGAGAGCCATAAAAATATGCCTATTTCTATGATAAGCTGAATATAGTTGCCTGGAATGTTTACCAATTATCCTTTTCAGTGGGAAAGAGAAACATCTGTGTATTCCAAACTACCCCAATAAACTCAAGTCAAAGAGAGAAAATACAGTATTTACAATGACCTCACATTTTAACTAAGCCTATACTGTTCTCCCTTCATTCAAAAAGCTTAACATAAAAGTGAAACAAAATGGCCAAATTGTATTTATTTATTCACTTACACAGTTTATTACTCATTTTTCTTATAACTACAATTGCCAAGCAGATTAAATAACAGAATGCAAAACAATTACTACAAAAGATTAAAAGTATAAAAATATAGCAGCAGTTAGAAACAATAAAACCATAACAACTTAAACTATTAAAATTAAGATATATTGTTTACTTTAACTGCCCAGCTTCCAGATACTTTTCTACCTTCAAATAGGATGTTAGCAGTTTCTTTAATCACCTAAAACCATAATATTCCCCACTTGCATTCCATAATAAGTTCTGCTATGTCTAATACTTAAGACAATATGATTGTTTTAACTGATATCCTTACTCCCCAGAAATTTGTCTAATCCTCTATAAAACCAGCCATGTTGTTACTGTTATATCACACATAGGTGAATTTCACAGTTAAACATTGTTCTATCAGGAAAAAAAATCCTCTTTCTCTGGCCTAAATTTTTGACAATTCATCTTCACTGGATGACCTCAAATTCTAATAATATGACTGAAAGAGCAATGTTACTCTCTATCTGCTTTTTCTAGACAATGTATAATTTTATACTGTTCAGCGCTGTCCTTCCCTTTATTACCTTTTTTCTAAGTTTACAACATGTTTTAATCTTTCATCACTGGGAGTTGTTCCAGTTCCTTGACAATTGTGGTTGTGCTTTTCTGCAACTTTGCTCACAGTACTGTTTTTGAGTTGTGGTGACTGGAACTGCATCTGGAAATCCAAATGTGGTCAGAGCACAATTTTGCTGATAGTGTTACTTAGATTCCTTTTTTAATAATTCTTCTCCTTAGCACAGAAATCTTATTTGGTCAAAATGGTTAAAAGAGGAAAGGAAAATAAAATGAAGCTGGTATTTGTGCATGTAGATAGATATAGGAGTAACCTTCAGACATGCATTTTTTTTTACACAAGAATACTGATTTTTGTGATAACTTATAAGTTCAAATGTTACCTTAAAATATGCAGGTAATATAAAGAAAAAAATTTTTTTATTTATTTTTAATCTCATTTATATCCCACCCTTCTCCGAAGACTCAGGGCGGCTTACAATTTAAGCACAAACCAATGTGCTTAGCAATAGCCTTCATTCTATGTATATGCCTGCTTATTAGGGCTTTCGCCCCCCCCCAAGCGGCATTATTACAAAGTCAGCTTAATTGCCCCCAACAATCTGGGTCCTCATTTTACCTACCTCGGAAGGATGGAAGGCTGAGTCAACCTTGAGCCTGGTGGGATGCGAACCTGCACTAATTGCAGGCAGCTGGTGTTACTTAAGGGGGCATTAGCCCACTGCTCCACCAAGCAAACATGTGCATAACACGCTGGATAAAGTCCTTATAAGTCCTTCAGAGATTGGGATGTCTCCAACCTTGCTGGTCTTTTGTAAGGCACTAAAGACTTGGTTTTCTGTCTGGGTTTGCCCCTCCCCCCAATGTATGAAAGGACCCAATTCCTAGCTATTCTCGATTTTGATACTTTTCTTGGCTTCTATGTATTTTAATTTTTGTATGGTTGGTTGTAATTATTTTTATGTTATTTTTATTTTGTTTGTAACCCAGAATCACTATTGTGATAAGCAGCATTACAAACTGATAGAAAGAATGAAAGAAAGAATGAAAATAAAAAAGAAAGAAAGAAAGAAGAAAGAAAGAAAGAAAGAAAGAAAGAAAGAAAGAAAGAAAGAAAGAAAGAAAGAGAAAGAAAGAAAGAAAAAAAGAGAGCATATACTATGAGAAATGCATATAAAAATTCACACATAGAACCTGGGAATGAATATAACACAATCATAATAAAAAGGACCTATATCTATAAGTAGTAGTTGCAATAATAATCATTCTGGTCCATTTTTTTCTCATTTCATAAAGATTTTTTTTTAATCTCTCAATATTTTTTTTCTCTTGCAAAAGATTTACTGTCCACTGTCCAGAAGATAGTGTACTTTCAAATTTAAATGTTATTAATTAGATTAATATATATTTTCTAATATATTAGCACAATATTCATTATCATATTCATGAAATCAACCATAATTGTTTCAACTGCTTTAACTGTTTTAAGTTAAGCCACAAAGATTAACCATTCTGCTTATTTTTCCCCTCACCCACCCTTAGATGAAATACCTCAGGTATCACAATGTTAATTTAAATCTTTATATGGCCAACTTCTATAAATGAAGTCCCCTCCCAGTGTAGTTTAATCCTTAAATTTTATTCTATCGCCAATAATAATATAGCATATCTAGATGCTGTATATAATAGGAAGTCAACAACTAGAACACATAGGCCATAGCCCATATTTGGTTTACTCACAAATAATTCCTTTGGCATTAATAGGAATGTGCTGTTTATCTATACATACAAACTAATAATTCTCAGCAGTATTTTTCCAACGCTTTTGGTGCTCTAAAAAAAACATAACAAGCAGGAGACCAACATCAAGATTGTTTTGCATTGAACCATTTTAAACTCTAAATAACCTCTAACCAAGGAACAATATTGAGATAACCATCAGTTGCAATCTTTTGTTCTAAATTTAGTTAACTATTAAACATGGACAAATTTAAGTCCTGCTGCAGCTTTTAATATATGTCATAAAGTACACAACATCCAACCCTTTCTTAGCCATTTGAGAGGAGATCACCCAGTTTTTAAATGAAAGGAACCAATTGTCCTTGTAAGTCTCCCGTTGCTTGGCTAGAGTCCACCATTTGCTGGAGGTGCTGCTCTTAGCACCTGATTTATTATTAGTTGGAATAGAGTTGTGCTACTTTGCAATTCTGATACCTCCATTAGAAAATTGGGATGTGGCATTAAAATTTTATTGGGAAGTGCTCTCTTTGCATTTTATCCCACTTAGCATCAAATTGCTTTACATCAGGAAAAAAAGTTTATTAAATTTTCATTAAAACACTTTCCTGATAGTTAAAAAAGGAGGAGGAAAAATCAGATTAAAGAAATGACAATGCACAGCTTAGAAAGAAATACAATGTCTGTTACTCATTGGTGTTTTTTTTATAGAGTGGTTGTATATGACACTGACCATACCAGACTGTTCTTCCTTTTTGTGCATGTTAAAATTGACCCATATAAATACAGAGAGATTCTGGTTTTATGAGATGTTACAAATGTAAATTTAATCAATATCTTTAAAAATATAAAGCGTCACTCATGCGGTGCTACTAACAATAATATGTGCTTTTACAAACAATGTCTAAGAATTATTAGTCTTCTCCCAAACATTATGTTTATAATATGGAACATAATAATATCCTCTTCCCATTCAGACTCACTGTTTTCAAATTTAATGTTGAGGGGGGAAAATTTTTAATGCAACATCTGAAGAAAAATTCATAAAAGCTGATGGGAAACAGATCTCTTATTCCAATGACTGTAAAGGATTAAAAAAAACAAACCCAACCTACCCTGGAATATCTTGGCTAGGGGGTTTGGGAGCAGACTGACTTTGAAAGTTGCTTTTTTTTTTCCTCCAGTGAAAACCCTCAGGGCAGAATACACAGTATTATTCTAGGTGTAAATACACACACACACACACAAGCACACACACACACATACATCTACATCCATTTACACAAAAAGCTGATAAGAAAATGATAATATGAGAAGAAAGCTGTGCATATAAAGAAGGTGTAGCTAGTATGTTTTTATTTCCTACATTCAACCACACTAAAATCCACATTTAAATGATTGCATTTGACAAAGGAAAGACAAGGAAAAATGGTGCTGCATCTTTAATTTATTAGTTTACATGAGATGCAGGCAATTGCCTGTGGGTACCAGATTGTGATTTTTCTACTCAAGTAGATTCTCATGTTTTACTGATGAGCTCTGCACCAGACCCTTGTCTTTTCTATAGGAAGAGTTTCATGGAACATCTGCTTCAATTGCTGTGCTCCTCATTTTTGTTTTGTTGCTAAACTCATACTACAAAGACATGGACTATAAAAGCAGCAGCTTTAATTCAATTGAATATCAGGGAGGCATTTTCTCCAATACTTGTAAAACAGCTGTTTATGTGTAATGCATTCTGGCACACATAGTGGTTGACAATTGACACAATATTCAGTCATGGTTCATGGACTATGCAGCTTTCTAAAACAATGCTAGCATAGTACCTTAATAGGAAGAAAGGCTGATTACGCGGTATATCTATTTCCCACCATAGCCCTAATACACTGAAGTAGATGCAAGGAATGATTCTGTCTTAATGTATACTATATCTCCATTTATATTTATGTATTGAAATGAATAGGAAAATCCCAAAACATTAAATAATCTCAATTTGATTTGGTATCTACCTAGAATATACTGCCTCTTCTGTGCTCCCCTTTCCTACTGTAATTTGTCTGGTCAAACAAACTTCCCACAAACTCCTGGTGACACATTTAATCTCTCACAATAGTGGATTTGGCCTCCCTGACTGAGTGCTGTGTTTTTTTACAGAGGTACACCATGAAGTCAGAATTTGCATTGTAACCTTTTTCTATTGAAAGCTGTATGTTAAGGGGTATGTGTTACAGGTTACATGGTATGCCCAGCTGAATGAGTGCAGATAGGGGGGAAAATGGGTGGAGATATCTGTTTACCCTCACTATGTCATGCCACTTTTTTTTACATCTTTTTCTCTCTCTTCTAAGCAGCAGGATGTGGGAAAGGAATAGAAAAGGAACGGAAATCTCTTACCAGAGACCCAAATCAATCTCTTACAGCATATATTTGAAATTAGACAGGGGGAAAAACAGGACCACAAGACCTCTTTTCCTCTAATTAAATAGCAGGAAAGGACAGATATTCTTCTTTAACCTTTTTATAAGCCACTCCAGAAATGTTTTCACATAGTCTTGTAGGATATAAAAGAAACATGTAAGATGCATTCTAGAGGTAATGATAGTCAATAGCATTTGCTATACATAATGCTTAACATTGGCTTCAAGACAAAATTGCAATAATATCTATAAAGGACATATTACTGGTCTTATACATGTTCTGAAATAAAAGCAGTATAACACATAATAGCTTGCAATGATCTTGACAGTAAATTATTATCAAAATAATAATAATAAAAATACGAAGTCAGAATTGATAAAACAGCATCAGACAGCAAATGTAGCCTCTGCAAAGAAGCTGAAGAAACTGTGGACAATTGGCTACTGCAAGAGGATCACACAGAATTACTACAATCAATGGTATGACAAAGTAGCAAAAATGGTGCGTTAGAATATCTACAAGAAATGCCATTTGTCTGCAAGCAGGAACTGGTGAGATTGCAAAATATACAAGGTAATAGAAAATGACGAAGCTAAAATGCTCTGGGACTTTAGAATTTAAACAGAGAAATACTTGCCACACAATATCCCAGATTTAACAATTATTGATAAAAAAGACAAAAAAGTCTGGATAGTGGATGCTGCAGTAATTGAGACAGCAGAAGAAAATCACAAAATACAAAAAATGTGCAAATAGAAGTAGAATGACAGGGGCAAAAGAAAACAAAGTTAGTACCAATAGTAATAGGCACTTTGGGTGCAGTCTCAAATCTGTGGTATCTCTTGAACACCTTTGACATTGATAAAATCACCCTCAGTTAATTGCAAAAGCTGGCTTAACTTGGAACAACTTACATCCTGCAAGAATTACTATTCATACCATCAAGCAACACCATCTGCCTATCTTTGGCAAGGCCTTGCAAAATCCAGTATAAACATCTGGTTGCCTGTGTGACCAACTGTAATAATAATAATCCAGCAGTGTGGTAAAGTGATTAAACCTGAAAATTGTGAGTTCTAGCTCTGCTTTAGCCTTGAAACTATGGATTTTATTTGTCAGTCAAGCACTGTAGTTTACTAACACTAGTCCTATGGACAGCTGATAATAAAGAAATAGATTAGATTTCTACTGGCTTTGAAGTTTGTTTGTTTGTTTTTTGAAAAAAACTTGGACTAATTTGAGAAGGAAGACCTTAAGATGTAACCGCTTTCTTAAAACCAATACAAATGAACATACAGGCTGGTAATTCTATGAATTGAAGTCCACATATCTTAAATTTGCTGATGTTAAGAAACACTGCTCTGGAGAAACATATATTTGACTTTCTGAGTTAATATTTTCATAATCTATGTTTAGAAAAGGTGTTGCCTGGGACGCATACTAAAGTTTTATTAACTGTTTCCTTTCTGCTTTTGTCCTGTGTTTATTTTTGTCTAAATTATATGAATATTTTGTTGTGATATCTGTGGAATGTTTGATTCTGTTAGCACTTCTATCCATGAATGCATCTGCAGGAACAATCAGTGTGAAGGGATATTAAAACAAATGATAAATTTTAACCATATACTCCTTTGACATGATTCATTAAGGCAGAAATACAAATGAAAGCTGTCTTCCATAAGCATATCCAATGGAGAAGCAGATGTGGATCTCCAGGTATGATACTTTTTGCTTTAACTAAGAAATGGTCGGCCATACAGGTAATCATGGAATTTTTTTACGCTGGCCACTATAGCTAGAGCCTCTTTATCGATTTGAGCGTAATTCCGCTCAGGTTTTGACAGCGTTCTCGAATAGAACGCTACAGGGGTCTGTATTCCTTCTGTAGTTAAATGGCTTAGGACCGCTCCGATGCCGTACGGGGAGGCATCACAGGCGAGACATAGGGGCAGCTGTTCGTTAAACAGGGCTACGGTTGTGCTGCTGGAGAGTAAGTTTTTTAGGAGGTCAAAACTTTTATCATGCTCAGGGGTCCACGTCCAGGGTTTGCCCTTGTCTAGTAATCTATGTAAGGGTTCTGCAATGGAGGCTTTATGCGGTAGGAAGGTGTGGTAAAAGTTGACTAACCCTAAGAAAGCCTGAAGTTCTTGTTTGTTTTTGGGGGTCGGTGCTGTTTTGATAGCTTTAATTTTTGTGTCCGTGGGGTGAATTCCCTTAGCGTCTATTTTAAAACCTAAGAACTCTGTTGAGGGCACCCCGATGGAGCATTTGTCTTTTTTTAATTTGAGACCAGCCTTCCTGAACCTTAGGAGTACCTTAGTTAGTTTGTCAGCCAGGTCATTTTCTGATTCCCCTGCAATTAGGACGTCATCAAAATATGGGCAGACCCCGGGGATTCCCTTAAGTGTTTTCTCCATGATTTCTTGGAAGATTCCCGGGGCTGCAGAGATGCCAAATTGAAGGCGGTTAATTTTGAATGCTCCCTTGTGGGTGACTATTGTTTGAGCCAAAGCAGTGTCAGGGGTGACAGGCAGCTGTAAATACGCCTGCGCCAAGTCTAATTTGGCAAATATGGCGCCTGACTTAATGGCCGCGAGGATGTCTTTGACAGCCGGGACCGGGTAGGCATGTGCGTTTAAAGCGAGGTTGAGGGTCGCTTTATAATCGGCGCATAATCTTATTTGGCCGTTTGGTTTAACTGGGGTCACTATGGGTGTCTCCCACTCGGCCCCTTCTACCGGTTCGAGGACCCCTAAGTTTGTTAATCTGTCGAGCTCCGCTTCTATTTTTTCCCTCAAAGCGAAGGGAACCCTTCTGGCCTTGATTCTGACAGGCATCACATTTGGGTTCAGTTTAAGTGATACGGGCGGTCCCGTGTATTTCCCTAGTGAGCTGTCAAAAACGTCCGCGAATTGACGGCAGACGGATTCCAATTTTGACAGCTGAATGGCGTTGACACCTGTCAACGCTATTCCTAGTGCCTCAAACCAGTCTAATCCTAGCAGGCTTATTCTGTTTTCTTGGGTCACCAAAATAGGAAGGGACCCTTTAAATTTTTTGAACTCTACGGGGACGGAAGCTTTTCCCCGGAGTTTAATGGGCGTTTTCTGGAAGTCGGCTAGGCGGAGTTTGGTGGGTCTAAGGGCGGGCCCTTTCCTACTACGGTTACAAATGTCCCTGTACGTTTGCCAAGAGATTAGTGAGACGGAGGACCCAGAGTCCACCTCCATCTCACAGGGAATTCCCTGAATCCGGACGTCCACCTTAATTTTGGGCTTAAGGATGTTGTGGACTGTATGTTTCTCCGCCCTCCCCCTTACGTTAGACACTGGGGTTCTGGGGCTGTGCCTAGCTGTTAGTGTATATGGGGCCATACCTTCGGCTGTCACCTCCAGGTCGTGCAGGTTTTCCCGGCTCCGGCTGCGGCATACGGCTTTGAGGTGACCTGTCTTCCCGCACCCGTGGCATTTGGCACTGCGGAACCGGCACGTTGCCCTGGGGTGGCTTCCGCCGCAGCTGGCACATTTCGCCCTGTTAGTCGGGAAATTGGGCCCCCTCTGATTGTTGGCAGGGCCCCCCCTGTAGTTGCGTTGCATCCTCAGTTTCTCGAACCGCCGTTGCACCGCGTCTATATCTGTGGGGCCGTCGTCGTCCTCAGAACCACTGAACCTGCCGTCTTCCTGGTGCACGGACCCCCGTGGTCCGCTGTCCGGTACCCGTCGGTCGTCTCCGTGGCAGTCTTCGTATGCGATGACTTCCCTAGCCACATCGGTCATTGTCATTTCAGGCTTGGCGATCAGCTTCTTCCTCAGCCGTTCGTCCTTAAGCCCTATGACAATCTGGTCCCGGATTCGGTCTTCCAAATCCGGGAACCGGCACCGACGTGCGGCATGCCTGACCCTGGTTATGAAGTCATTTGCTGGCTCGTCAGGAAGCTGGAGTTTCCGAGCGAAGTTCACTCTCCAGTAGAGTTCTGACTTGAGGGGCATGAAGTATTTACTCAGCCCCTCAGTAAGGTCTGCATAAGAGATGGTGGCGACCGGCTCCGGGGTGAAGATTCCCACAGCGGCATCATAAACGGCGGGGCCGCTGAGCCAGAGGAGGGCGGCCGCCTTGGCCCGGTCATCCGTTATCTTCTTGACTACCAGGTACCCTTCTACCTGGCCCAGATGCGATTCCCAGCCTTCTGGGTGGCGGGTATCGAACTCTCGAATGTGGCCGTGGTTCGTCATACTGTCTGTATTTGAGGTGCCGCTGCTTGCGTTGAATGGAAGTTTTGACTTCCAGTGACTTCAGCAAGTGACCAGCTCGGCTAAGGGAAAAAATCTCTTCTCCCCTTAGGTAGTGACTTCAGCTAAGCAAGCAGCATCCCATCCTCGTCGCCAGTGCTTTAACTAAGAAGCAGGCGAGACAGCAAGTTAACAGTTTAACTTTTTATTCTGAACCAGGCAAAGAACAAGGGAACATGACATCTATTTATACTGACAGCTGCCGGCGGATCGACCAATCCCGGGTGAGTCTTCTCCCGCGCCGTGGTCTCCGCCAATCGGGTTCGTTTGGTTTTGACAGCTCGGAGCTGTCATCTGTAGCGCGTGTTGAGCTGTCACTTTTGGCGCTTGCGCGGTTTCGCCCGGCAGCTTTTGACAGCTGTCAAAAGCTGCCGCGGTTTTACCTCAGTTCTGTAACTTCTGTTTAACTAATGTAAATAACAATTAGTAATACACAACACTTTTCACATCGTGAGGTTCATCTGGGACCGATTAAATGGATGTGTTTTTCATGAGCATGAAAAACACCTATTAAATGGATGTGTTTTTCATGAGCAGTTATAGTCAGCTAGTTTAATGGAGCCCAGGTTTATTTGAATGTATACACATGTTCAGGTGTGTAGGTATATGTACATATACTTATATAGGTGTGTATGTGTGTATGAAATTAGTTGTCTATAACTAGAGCTGAATAGGGGTCAAGGAAAAGTGGGGCATTAGAGAATGATGTGTGTTTGACCTCTACATTGGAGCTCTGCTTGTTGGCAAGAATTTGTGGTGTGCATAAAGCTGGACCCCATCAAGCCATTTTAATGACTTGGCTCTGACTTTTCCTTATTTTAATTTCATCCACACTGACACATGCCCAGAGGGGGGAAAATGAAAGAATTGCTATTGGGAACAAAGAAGCTCAACTGAATCTGAAATCCTCTTTAGTTGGAGTGTCATTATCATTGAGATATTTAAAAATAAAAGAAATATGGTTTATCATTATATAAGAATTGCCATTGACAAGGCTGGTAATTAGCCTCATATTATTTGCAGCATCTTTCACATCTCGACATTGCTAGACAAAGAATGGGAGACTTAGACAAACAGCATCGTTGTAGAAGATCATTAAGAGTCTTTGTGTGACATGCCACGAGCAACTAACTGCCTTGATATAAGTTACATGCATGAAGTTCTATGTTTTAGACTGTAGGAGTAGCTAATGAATTCACATTTCTTTATATGATGATCATGATCACAGCAAAATCCAACAATGTTTCTTTGCTAATATCAAAGAAGGGAATTTAATATATGCTCATTATAACCTTGTTTGCAACTTTGTTAGGGTTACTTAATGCCCCTCTAAGAAAGCTTTATTTTTTTCCTCAAGGTTTCATAAGGAGTCATAAACAAGCACTTCACATTGCTGAAAACCAGCTCATGCAGGCTGTAATTTAAATCTGAGCAATAAAAATGACATGATTACATTATATGCTCGGTTCTTTCTTGGGGAAAAAAAAGTTAGATATGAGCATGGCATGTATCTTTTTGTCCTCTTTGTTTTATGTTCATACATGTAGGAAACATTGAATCTTAATCACCCAACCAGTGGCTGAAGCTTAATATTCTGGTTTATATCCATAAAAATGTTACAACAAATATGCCTATGACTTATTTCATTAGGCAAAAAGTAGTGGGTTTGGGGTTTTTTTTTGTAAATGGATTTCTCAGCTGGAGTTTTTAATCTATTGCTTTGACAGCAGTATTTTCTCAAATGGACTTTGTGAATTTGTAGGAGGTGTAAATTTAAATAATCACAAGTGAAGAATGAGCTTTAAGAGATCTGCAATCTTTTTCAGTGTTACAAAGCATCTCTAATGTGCAAAGCACACTGACATACCCAGCCTCATATACAATGATGCCCTTCCTATTTTACAGAGATAGCACTGAGCACTGAGAGGGTGAGGTTCTCTTGATGAGAACAATCCAGTGAATCTGTCCAGACAAATAGATGGATGGGCTGCTTACTTTCCAACATTTTATTTTGGATTGTAGAGGCCATTTATCTGTGTAAGTATCAAGTTATTTGATACACATTTGTTACTGCATTCCATCAAAAATCAGATCATTCTATAATTAAAAAAGCAACTGCAAGCTAATCTACATTTATTCTCATAAACATTACTTCTCAAAAATGTATTTTGCATGCATTTATCCTAGTTCCTATATAAACTTCGCCAATATGATTTTTTTCCTCAGCTTTTTCCAATTAATGCACATGATACACTGCATCAGAAATATACACATTTGTAATTCAGATTCTTCAGATATAAACAATTTTGCGTGCATTATTGACCCATGAAATATTTTCAGATAAATTAGTGGATGTTATAAATTATGTAACTATTTGTCTTCCCACATCATTTCATTTAAACAGAAATATGTACTGCAATATGTAAGATCCCACCTAAAATAATGAGCATAGATGAAAATTACTTGTATCTTTGATTATGCTTATTGCTGTTACACAATACAGTATCAATATTTCTGTTGTTGCTATGCTTTCTTCTGGAGGAGTAATACCTCCCTAAAAAACCTTGGTCCAGCTGGCCCGGCTGGTAGCACCTCATAAGGGTCCTTTCCAGGGTTACAGGAGAAGACGGTTAATGGTTTTGAAGGCAGAAGAGGGCTCTCTGCCCCAACAGTGGATAAAATGGAAGAACCATCTTCTAGCAGAAGGGAAACTCTGATTTCAAACCTCCACTGCCTTGTGGCTATATCTACTACTGGAAAAGGCTTCAGGAGTCAACCTCGAGGTAAAATCCAGAGCTGGAGTCCCGGAAGCAGTTCGTGACTGTGTACAATCACGTTCTGGTAACTCCTGTGACGCAGCTGGAACTAATCATATCGGCCTCGCTGTTCCACTGGACTATTTCAGTGACGTGGAGAGGGGGGATCTGCTGCTTGGGTAACAGTCTATTCTCCATATTAATCTACCCAGGCCTTGTGCTCTGAAGAGGACACTCCAGCTTTGTATACAGCATTGAAACAACATGGGAAGTCTTTGCTTGATTGGCATAGAGTGTGACACCAGGGGCCACTTTCAACGGTGGGAGAGGTCATTGTACCTCACTGGGCAGCTACCACCCACCTTAAGCTGGGCAGCCCCCAGCCAGTAAGGTGCTGCCCTGCCACGGTCTGCTAACTTCACAGGGTGCATGGGGTTTAGGGTCAAAGCCGACGAGCAGATTGATAACTCTGCACCATGCAACAAACATAAGAAAATTTTAGCCCTAAAGTTGGGCACTTGGAATGTTCGGACAATGACCCCCGGCCTTTCTGATGATTTGTAAGAAATAGATGATGTACGTAAGACAACTGTCATCGACATGGAGTTGAGCAGACTGCAGATGGACATTGCCCTTCAAGAGTCAAGACTGTCAGACTTGGGATCTGACAGGAAAGGAGGAAGGGAGAAAAGAAGGGTGGGCAGGAGGGATGGAGGGACAGAAGGCTAACTATTGCAGTTCTGCTTATTCTAGTAATCCCTGGTTGTTAACAACATTTTGTAGCCCCTAGGCACAGTGCAAAAACAAAGTTGTGAACCCCCCAGACCAAAAATGCTTGCTGGCAGATAATAGAAAATGCTGGAGCTTTGCAGGATTTTTTGTAGATACCACTGGACAAAATAGGAATTAATGTCAAAACACTTTTTGCTTCATAACTGATGAAATGAAAAAAAAATCCCAAAATAATCTATAAAGGAAAGTGCATACATTTTCTTATGAGAATAAGGTGTGTCACATTTGGATTGTAAAGGAACTTAAAGATAACAATAAACCTTTGAATTGTCCAGAAATTATTAGGTGGACTGAAATCAAACCAGTGTTGATGATACTTCTCTGAAACTCATTCTGTTCAATCATAATGGACAAAATGCTTATAGATTACAATTCTATACTACTGGGAACATGGCCATGGTTACCCTTCACTGAATATGTGAAGAGCAATTATAATACAGAGTACTGAAGCAGTTGAAAACAAACTTTATATAAAAATATATGCACCAGTAAGTATATTGTATAATGACTTCCAGTTTGGCTAGAGTGCTTTCTACAATGCAGTTGAGTAATGGATTCTGTATCCCCCAATGGAGCCCAGTGGTTTTTTGGTTTTGGCCTGAAGATATCCAGGAAGTGATATAAAGCCCAATCGGGCTTAATAACAGCCTTTGTATTCTGTCACACCCTGGGTCAAAACCCCTAGAATTTTAATTTATGTGAGCTATCCTGTGGATAAAAGCTGCATTTAATTAGAGTACCAAGGGGGAAAAAAGAATCCCACTAAAACTTAGCATTTTTATATAAGTGAATCATGTAGTGGAGAAAAAAAATCCTTTACTAAATAAAAAATGAAAAAAAACAATATAAAACAAAAATATGGTGGTTATGGATTCTCCCAAGGGCAAACACACTATAAAGAGACTGGTGTATCTATACAATAAACCAGAGTCAATGTGCTTAAGGCACGAACTGGCAATTATGTATAGTTATGATTATGGGCATTAACATTTCCACAAAGGAAGTATAATTACAAGAAAAGCAACTTTTTTAATGCTTACTTTGTACTTTTTGACCTGGGTTTCAATTTGGAGATATCCAGGAAACTTTGAACACTATATAAGAGTGAGTGTGTATGTGTGTGCATGTATTTAGTAAATATCATGCCAGCAACCGCTGTTATAATTACTGGTTGGTAAATGTAGTGAAAGAAAAGTAAAACTCAGAGACAGCATTTAAAATGGGAAAAGAAAATATATTTTCTGACTTGACATAATATTAATATGAGCCATTTCAATATCCCCATTTTGTATAGTTCACAAGCTGTTTTCATAATTTATCCATGGATCCTGGAAGATATTCAAAACACTCAGATATTCTAAATATGAAATACTATTTACTTAAATAGGGCTTTGAGTTGAAGGTGGGAAACAAATAATGAATCTAATTTGTTCCAAGAGAAATCTTGGCTTCCAATGCCATCCTTCTTTTTCCAAGCATCCTAGTAGCTAGACTTCCTTTACATGTGATACAGGCCACTTCTAAGTGAATTTTGATTATTGGTTTGCCTATTTTTGTTTTGTCAAGAAAAGCAGCTTTATTCTTTAAGAACAGAGGTGATAACAAATTACAGTGAACACAACATTTGGCTCTGGGACTTAAATCATCCTAAATTCAGATTGCACTTAAACATCCAACTAATCTATAGTACAACTCCTAATAGCTAAACTTCTTGTAGCATGTCTTAACTCTTCCTTGAGAATCCCTTTTTAAAGCTTTTTTTCCCCTTGATTTTCTAGACATTCATGCTTCTCTGACAACCAAGTGAATAGTTTCAATTGATTGCCAGGTAAAACACTAACTCAGCAGCTGGGAAGTAATTTGGGAAAGCAATTGGGATTTCTGCTGGTTGCTGGATAGATTTTTCTGCTCAGAAAACTTGAAATGGTTTTATGTTGCTATCAAAATATTCAGGAGAAAATCTGAAATAAGACTTTTTGGCCAGATCAGTATTTATATTCTTCAAAAGATTTTTTTTATGTTGTGACCATTATAGTCCTATTTCTCTGAATCATGCTTTATGTACTTCCTTCAATGCTACTAGGCAGATCAAGGAATTCAAGTGAATGATGTAGCTATAAACTCACCAGTCTACTTATTATTACTTTAGTGTTGTTATTACTAGAGTTTTACCAGTGTGATCTTGGCACCATTGCATAGCCTCTTATATTAGGAAAGGAAAATCAAAAGTAAAATTAATAAAATTAATTGGAAAGGTGAGAAATTGTTGCTTAAGGAGGTATATATTTTTACATTTACTTCAATAACACAATGCCTATAAAAGTATTAAGATCTACCTTGGGGATATGGGGTTTTTTGTATCTGAGATGTAAGCCCTGAAAGGTTTAGAGCCAATTCTGTAGTGCTATTGTGTGGGATATTCATAACTGACTTCTAAAACATAGTTTAATCTTCAAATCTAAATTGGCTAGAGTATATGGTAAAATTTAAAATGGTTGTGTTCACATGAACAGCTTTTGCAAAATATACAATTAAGACTAAAAAGAGAATCATTTTGTAAACCCTGCAGGTTTAAACGTTTTCATGGTGCTCTGGTTTGAGATATCCTACTTTATGGACCAAGTAAGGCTTCATACAATTTCTGAATGATCAGTTACATGAGTGCTAAGACATCTTCCATATACAGTATTAGTGATAAATGTTCAAAACTAAAATAGTCTGTTCTGGAATAAGAAAATCTGATGCTTGAAAAAAATGCTTGAATATCAAATCTATAAAACATAGATTGTAGAGTTCTGTTATACCCAGGAAACTAGATCCATCTCTGAAGTAAGGTGTGAAAGCTATAGGACAAGTATCTGTTAGTCATTCCAATGGTAACATGAACATGCAAACATTCCATGCTACAATGGAACAGCTGTTTGTTTTTCATGAATGAAATAACTGTGAGTTGTCCCCAAATTAGCTGCAAATAGGGATGGCCTGTGAATGTTCCATTTATATGAAATGTATTTTGAAATTGTTTCAACACCTAGCAAGGCTATAAAAGACCACAAAAGCAATGATGCTTAGCCAGGTCAATAAACTACAGTTTATTTGTGAACCTTTGCTTTTAAGCACATACAAAGCCTCATGGTTGCTTCAGGTTTCAGAGCTTTCTGTTCTGTAACATCTATTCTTTGGAATATCTTTCCCAGATACTGCCTAGTATCTGATCTCCTGAAGTTTTTAAAAAAGTGCTTAAGTTGCTCTTATCTGGTGACTTTCATGGATTAGAAAAAATAATTTTGTTTGATATGGTTGTACTATCTGATTGTTGTATAACTTTCTAATAACTTGTTAGGTTAGTACTGTTGTGATACTTCTGTAAGGTATCTGTACACTCTAAATAAAAGTACTAATACTACCACTATTACTACTACTATTACTACTGTTTTAATGCAGCATAGTTACTATTACACAAATACAGCATCCTCAATTTTGTTTCCTATTCCAATGTTGTAAAATGTTTTCTTTTTTTGTACACCAAAAATCTTATGAACTTTCTGCCATGCTGCTGTTACTGTTGAAAGTAAGTGAACCTGCCAACAAAACCTCCTTATTTTATTTTGTTTCCACATGGGGAACCACAGACAATTTCTTCCTTGATTTAGAGAAAATTGACAAATCTTTACTTTAATTCTAGAAACAATTACCTTTGTTTTAACTGAGATCTAACTCAGATACAATTTAATGTGTGGACACAAAAAATTTATCCCAATACAATTGTTTAGAATCATTGTACCTTGTATGTCATATCTGTGGGCATAATAAACTATTACATTTTTAATATATATATTTCAGATAAATATCAGAGCTTCTAATTTATTTACTATTTTTAAAATTTCTTTCAATTCCCTTTGGCTCTTTTTTATTTTAACACACCTTAATCCCTTTTTTTATTTCTTGAACATATACACTTCCTGTCTATTTTTATTATTCTTGATGTTCTTTATGTTTCCCACTCATTATTCCCAAAATAATCACTGTCCCTGAAAGTCATTAATTGATATCACATGTTCCTTCTTTTTCCATGGTATTCATAAAGTTCATATATGGATAGACCCAATAAAGTTTGCAGAACAATCTGTTTCTTTTCTAGCATGGTTAATGCTGATTCATTCCTTTTTGGGTGAACATAACATGGTCACAAGATTCACTTTCTCAAATATATGCACACATCAGTGCTTGCTGTGCAGGGAAGTGTCTTTTACTACTAATATAGCCAATGAAGGGAAGAAAAAAAAAGATAATTTCACCCATCAATTCTGACTCACTGCTCTTAGGAGAAATCCAAAATAAAGCACCTCAGATGGCTCTCTAACCTCTGATTCAACACATCCAAAAAAGGATGTGTTGATCCCTTTAAGAAAATGGATACATTGTCAAAACTATTCTTACTATTAGGAAATTATTTCCCTAAAACTCAGTTGCAATCTGCCTTTCTTTATCTTAAATCCATTATTCCATGTCTTTCACTTTGGAATAGGAGAACAGACTTTGACCTTTTCTTTTTTTCTTTTTACAACCTTGTAATGCCTTGCTTCAGGGTGAGTTTGGGGCGATTAAGTGGAGTTGAGCATTTACTGTCCCCAGGTGCCCTTCCTGATGCTTATGTTGATTTTGCAGCAGATATTTTCTCTTTGTGCCCTGATAGAGAAACATCTGTCCTTGCCTAAGATTGAACTCTTAACTTTCTGAGTGGGAGGCGAGAGCCTTCACCTCTAGGCCACCATGCCGGCTTAGATCTTGACTTTTTAATATACGATATTCTTTCAGTCTTCTTTTCTTAAGGTTAAAAATACCTTTTTCCTTCACATCACATATATCATATCATGCTATATAGTTCTAATTTCCACTCTTCTTCATTGCCCTTCTTGAAGTTAATTCCAAGTTTTTCTGCTTCTGTCTCAACTTGCAATATCCAGAACTGGGCATTGTACCTGAAGTAGGATTTGATCAAAGAAGAATAAGTTATATTTATGATTTGAAAATTATACTACTGTAAATGAAACTAATAACTATACTTGCCTTTTTTACAGCCACAGTATGCTGCTGGTTCATATTCAGTTTGCAAGCAGCCAGTATTTCCTTCATTATTGCCAAATATGGTATCCCTCACACCCTGCACGTTCATTGCCATTTCCTAAATAAATAACTTTACATTTGTTTCTTTTAAGCCCATTTATTTAACCTGTCAAAACCATTTTGAATTTGAATTTACTTCTGTCTTATACAATTTAAGCTATCCCATCCCATGATATGTGATCTACAAGTTTGATAAACTTTCCTTCTTGGGTTATTTTCTGTTAGCCCAATCTACCTTATGGAGTTATTTGTGAAGAAAATGGAAGGTATGATCAGCATGAGTTGATCGAATATTAAAAAGGTGATATACAGTATAATAATAATAAATTCAGTCTAATATTGTGAATAAATGTTTTCTTTTGTCACTTCAATATTTCTTTCTAATCAGCTTCACTGGATGATCCTTTCTCTTTTTTTTAAATAAATAAATAAATAAATAAATAAATAAATAAAGTCTCCCTGGCCACATTTTCAATGCCATGTATGATTTCATACATGTCAAAATCAAGTGCCCTGTCATCTTTTCTTATCAGCTAGAGTTCCAAGCTTAATAACCTTTTCTTGTAAGAAGGGGTTTGAGATCTCCTATAGTTTTAGATACCATCTTTTGCACTTTTTATTCTTTTCTATTTATTTTATTTTATTCTATTACAATAATCAGAACTATTCACAGTATTTCAAATATGAAACCATAAAAAATTTGTATAAGGACATTACAATAGTGACAATTTTATTTCCAGTTCCTTTCCTAATTATCCATAACAGAGGATTTGTTTTTTTTCACAGCAGCTGCACCCTGAGATGCCTTTACTGAGCTGCCCACAGAGATCTTAAGATCTTTTTCCTAGTTAGTTTAGACAGCTCAGACCCCATCAGTGTATGTGAGAAGTTACAGTTTTATGTCCTAATGTCCATCATTGCCTAAATTTAACTGTATTGCCATTTGAAGAAGTGGAACAGATTGAAAGAAGGGTATTAAAGATGGTATAGGGATACAAGCTGAGACTATAAAGTAGTGTGAATTTTTCCCATCTAATGCTACAAGATCATGAATATATCTTTGATAAGTAATACTTTTAAAGTTGAATTACTCTCTATTACTTCTACATCTTTGCCCAACTGAAGCACAATAGTCTAGAGCAGGGGTGTCAAACTGCCAGCCCACGGGCCAGACACGTCATCCAGAAGCCACGCCCACCCCATTCCCAGCAATGGCAAAACCGTCCCAATATGTTGTGTGACATCATGTGACGTCGCGAGTTTGACATGTCTGGTCTAGAGTATCCAAATTGCTACTCTTTCAAAGCAAACTTCTGTTAAATAGTTCTTAACTTTAAATTTAATTCAGTTGATACTGGAAACTTTAAAAGATAATTTTAAAACAACAACAACAGATGACATGCTAAGGAGAACTTTAGGTAAAGGTAAAGGTTCCCCCGCACATGCGTGCTAGTCGTTTCCGACTCTAGGGGCCGGTGCTCATCTCCGTTTCAAAGCCGAAGAGCCAGCGCTTGTCCGAGGACATCTCCGTGGTCATGTGGCCGGCATGACTAGACGCCAAAGGCGCACAGAACGCTGTTACCTTCCCACGGGAGTGGTCCCTATTTTTCTACTTGCATTTTTACGTGCTTTCGAACTGCTAGGTTGGCAGAAGCTGGGACGAGTAACAGGCGCTCACTCTGTTACATGGCACTCGGGATTCGACCCGCCAAACTGCCGACCTTCCGATCGACAAGCTCAGCGTCCTAACCCACTGAGCCACCGCGTCCCTTAAGGAGAACTTTAATTATGTACCAGAAGCCATTCAAATCCTCACTGTGATCAAAGAAAACTGGATTCATCAATGGCCCCATCTAATGGCAAGGCAAAGAAGAGGTTATGCTGAAAATATAGGCTAGCAGCTGCAAGCATTAAGTTGATCAAATGTAATGTGATGGAGGTCAGTAACTGCTGATTAGACTTTTGCAAGAGAAAAGGAGGACAGGCCAAACCCTGTCACTCCCACCACATTGAAATCTCTGGATAGCAATAGAGACAGTTTCACAGCTGTTTGTAGGGCTTTCAGCCAAAGAAAAAACTAGACTTCTGTCAAGAGATCCAGATGTTGCTGCTGCTGTTGTGGAAGAAAATCATGCCAGCAGTTGTCATGTGGGTACTCTACTTGCCAAACCTGACTGCCTTGGGCCACAGCTGTTGCCTTTGTTGCTGGAACAGTGTAGAGCCTCAGATGAATAATCACTGCACCAACACAGTGGGAGGTAGCTCCCGAGTTAAAACTCAAGGGGTAGGGAGGGCAGCTCTTGAGTGACTGTGTAACTGTCATGCTCAATTAGAAAAAACAGTTGTGCTAATAGTATGTACATTTGCAACTGTCTAACTCAAGCGATACATATGCAACTCAGTAAATCCAGCACTCCTAGTTTTATGAGTGAGAATTTACACTTATTTTTTTTAAAAAACTTAGACAGATTAATCCCCAAATACCCTTTTTAATACCACAAAGAATTTCTCCCCAAGAAATTAGAATATTCTTCTTCAGATGCTCACTGTGTATCACAATGAACTTTCTTTCAATGAAAAAATACTATGTACAATCATGTCTAAAGTCATTTGAAATTTTGAAGAGTTAAGATTTCAAAACTAGAAAATTGCTTTGTAATATATTCAATACATGCAATAAATAAGCATATTTGAAGATAATACATTGTAGATTTCTTTATATCTCTTAACAGGACAAACTGAGTGCCAGTTTGGTGTAATGGTTGAAGGCAACCACTAGAAACCAGGAAAGTCTAAAGTTCTAGACCTACCTTGGGCACAAAGCTAGCTGGGTCATCTTTGGCCAGTCACTCTTTCAGCTCTAGAAAGTAGGCAGTGGCAAAGCACTTCTGAAAATGTTGCTAATAAAATTGCAGGGACTTGTCCAGATGCTCATCAGGAATCAAAACTGACTCAAAGGTGTGCATGCATCCATGGATAATTAAACAAACAAATCCATAGTGAATCTAACATAGCATACAAGTGTGAAAGATAACAAAGATTTGGGTTCTATCAAGTTTTTGTTTGTACTGGAACTTTAATATTTGACAAGGTCCAAATTCTATACATATTTAGTGGAATAAAATCTGAATATGCAGCTTCTGCTTTAAAATACTTATAAATAAATCTTTTTCCCTTTGAAGATGTTTATTTTCTTTTATCCAATTTATTTATATAATATGCAGTGTTGTTGTTTTTGTCTAGTAATCATTAGTTCCATTTGTAATATGCATTGCATATACAAAGAATTATTAAGCTTTGTCCTATACTATATTTCAGTCTTCAGTAATCCAAAATATTAAGGTGGCAGGAACCAATTGGTATATTCATATTCCATTTATAACCTCCATAATTGTCCTTTATTTGATGTGTTGCAGATGTAATGGATGAATTTCCATTGAACACATTAAGAGCCAAAGACAATTACCTTAACTTGCCATGTTTGTGACATACTGAACTTTTTTTGTGTTAATACTGAAATCTGAATATACAAAAAAGGGTTTTGCCTATTTTAGGCAAAAGTATGCTAACATTATTGAGAATAAGATACGATATGCTTGATAAAAGATTATTTTATTTTCAAAAATGGGAATGTGAGGCAAAATTGTGCACAAATAATAAATAGGAGAAATGCAGGTATGTTTTAATTTTGTTTGATCTCTTCAACTCAAAAGATAAACCAAATCTAAGACCAGGTTTCTCAAAACCTGAGATATTTTTTTCTGTCCCTAAGTCACTGCAATGAAACTTTTGTTATATTAATGGTTTGCTTTGACCTGAAGGGATAAAACTATGTAACCTCAGTTATTCTCACAGAAAAAACTGCCATATTGTGGTTGTCCAGAGTTTTGCAGTCTGGAACTTGTTGTCCTAACAAGGTTGCCTATAGCTTAATTGAAAGACATTGTGTAGACTTTCATTGGCTGGCTGAACATTAGGAAGATTTTTTAATCATTTCCTTCTGTTCGATTTCAAGACAAGGAAAAAGAAGTTGTTAAGAATGTTAGTTTTCATATACCTTGGCAACCATATCCAGGAATTCTGTGCTGCCCTGGGACATGATAAGTTGTGATCTCCAATACTTTGAAAGATGAGAGCAGGGTGTCCTTTTTTGTACTTACTGTGGAAATATGAAACTCTCATTATTTCTGCATATATTTTTTTTAAAAAGGACTCCCTGTTCAACATGCAGACAAAGCGAGGAGCTTTGATAAAACCTGATCTACATTCAGCAATCTCTGATCTAAGCTTTTTTTTAAAAAAAAAAAAACATTGCAGAGAGCAGAGTAATGGCAGGAAATACGACAAGACGATCATATTTTTCAACAGCCCTTCTTTCCTTCCCTTCCTTTCCTCTTGCATCTTTGAATTGTGCCATTGTTCTGTCGGCTCTGTGAGTGCCTCAGTAGCACTTTGGTGTCTTATTACCTCTTTTGTAAATAGTTTGCACAGCACTTCTTCTGTATTATTTCCTGACTTAAGGATCCAGAATCCTTTTTCTTTTTTTTATTTCCAGGCAGCAGTTGCACTGTTGATGTTTGCTTTGTGGAGCTCTTTCTCTCAGATTTATTTTAACAAAAATAAAAGAGCTTTCTTTTTGCTGGGCTTTGCTAAAGTTATTGTGATAGTGTCATATTATTCCTGACTCAGCAGGTGTGGATTTTTGTGTCTGTTGTTCGTATGGTGTATTGTTGTTTGTGATCTACATTTTAAAGAGATATACCATCGTTGTCCTCATCTTTCTAAGAGTTGAATCAATTCAGGCTAAAAATGATACCCTGAGTGAAATTGTTTTAGCAGCATAGAGTGTTAATTTTAATGCAACAATTAAAATTAATGTAATGTAACAATTTCCTCTCTTTAGATTGGTGGATGATTCAAAAGGAATGGTAATTCTGGGAGTGAAATCATTCACAAACTAGAAACAAAGAATAAATTTTGCCATTAAATAAATAACCCATGTTCTGCCTGGACTTGGACAAAAATATGGCATTTCATGGCTCTCTCCTTCTTTCTCTCTATATATGAAAGATGGAAAAATGTAATTATATTTCTTTCTCCTTAGAGTAGTTTTCTTCACTGATGCCCTCCAGATGTGATGCATTGCAACTCTCATTATTACCAGCCAGCGCTGCTGGACTGGAGACAAATCCTTCAAAGTAGCATTGGTAGAAACAGCTGGGTAGCAAAAACAGCATGTAGAGAGAGGTCCACACAAAACAAAGCTAATATAAAGCTATACACAGAAAAATCTGCAGAAGAGACAAGAGCCCAACATACTTGTCTGATTTAGGTTATGCAGCCCTTCCTATGATTTCATGCTGTAATGTTGCTACATATCAATAAAAGTGCAGCTTTGAGACAGTAAAATTGGTGGGGAAACCCCTGCCCAGCTTTGGGTAGAGGAAGCTGGCTTCGCTTGTCTTGGTCCTGCAAGTGATTACCATGTTCAGAATCCCTAATGGAAAGCCTTTTCCTTGATAGAAGTGATGCATTTACCAATAGGCAATCCTGGTCTATCTCTTCTGGAAAGAGAGAGCACAGTAAAGCTTGGTGTTCTGTCAGTCTTTACTGTTCAGCTTTTTCCCTTACTGAGCAATCCTTGTCTGTCAAGCACTTTGAGACAGGCAAACTGAGGAAACAAGAACCACTTGGATTTCAGGGGAAAGCTTTATTGCTGCAAACTAAAGTAACAGGATCTTGAAAGCCTGCCAAAGCAATTCTCCAGCTCAACTTATACCTAGCATAATTAAGGCAGGGTTACTCTGGGCCTTTTTTTTCACATATCCCCCCTTCCTCACATCAGGAATCTTTTCTGTAATGGCTTTGTTTCCTCCTGTAATGGTTGTGCTCTCTCCTCTTTGTTCCCAGGGTCTGTTAAAACAGTTCATCACACTATCCAGAGATCTCATCGAATATCTCTCCAGTGATCAAAGATTCTCATCCAGAATGTTTGCATGAATCAGATTTGCAAAAACACCATTCTGATAATGGAATATTTATAATTGTCTGGGAAAGTAGTAGTACAGACGCCCCCCCCCCCGGAGTTATATGCTTACATCCAATATCAGGATAAAAATACACCAGTGTGGAATTTGCATCTTGACAGCATCACACAATTGTTGTCATTTATCATGCTGGTTAGAAGCAGAGACCAATAGAAGTATGTGTCTCATGTAAATGCATGAAATGTATGAAAAGTGTGAAATACTTAGTTAAGAGAATTGGATCTCTATGAAACTCTTCCTATAAATACTGTATGTAATCACAAACATTTTCAAGGCTGAGGCAATGAAATTCCAGCACAGTCAAAAGTAGAATTAGGAAGGTGTATCCTTGTTATCAATCAAATAACCCCAGAAGTGTAACATGTCCTGAGTTTTTCTCCATGTTCCATAAGGGTATTTCACTGTTCCAGGTATAAAATCAGTATTTACTGAATTGATTAAATATGTTAATAAAAATGAACGAAATAAGATCAATGCATAGAAAGATCTATAGGTTGAGACAGAACAGTTGTTCAGACATAAAAAATAGAGATAATATAGTATATCAGTTTAGATCATTACAAGCAAGGGGGAAAAATTACCTATACATAAAATGCAGCAATGTTCTCTTTAGTTTCCAATAAACTCTCAAGCCTTAAAATATGTATGCCCATGCCCTACCATTTAAAATGAGTTATGCCATCTATTGTGTAAACACAAAATCATGCTATATTTTAAGTATAACTATATGGCTATTAAGTTAATGCTGTTAAGCTATTAAGATCAGTTATACAAATAAGAATTTTTAGACTGAAGTGTTAGCCTTATATTAGATTCCCCCTTGTATTTATTAAGGGACTACTATAACTTACTATTACAGGACTAGACAAGAGCTACCATTTGTATAAACCTGGAATAGCACTCTGACGGAATGACGGAAAACCAGCCTCAGGAGGTGGTGATCTGACCATGACAGAGGGGTGATGGACGGGGAACCCCCTCCCAGATCGTCCAACCACTGTCCAGACAGGAACACCAGGTTGAGAGTATGATCCCCCTCATGAGTCGGGCCCTCAATAACCTGGGTCAGGCCCATGGCTGTCATGGAAGCCATGAACTCCCGAGCCAACTCCGACGACCCTCCCAGTGACGGCAGGTTGAAGTCACCCAGGACTATAAGCCTGGGGAACTCCACTGCCAACCCTGAGAGGGCGTCGAGCAGCTCAGGCAGGGCTGTTGCCACACAGCTGGGCGCCAGGTATGTAAGCAACAAGCCCAACTGAACCCGAGGACCACATCTCAAGAGGAGGGATTCACTCCTGGCCATCTGGACAATGGTGGCCTCCCGGGGACACAAAGTCTCCCGAATAACCACTGCCACTCCACCACCCCTGCCCTGAGCCCGCGGCTGGTGCAGCACCCGGAAACCCGGCGGGCATAACTCGGTGAGAGGCACCCCTCCCTCCGAGCCCAGCCAAGTTTCCGTGATGCACGCTAGATCCGCACATTCCTCCTCGATCAGGTCACGGATGAGGGGAGCTTTGTTGACTACGGATCTAGCGTTAAAATAGACCAACCTGAGCTCAGGGACCTGATCACCCTCATCCCCGGGTAAGAGAGTGCTAACCGGAGGGTCGGAGCGCGCCACCGCTCGGAGATAGCGGGGGCGCGATCCCAGGTGTTGATATGGCCCTCCGCGCAAACACCTGCTGCCTTTCCCTATCGCCGTGGGGATTTGAAGCCCCACCCCCACATTCCCAGAACCAGCAGCCACCTCCTCCGACCCCGTCCCGTCGGGACCTCTAACAGGTCCAGACTGAGTGCCGGTTAAAGATTCCCTCCCTCCCCTCCCCTCCCTCCCCCTCCCTAACCTTTTAAAATAACCGGCTAAAAATTTTATCAGGGGCCTCTTAGTACGTCTCCACTCGAGGCCCCTAGTTAAGCCCAGCCACCTCTCGGAGCCCCAGCAATTGGGTCCGTCATCAAGGGGAATGTTAGAAAAGAAGGCTGGTCGTATCCAAGAGGGAGAAACCCCTCTGAGGGCGCACAAGTCCGAACCAGAGTATTGTAAACGAGCCATGAGATGGAACTGTCTATATGAGCCATTGTTCACAAATGGGGTCAAAAGTTATTAAGCTGATGGGATGTTAGTTCAGATGTAAAGAACATTAAGTCCGGAACGTGTCTTCATCCAGCAGTCTGCCAATCCGGCTCTGCTCTCACCTGAGCCGGTCCAGACAAGAGCTCATGACTGTCCTCTCACCTAGCCATGAAATCCAGCCTGGGATGGATAGGGGCAGCGTTGCTGGGGAAGCAAAAGTCCACCTTGCTAGTCTCTCACACCAGTAGGGGATTCATAGCCAGTCCAGAGCCGCCCTCTCACCACGGCCTGTCCAAGACTCCTTCCGGAACATCATAGGGAGGTCACGGGAACAGGAGAAAAAATGTCCCAAGTCCTGTTCCAGCATCCAGTCCATCTTAGAAAGTAGCAAGCAGACCATCCAGCACACAAATCCATTTCTAGGGCTGCAGGGAGCTCAGTTATAAATTTCAGATGCTCAGGTTCAAGCAGCCAAATCTCTATCATCCTCTGAAAAAAGGAGACAGAAAAGTCTCTCCCATAGCCTCCACGCCGAAACGGGAATCCGCAGCCATTTTATAAGCGGAAAGGCCAGGAGCAACAGACAGGAGCAGAGAGATCCACACGGCTGCAGACGGCGCCCTCCAACCGAGTTCAGGCGCCTGATGATCCATCCAGAGGTCCGCAGCAGGATCCTAGGATTTGCTGGTCATTAGAGGGTTGATGCTGAAAGAAAAGGATGTAGAGTAAAATGCATAATATACAAAATATAAAGAAACATAATTACAGGTAGTCTTCATTTAGTGGCCACAATTGGGACTGGCAACTTGGTTGCTAAGTGACATGGTTGCTAAGTGGAAAATCACATGGCCATGACTAGTTTAGGATTTTACTTCAGCTTTTCCTTCTGGTCTGTCTTTTTGGAATGTTCACAGTGTTGCTGGGATAATTATCAAAAAAAGAAATTGTTTGTATTGACATTCATTTGGGAGGAAGGGATTACAAGAGAGTAAATAGATGCACAATGGAGAACACACACACAAAAGGAATGTGCTGGCATCAGCTGTTTGCCTAGCGTGCTCTGAGTCCTAAACTGTTTCAGAGGTAAATAGAAGCTGAAAGTGTGAAACTGATTAAAGTCTTATCAGTTTACAGGCAGCATTTGTAAGCTCAAGAAAAGATCACTTTAAGCAATTTCTCCATTTTGCAAAGGAGGAAAATGGATTAGGCACAGGTTATCACGTACTAATTGATTGTAGTGGTGACTACAGAAGAGACACACACAGAGAGAGAGAGAGAGAGAGAGAGAGAGAGAGAGAGAGAGAGAGAGAGAGAGAGAGAGAGAGAGAGAGAAGAAAGAAAGAAAGAAAGAAAGAAAGAAAGAAAGAAAGAAAGAAAGAAAGAAAGAAAGAAAGATGCTGTTGTGAAGGTCATACATGTAAGCATTGGTTATAAAGTTACTTTTTCACTTTCAATGGTACTACTCAAGGCAGTTGTTAAGTGAAGACTACCTCTACTTCTGAAAGACAGGATTGTTAAATCAACATAAACAATTGTTGCAGATAGAAGGTAAATTCTCGAGAATGGTTCTTCTGGGAGGATATGGCTAGTAGAGGTGAATTGCTTAAATAGAAGCTGAAGCAGAAAAGACAGAACTGGGTTGGATTTGCTGGTCATTAGAGGAAAAAATGGTATGATAGGCAATCCACTGTTCCCTACAAAAGAGTTGAACAAAAAAATCATAGAATTGTGCCTAATTCAGTTAGGGAGACTTATGCCATTAAAATCAAGAACGTGGCAAAGTATAATCTTTTTAAAATCTTTTTAATCTTTCTTTTCATCCCCACTTTAAAAACTTTCCTAAGATTCTTCAGGAAATAATTGTTTCCTGTATATCGGAATGATAGGAAGGAAAAGGAACAATAAACTACCGTATATACTTGAGTATAAGCCGACTCGAGTATAAGCCGAGACCCCCAATTTCACCCCCAAAAACTGGGAAAAGTTGTTGACTCGAGTATAAGCCGATCCGCCGTTCTGCATGCCTCGGAGGCTGGATCCGCGCTCTGCAAGCCTCTGGGATCCTGGGAGGCCTAATGCAAGCACCAGCCCGCCTGCCTCAGGTCTCCCCCACCCCCAGATACTGGGCTTCAGCACAGCTGGCTGTCTTGCCAAAGAGAAACATCTGGGAAGGAAAACCCTGTCTTACCTCTTTCCCAATTCTGCCTCTGCCCTTCCTCCTACCAAGGTGTTCTGGGACTAGTTCCCTAGCCTTTTGGAGCTTTTGGTGTTCGCCCATCAGCTGTCTACGGGGAGGCAACAAAGCTGCCTCTCTAGGCTTTGAGAAAAGGCCCCTTGCACAAAAGGCAGCTTCAGGACGAGCTTCCAAAAACCCTTTCCTTCCTTAACGCCCTCCCCACCTTCCCCCAGAAAGCCATATTTCTTTTTTTTTTATTGAAAATTTTTATTGAAGTTACAATATTATCCCCTCCCCAACCCACCCCAGAACCCCTCCCCCTCCCCCATATTTCTTCAATAACAAAAACATAAAAAGCTGGTTGGGATGTACTCGCTGATTTCCCCCCCCCTTTTTTTAGATGCTAAAACTAAACTCTCCCTCTGCCTTCCAACCAATATCCCTTTTTAAAATCTTACCTTGGCTCCAGATGGAAGAGTAGAGGAACTAAGCTAGTAAGGAGAGAATTTTTTTCTGCAACTTTTTACTCCTGAAGTAGTAGTAGTAGTAATAGTAGTAGTAGGAATAATAATAATAAATCCCTAAAAGTTGTGCCAGAAAATGGAGGACGCTGGGTCTTTGCAAGTTTTAGCTGTCTGTCAGACTGCCTGAAAAGGGCGGCCTTCAGGCAGCCAGGCGGACAGCTAAAGCTTGCAAAGACCCAGCGTCCTCCATTTTCTGGCATAACCTTCGGAGATTACTTTAAAAAAAAAAAACAAAAAAAACCTTCAGAGGAAAAACAGCTGCAGAAACATTTTGTCTCCTTGCTGGCTTGGTTCATCTACTCTTCAGCCAGGAGGGAGTCCAAGGCCTAGAGAAGGAGAGCTTTGCAGCATCCCTATGGACAGCTGATGGGCAGACAGCTGAAAGAAGCAGGCAGGCAGGGCGCGGAGGAACGGAGACCTGCAGGTCTCGGACGGCGGTGGCTTGGGAGAGGTGCGCGCGATCCCGGAAGCACCAAAGCCTCGGCCGCGCACAAGTCCTCGGTAAGTTTTTTTGTTGACTGGAGTATAAGCCGAAGTGGAATTTTTCAGCCCAAAAAGTGGGCTGAAAAATTCGGCTTATACTCAAGTATATACGGTATATGCTGCTTCGTAAATCTAGGAAAGAAACATCAAGTGAAATGTTGTGATGGCTGTTATAGTGTAACATACTGTTCATGTTTCATCTAGGAATGCATACCCCATATTCATAATTGTTATACTTGCTGTAAATATGTTTTATGCATTTAATGCCCAGTTCCAAACAGATTGCCCTGGCAGTCATTAGCAGAACATGTTCAACATAAAAGAGGACCATGGTTTTATACCAATATATTTCCAATCTTAACATTTTATATTTCATCATACCAGGTATCTGAGTATGTTAATTCCAGTGTTGTAGACAAAACAACATCTGATGTGCTATATTTTTCTGGTTGGCTTCATAACATGTCTGGTAACAATTAATAGTACCATAAAAAGAAAATACAGAAGAAAACATGCACACAAATTGAAAGCAGATATCTGAATGCTGTTATCCCTCAAGTTTAGATCAACCACACGTCTGCCTGGAAATTTGTAACCAGCATTCATGAGAGATGTTATAATACAAAGTGTGGTAAAAGAATGACAGTGTTGCCTGTACTTTCTGAAATTAATGTGTATGTGTAGATAATTAAAAACATTAAAAATACACAAAATGAAGATGCACAGAGGGAAAGTTTAAAGATTGTTCCAATTGTGTCATATGGCACAGATGTGTAGAAATAACATTTTCTGGCCAGTGCCATTCTGAGAATGCAACCATACTACTGTTTGGAATATACATCTTTAAATAATCTGTGCCACAAAGAAGAGGAAGCCAAGCTATTTGCCAAAGCACCTGAAGGCAGGACAAAAAGCAATGAATGGAAACTAAAAGAGAGAGAAGCAACCTAGAGCTAAGGAGAAACTTCCTGTTAGAACAATTAATCAGTGGAACAACCTGCCTCCAGAAGCTGTGAAAGCTCTAATACTGGAGGTTTTTAAGAAGAGACTGGAAAACCATTTGTCTGAAATGGTATAGGGTTTCCTGCCTGAGCAGGGGGTTGGATCAGATGACCTCCAAGGTCTTTCCAACATCATCATCATCATCATCATCATCATCATCATCATCATCATCATCATCATCATCATCATCATCAATTTCTTTTATTGTTAGATGAAAATACATATGCACTTTGCTTTATTAGCTTACTAACAACATCTCTTATACCATATAAAGTACTAGAAACGTTTTCTAGCCCAACTTCCTGTGAGAAGATTATTTTACCATACATATAGAGTCTCCAATCTCAACGCAATTAAGCACTTAGATTTAACTTTATTTACACTGTGGTTTGAGGTTGAGGCTTCGTAAATACTTTGCTAGCAGTTCCTATCTCTTATCCTAGAGTATATCTTAAAAATGCAGTGATGAAATGATAACAGATAACCAGATACTAAACAATACAATAGATTTTAACCTGAAATAAATGTGCATGGGAATCAATGGCTATTAGTCTTCAGTGTAACAATCTCTGAAGGCCATGTGCTGGAAGACTATTGAGCTTCCTTGTAAATTGGCCATTGTGAGAGCAGACTGCTGGACAAAGGATCCTGAAGGGCATTGTTGATGTTCTTGTGTTTTTAACAAATCATATTCTTGAAATGGTGATGAAATCTAAAATAGTGAAAGCAAAGCATTTCATGTGAGAAATGTACAGAAAATATATTTGTTTTGAAATGTTTTAACTCAACTAAATTTTATCAGATGTTAACTTCAGAAACTGATATTATATTGCTTTTATTGTCTGTGGAAAAAAATCCATGAGATGAAAATTGTTTTCATATGCAGAGAATTTTTTTAATTATCATTTTTATCTGGATATATCTAATTGTTTCTAAAACTAAAAAAGAAAGAGAAAGAAAAATGCAGAGATGTCCATCCGTAGTTAAGAAGACCAGTCAACTGTACAGCTGGTTTCAGTAATATAAGTTATAAATCCAACTGAATATAAATTCCTTTCCAAGGAACCAATTCTTTTCATATCTCAAAATAACTCGATGAATTACAGTTAGAAGTACATGAATGTGGTTATATAGTTTCACCCCCAGCCCTAATAGGATGACATCAATTTGAGAACCCAGCATAGGGAGATTAAGCTACTATGAGAATTCTTTCATCTGCCATACCCTTTCTGAATGTAGCTCAGTGACCAAATGTGGACACCTGGTAGAGCAGAATGTGCTGTAACAAAACAACTATGCTCATCTATAGAGAACATGGTAGCATTGAAAACTTTGCCTTTACCATCTGGTTTGATCTGGGAAAGAGATTAGTACACCGTATGAGAGTTACATAAATCCATGAAAAAAAAGTAAATTAACTGGGAGCATTCTTTTGCTTTGCTGGAGATTAAAACAACATATGGTATTTAGTAAGTTTCCTTAATTGCATAAAAACTAAAGCAAACAACTCATGATACAGCATGTATTCAGGACAAAGCAGGCCTTTATTTGCATTGGCCTGGCCCAAGATTTTGCAGAACATTTTCTGTATGAATACAAAGTGAATCAATATTGACATGCAGAGAAGCAGTTGGACAAAGTAAAATGGAAATAACATTAGTTTTAAACAGACATTTGACTATTGGAGAACACATGTCCAAAGTATCATGGTCACATCTAGTTTTTCTGTGGAGTTTGTGAAAGAGAATATTGGATCATTGTATAAATGAAGAACACCTTTTCAAGACTTCTGCACTGATTACTGGGACAGTTCTATGTCTCCAGCATTATTAGAGATGATTATTGTGCTATTGCATTGGCTCAACTGCTGATATATTGGGGGGGGGGCACTGTTTTTAGTGCTAAGAATTCAACTGGGTATAGCATTGAAAGCATTTCCATACTTCACAACTTTGTAGTTAAGTTAGTATTAGCATGCATCTTAAAGACATACCCTCTTTTTAAATGTTGAAAACTGCTTACCTGCCATTATTGATTCCAACCCAACCAAATGTTGGAAATTTGGTTGCTTTTCTATTTCTCTGTCAATAAACAGAACATTTCCTTGAAATCAAAACAAAAAGGAAATTTCCTGACAGTTAGAAAAAATTATTCAGTGGAACAACCTGCCTCCGGAAGCGGTGAATGCTGCAACACTGGAAGTTTTTAAGAAGAGACTGGACAGCCACTTGTCTGAAATGGTATAGGGTTTCCTGCTTGAGCAGAGGATTGCACTAGATGACCTCCAAGGTCCCTTACAATTATTATTATTATTATTATTATTATTATTATTATTATTATTATTATTATTATTATTATTATTATTATTAGTTTTGATCAAGATGTGGACAAAAGAACAAAGAATCAAATTCAAAAAAGGCAGAAGAGAAAACTAAAACATGAATGCTGGTTAGAGAGAAGTTCCCTGAAGATGGGCTCCAGCGTGAGAAGTCAAAACTTTTGATTCCAGTGATCAACCCAGATTGGATCCTGCAACATTATCCTGGGATACATATATTCACCTTCATTTGTGCAAACATGAATAATTAAAATCCAGGAATACTCCCTAATTCTGAACTGGAGAAGTTTCCTAAGTAAAATGACACAATGGCATTCAACAATGTCCCCTGTCAGAAATTCACAAAAGAATTTGAAGGATATTTTTCTAAGCCATGATAGAGATTTTGGTTTTCTTATCAAAGGATATAATCATTTTGGGAAATCTGTTAGGAGTCAGATATGTGCAAAGCAAGACCAACTAATGTTGATTGATAATTTGGGGTTCTGTTGAAGCAGAAAAGAGAATAGTCTCTCCTGTTCCACTGTGCAGGTGTTCCAGTTTGGATTTGTTCTTAGCTGAACTTCCTTGGAAAATGGATTTAATGCAGCACTATGAATGAACCTTTATTGTCAAAGTACAACCATGTATACTTTGAGATTGGCTGAGCCTCCCTTCGTGCCCCCCCAACTCACAGTGACAACAAACCCTCCATCTTGTTACACCATGTGAGCTAATTGCCTCGCAAGTCAGTCATACATAAAATTACAAAATTATTTCCTGTTCAAGAGCCTAACAGCCCATGGATAAAAGCTGTTCTTCAGCCTGTTGGTATGGCTGGCTATATTCATATATCTCCTACCCGATGGTAGGAGAGTAAAGAGATACTGACCATGGTGTAAGTCGTCCCTGAGAATTTTCCTCACTCTTCCAAGGCAGCGAGCCCTGGCGATGTCATCCAGTGGTGTCAGGGGACAGCCCACAATGTTTTGTGCTGTGTTCACCACCCTCTGTAATACTTTCCTATCCATGACTGTCAGACCAGCATACCAAACCACAATACAGTACGAGAGGACGCTCTCTATAGTAGACCGGTAAAAGAGGGTCATTAGCCGTTGTTCTACCCTGTTCTTCTGCAAGACCCTGAGAAAGTGGAGTCACTGTTGGGCCTTTCTGACCACCTGGGTTGTATTAACTTTCCAGGTCAGATCTTCACAGAGGTAGACTCCCAGAAATTTAAAGGAGGAAACTCTCTCCACCCAGATCCCCCCTGATGTAAAGTGGTGCAGGTTCCTCTTTTTTCCTCTGGAAGTCTAGCACCATCTTGCTGATGTTCAGGTGCAAGTTGTTCTTGGAACACCATATGGATATTTTTTGTACCTCCCCCTGTTTCATCTGCACCTGTAATAAGACCCACTACAGTGGTATCATCTGCAAACTTAATTATCACAGTAGATGGGTTGGACGATACACAATCATGTGTGTACAATGTGTACAAGTAGGGGCTAAGCATGCAGCCCTGTGGCGAGCTGGTTCAAAGCTTCAGGGGGGTAGATAAAAGAGACCCGACCCTCACTGTTTGTAACCAGTCCCTGAGAAAGCACTAACTCATATGGAAAAGACCCTGCCTGCAGCTGGGATGGAGTTTGGAAATGGATCCAGCCATCTTTAAAAATCATCAACTAGCTTCCAACAGATGCTGAGCAGATAGCTCTCCTGAACCCAGGATTCTGAGTTGGGGGGTCAGCTGATCTCCAGTTTAAAAATGTGGAAAGAGGGAAAGTCTGGTTTAAAAAAGTTTGAAGTACAATGGGCATTAACTTAAAATAGCCATTAGGTACCTAGCTGATCTCACTCCTCAGGGGATATCTGACTCTACCTTTGAAAAAAAGATCAGTGAAGTGTGTTAGATGGCCGAAAAAAGAGGTTATTGGGACATGCTCATCCTGTTGTTCCATAGAACTAAAGAAAAATTCTTAAAGCTTATGAAGTCCATTTTCATAGCTATTAGCACAAGAATTGGAATTATTGTTACACTTCTTGAACTTGGTGGAGCAGTGGGCTAATGCCTCCTTAAGTAACACCAGCTGCCAGCAATTAGTGCAGGTTCGCATCCCACCAGGCTCAAGGTTGACTCAGCCTTCCATCCTTCCGAGGTAGGTAAAATGAGGACCCAGATTGTTGGGGGCAATAAGCTGACTTTGTAATAATGCCACTTGGGGATGGGAAAGCCCTAATAAGCAGGCATATACATAGAATGAAGGCTATTGCTAAGCACATTGATTGTGCTTAGATTGTAAGCCGCCCTGAGTCTTCGGAGAAGGGCAGGATATAAATGGGATTTTTAAAAAAAATAAAAAATAAAAAACTACTTTGAGAATGTGGAATTAGCATCCAATTGCAGGTGATTCTGAGAAATCTACTTTGCAATTTTTAAAAAGGAAATATAAGAGTAGGGAAGGATCTAATGAATTAAGGAGTGATTCCTCATTAATTTGCCCTGATCTGAAAGCAATTTACATTAAAACTTACATTAAGAAGCTTCTAAATAAATTTGTCAATTAGAAATAACTTCTTATAAATCTTATATAGTGGTCTATGAAAACTGGCATTGCTGCATAATGTACTGCTATATTATAGGCCACATGGAATTGTTTTAGTTCTGCATTCAATTAACTGCAGTAAAACAATACCTTAGGAGCACTAAAGAAACCCATTGCCATCTCTGAGCATTAAGCAAACTGGTAAGACTCATGATCCAGGGCACAGAAAATGACATAATTAGAACTGCACAAAAAAATCTCTCAACATTTTCTATCCTATTAGTGGACAGAAGGAGTGGGAAAATCATTCTTCAAAATTTCTCCTTGGGATAAGCAATTCTCGAATAGTATCTCAGAATGGGGTCAACCATATGCAATGGGACTACCATAGCCTTTCTTATTTCTTGTTTTGTTATTATATTGTTTTTGTAAGGCTCATCATCTGCCAATGGCAGTAGCATCAACTATCTTGGTATCTTAGCCACCATTTTTAATATTTCACACTACTTCAAACCTAGTACTATTTTAAAGCCTAAAAGGAAAGGAAGATGGTAGCTACAGTACATACCCGTGAAGGTCCTTGCACAGAGGTGGAGAAAAAGTAAAGCATCAGACATTGTCTGACAAAAACATCCAAGAGGCTGCTACATTTGTCAGATTCATATGACATGCTAATTTGGTCACTCATATGCTGGTTATCTCACAACTTGATTACTGTAATGCACTCTAGTTGGTTCTGTCCTTGAAGACCAGACAAAAGCTTCTACTGGTCCAGAATGCAGCATTAATCATGGGAATTCCTTAATATGCCCATGTAATGCCTCTGCTTCATGAGCTTACTGATTGCTAGTTTGCTTCCAGGTGTGGTTCAAGGTGTTAGTCATTACCTATAAAGCCCTGCATGGCATTGATTGATTAATTATGTGTCATCAAGGCAGTGTTGTGGCATAAAGCTTTGTTGCCTGATGGATTGGCTGTCTCCCAAATATCTATCCAACCAGTTTGATCTGGCAGAGATGGTATGCTCTGAGCTCCTTCATTAAACAATGTCACCTTTTTGATCCTAGTATTTTTATTTGTAACAGCCAGAAGTCACTATGAACTAAGCCAACACAATTTTTAAAACCTTTAATGATCTAAATATTAGGTAAAATATAATTCAGTCAATAGACTGTAGTAAAACAAAGTATTTTAGCATATTGAGTAAATCCAGCCATTATTTAGGATATTATATTTTCTCTTCTCACATATTTCTCTGAGAAATGTCATACTTTCATATCTAATAGCACCAAACATTTAAAGTTTAATTACTCAACTGTACTTTATAAATTATCTTAAAGCATGGGTGGGTAACTATGGCTCCTTTACAACTTGTGGACTTCAACTTCCAAAATTTCTGACCAGCCTTCAAATGTAACATAAGATCTCTTCTTCTGTCAGGCACACTTATAGGACTGGAATTGTGAAGCAAACAAACACTGTTGGACCTTCTAGAAATAACAAATATTAAGTCAGAGGGTCTGAGGGTCTTGCTAAAGCTAAGCAGATGTGGATGTGGTTGGGGCATTCCTGGAAATCTGCATTAGTTTTTTTCTGAGCTACCCAAGGATGAGCTGAATATGGATATAATAAAATAGATAAATTATTTCTACTAGCTTCCTTTGTGCTTTTCTGGCTTCCATTTTGCCTGGGTCAGAGGGGGTCATTTTTCCTTTCACAAGCTGCAAATAGATCACTATTTTCCAGAGTATTCCCCAAAATAATTATAGTTCTTCCCAATAGCTAGAAATAATGACTAAAGCTTTGTCATCTGTTTGAATTACTAGTGAAATTCAGAGAAAGAAATCTGCTTTGAATATTTATCCTCTTTTGTCTGTTGCCTGGGGGGAAAAATGTCAGGGTCAAGGAAGGGGCACAGTAAATTCTGAATATATGAAGATGTGGATTTGATGTATATCCACTACACACTAACATAATTAAGAAATGACCTCATCCTTCAAGCATTGTTGGGCACTGCATCTTGAATTGTAAATCCTTATCAAAGCTATAAGCAGCCTGGAATGGAACTCAGCTCCCCATTCACTTGAACTTTAATTATGCAATTTCTCTTAAAAATGGAAAATTAGCCATCGTAACAGTGTTTTGGAGTGTTTGTTTTTCCATTAACCTTTCTTTTGTTCCACATCCCAAATACAGAAGCATTGCTTATTTGGTTCATGGTAACTCTGGATTGTGGGCAGTAACCTTGAAATAGTCAGATCAGAATTTTTTAGAGTTCAATGACAGCCAAACAATCCTATTGTTTTTGAAACTTTATTATGCCTTCTCTTTTTATTGGGAAAGAGGTACAGGGAGAATAACTTTTCAAACCTTCCTATTTCGAATGCAGCATACCTGAAAAAATGTCTGTTTTCTTTGGCTCCAGGATCCCAGCACTTAGAAAAAATATAAGGCTATTAGTCTGGTCCCTAAGATATATTTACAGACATTTGGCTCTGCCTGGAACCAGCTGCTTTTGTAGGTTTGCCGGTTTGCCCTGAATTTCTTCCACTAATTTGTCTGTGCTAGACATGTCCTAGCTTGACCCTGAAATAAGTTAACTGGGGAACCTGCCATAGGACAGGGACTTGTATAACTGAAGGAAGCAAGCAGAGCATTTGTTTAACAGTCGCATTTATTTAAACTTCAGTCTTCAATCACAATCAGCATAGATATGATCAGTGGTGGGATTCAAATATGTGAACAACCAGTTCTCTGTGTGGATGCCGCTTCTGGAAGTCTGTTCTGGGCCCATGCAACAAAAAATTAGCTACCAGTTCTGCCAAACTGGTGCAAACTGGCTGAATCCCGCCACTGGATACGATGCAAGAGAAAATTGGCTGGTCTCATCAGAAATATATACCAGTATGGATTGCTCATATAAACAAAGGCTCAAAAGAGATTAGTTAATATTGGCCAGGTTCAAGGATAGCTACAGATTTATGAACAACGATGACAGAATATGACAATTTGGGGTTTTAAACAGAATGGTCCAGAATAAAGAAAACAAACTGAACATTAAATTCTCTAATGCATATGTATAGCAAGGAACAGGAAGGTAAAGACAAAATAATATTTTTTATACTTTCATGAATATTATTGGATTATACAGAGGTGATACATCACAATTATACTGCATTTTTTTCTGCTAGCATCAAGGCTCGTGTGTATGTTTACAAGCAAGGTGATTATCATTATTTACATATGCAATATGCCATACACACATTATAAGACATAGTTTGATAAAAATGTGAAACACATTAAATAATAAGTCCAGCAATTTTACCATTAGCTTCAGCTTCAGACATGTTCTATTTGGGGGATAATTATAGCAAGGAAAATGCAAACACATATGCAGATATGCTGCATTAAGATTTCAGAAATAGATTCAATTCACAGGAAGAATTATGCAATTAGGAATTTATTATGGCTGAAACACTTACAAATCATTGGAAGAATTAAAAGTTTTGGGGAGGGGAAGGAGGGACAGAATTTGAACATTTATATTGAATGAAGACATATTATGATTCATGTGTAATGCGTTATTAACATACATATAGCACAGAGGCAGAACAAATCAAAACTTGCATGATAAAACAAATGCAAACATTTTAAAGAAGGAATTACAATACAAAAGTAGGAGAAGATTTTGGAAAAAAAATGAATAAAATTCACTCCAAATAATAAAGTAAAAACTGATGTAAAACATTTTATGGATTGTACATAACTTCATCAATACCTATGGAGATTCTCAGTCATCCAGGTCATGGTTGTTCCAAAGGTGCCTTTTCAAAAGGGAACTGGACTTTCTTTGTTTTTCTTGAAGACGATTTGCTTCTCATCCAAGAGAACTGAAGAAGCTTTTTGGATAAAAGTGAAATGTCTTCAAGCAAAATGAAATGCAATTGCCTTTTGAAAAAGCACCTTTGGATAATTCCATCAATAATAACAAAAATAGATGGAAATGTCATGTTAAAAAAGTTCATTGTATGTAAGATGTTGTGTTAAAAAAATCAAATGTATTAGAAATAGTTTTATACAAAAAAATCTAAAAACTTAAAATTTGATTTGAAACCTTAATACTTTATTACTAATTGTTCCAGAACATATAAACAAAATATCACAATCTCATCTTGAATGAATATTTTTGTTATAGTCACTCACCAAAATTGCAAACAAAAACACATTAAAAAAGTCAAACAAAAAACATAAAATATTACAGTTGGCAGTGAGTTCATCAGTGGATAATAAAAATCTACCCAAATTTACAGGCAGCATAACAAAATTTATCTGCATTCAAGGAAATTGAATCAGGTATATGTTGATGGAGAAAAGGACAAATGTATCACAACATTGAAAAAGGAACACATTGCTGTGAAATTGTGTTGGTAAACTGAACTTGGTTGGGCTCGGAGGGAGGGGTTCCTCTGACCGAGTTATGCCCCCCAGGTTTCCGTGTGCTACACCGACCACGGGCTCAGGGTAGGGGTGGAGGGGTGGCAGTGGTTATTCGGGAGAATTTATGTCCGCAGGAGACCACCATTGTCCAGATTGGTGGGAGTGAATCTCTCCTCCTGAGATGTGGCCCCCGGCCTCAGATGGGCTTGGTGCTCACATACCTGGTGCCCAGCTGTGTGGCAACAGCCCTACCCGGGCTTCTCGACACCCTCTCAGGCTTGGCGGTGGAGTTCCCCAGGCTTATAGTTCTGGGTGACTTCAACCTGCCTTCCCTGGGAGGGTCGTTGGAGTTAGCCCGGGAGTTCATGGCTTCCATGACAGCCATGGACCTGACCCAGGTAATTCAAGGCCCGACTCATGTGGGGGTGTCACACTTTTGACCTGGTGTTCCTGTCTGGACAGTGGTTGGATGATCTGGGAGAGGGTTCGCCAGTCATTGTCCCCCTGTCATGGTCTGATCATCATCTCCTGCGGCTGGTCTTCCGTTACGCCACCCCCCACCGCTGGGCTGCAGAGCTGACCAGGTGGTTCCGCCCCAGGCAACTAATGGACCCAGAACGGTTCCAGATGGCGCTTGGGTCTATACCCATTGCCCTCACTCACAGCGCAGTTGATGCCTTGGTGGATGCCTGGGAAAGGGCGGCCACTGAGGCACTCGACCGTGTTGTACCCTTGCGACCCCTGACTCGGCGCAGATCCCGTTGGGCTCCATGGTTTTCTGTGGAGCTCCGGGAGATGAAGCATCGGAGACGGGGTCTAGAGAGCGGTTGGAGGTCCAGCCATTCCGAATCTGACCGATTACAGTTAAGAACCTTTATAAGGTCTTATCTTGCGGTGATGAGGATGGCGAAGGCTAATTACTTCGCTGCCCTCATCGCATCCGCAGATAATCGCCCGGCCGCCCTGTTTAGGGTGACTCGCTCCCTTCTTAACCAGGAGGTGAGGGAGGATCCCTTACAGGGTCAGGCCGAGGAGTTTAGTCATCATCTGATGGACAAAATCGCTCAGATCCGGGCCAGTTTGGACTCTGACTGGGCAGAGTCTGACGTGGAGGAATCGGATGGTCTTGAGCATGTTATCTGGACTGATTTCGACCCTGTTTCCCCTGATGATGTGGACAGGATTATGGGGAGGCTGAGCTCCACCACCTGTTTATTGGACCCGTGCCCCTCCTGGCTGGTTTATGCAGCCTGCGAGGAGACACGAGACTGGTTTCAGGCACTAATAACTGCTTCCTTGAAGAAGGCAGTGGTGAGACCCCTCCTCAAGAAGCCTGCCCTGGATCTGGCTGTTTTAAATAACTATCATCCGGTCTGCAACCTTCGCTTTTTGGCGAAGGTTGTTGAGAGTGTGGTGGCGCATCAGCTTCTTCTGTTCCTGGAGGAAACTGATTATCTGGACCCGTACCAATCGGGTTTTAGGCCCGGGCACAGCACGGAGACGGCATTGGTCGTGCTGCTGAATGATCTCTGGTGGGCTCGGGACAGGGGTTGTTCCTCTGTCCTAGTCTTATTAGATCTCTCAGCAGCTTTTGATACCATCGACCATGGTATCCTATTACGGCGTCTCAGGGGGTTGTGATTGGGAGGCACCGTTTTACGGTGGTTCTCCTATCTCCTGGGCCGCTCACAGTCAGTGTTGATGGGAGGGCAGAGATCCGCCCCGAGACCTCTCATTTGTGGAGTTCCTCAAGGGTCGGTTCTCTCTCCCCTCCTGTTCAACATCTATATGAAGCCGCTGGGTGAGATCATTTGTGGTTTCGGGGTGAGGTATCATCAGTATCAGTATCATCATCATCATCATCATTCGTGGTTTTGGGGTGGGGTATCATCATCACCACCCCGAACCAACCCAGTAATGCCCTCGCCGTGATGTCCCGTTGCCTGGAGGCGGTCCGGGTCTGGATGGGGAGAAACAGGCTTTGTCTCAATCCTGCCAAGACTGAGTGGCTGTGCATACCGGCATCTCGGGTTAACCAGACTATTCTATGTTTAATGATGGGGGATGAGGTATTACCCCCCGTTGATAGGGCCTGCAACTTGGGCGTCCTCCTGGATTCACAGCTCAGTTTTGAAGATCACATAGGAGCCGTGACCAGGGGGGCTTTTGCCCAGGTTCGCCTGGTGTGCCAGTTGCGACCCTACCTGGAACGAGATGCCCTATGCACAGTCACTCATGCGCTCATGACCTCCCGTTTAGACTACTGCAATGCTCTCTACATGGGGCTGCCCTTGAGGACCACTTGGAGGCTTCAGCTGGTGCAGAATGCGGCCGCGCGAGTTGTGATGGGGGTTCCCCGATACTCCCATGTAACACCTCTACTCCGCGAGCTGCATTGGCTTCCAGTTGCCCTCCGGGTGAGATTCCAGGTGCTGGTGATTACCTATAAAGCCCTAAATGGCTTGGGTCTGGGATATCTGAGGGAACACCTGCTGCCGGCATCAAGTTCCCTTCGTCCTGCGCTCTCTCACAGGGAGGGCCTTCTCAGGGTGCCACTGGTAAAAGATTGCCGGCAGATAACACCCAGGGGGAGGGCCTTCTCTGTGGGTGTGCCTGCCCTCTGGAACCAGCTGCCCGTGGAGCTTAGGACTGCCCCCAACCTTTGTTCATTTTGCCAGGACCTGAAGACCTGACTCTTTGAGCTTTCCGGCCCAGGCTGAGAGTTTTAACTGGGTTTTTTAATTTCTTCAGGGATTTAATTTAATCTTTTTAATTGTTTTTAATTTTTGTATTGTTGTTTTAAGTACCCTGTAAACCGCCCTGAGTCCTACGGGAAAGGGTGGTATATAAATTCAATAAAATTCAAAATTCAAAACTTGGAGAATATGCCACAGTGGTGAAACTAAAGGTATGTTTTCACTGCAGTAACTTAGCCAAATTCAAGCAAGAATGGCCCCTGATGTATCACATATTGCACAATAAACTAAAGTTAGAAACTTAACGTTGTAATTGGGAAAATAATAGATGAAAGGACCTAACTAGAAATCAGAAACATTTCCTACTACTTGTAGATATGATTACAATGAATAATAATACAACGAGAGGAAAGCAAGTAGTTTCCTAATAAAGTTTTATTGATGTTTATTCTTTTATTCCTATGTCTTTTTGTATATTTGTAGTTATTTTTAAAATAACTGATCATAGTTCATATTTCATTTTATTCAGAATATGTTGTATGTTGCTTTTCATGTTTTCATTTTGTATTGTTTAATAATGATTTTCAGGTTGTTTAATGATATAGTATATTTAGTGTTCTCTGATCACATTGGAATATTGGAAAATTATAATTTCCTACACTTTTTGTTTTGTCCTTTTCTTGTTTATGTGAATATGTATTTGTGTGTGTGTTCAACTGACCAAAACAAGAAATAAATATGCTACATGCAATTTTTCCATCTTTGAGGAAAAATTCCTTGACTGATCTGTGGAGATGGGGTAGTACTTTTCAATTCAAATAAGCATTTGGGGATTCATAAATAATAACAATCAAATATGTTTATTCCTCCAAAATTTTCCTAACTGGGGTCACTCTCTCCAGAAAAAAGCAAAGGAAATGGAAGCCCTACACCATTATCCTTGAAGGGCAAGCAAACTCAGAGCATGCCTACGTCTTTCTGAACAGTACCATATAAATAAGGACTATTGTTACTGTAACAGCTTTAATAACAGAACCTTGCAAGTCTGAATATGCTTTCCTCTCCCTCCCTTTGCTTTTATGTGAACTAGGGAGAGGCTTGTCTGATACATGTTCTCTAATTTTTTGGCCTGGTTTCAAGCCCCACTTATCTGTCCATTTATTTATTTTATTTATTATTATTTTATGTTACCCATCTCCCTTATAAGGTGACACTAGGCAGCTCCATTGCCTTGGTAGTGCTTATCCTCCTGTCCATCAAGGTCATTCCCTTTGACCATTACAGATATATTGCAACTGCGGCCATCCTGTCTCTTTGTGGGACATGAATACACTGCTCTGTTGACTCCATGTATATTCTCTGCCCATTGCTTATTGACTCAGCTTGACTTATAATCCTCTAGATTTTGGCTCAGTAAAAGTCATCTCAAGTCAGCAACAAAATCCTGAAAATAAATCATTATTTCAGACAAGTTGTAATTCTTCAGCCTTTTTTCTTGCTTGGTACAGTTAAGATTCATTAAAATATCAGACATTGGGCAGGACCAAAACATGATCAACTGCTCAACCAGCAAGTAAGCCAAATATGGATAGATTGGCTTTTATGTTGAAAGAAATTTGGAGCTATAAGTAGTTAAACACATAGCCAATCCCTCAAGACTGCCACTGTAAATAAGCATTTAAAAAGACTCACAGCCTTTTAATGAAGAACAGAGGGGAGTTTCAATCAGTAATCAAAAGCAGGTCCAAAAATCAGAGATTGGTAAAGTGGTATGTATATTTTGATTTCCAAACAGAAAATGCATTGTTCCTGAGGTAGTCTTGTAAGTGGGTTCCTGATCAGAAAATTTAATGAATCTTGAAACAGAATTGTGAATCTCAGAGAATTAAAGGTATTAGACAGAGCATTTGATATAGGTTAGTGACTTCAGTGTGAGAAACAACTATCCACATAAAAAGTAGCCTTCTCTTCTCTTCTCTTCTCTTCTCTTCTCTTCTCTTCTCTTCTCTTCTCTTCTCTTCTCTTCTCTTCTCTTCTCTTCTCTTCTCTTCTCTTCTCTTCTCTTCTCTTCTCTTCTCTTCTCTTCTCTTCTCTTCTCTTCTCCTTCCCTCCAATAAAGAAAGGCAAAGGAAATGTCTTCATAAAAGCTTACAGGCTTGAAAGAAATTATTTTAAACATCCAACTGTTATAATAATTCTAGACTCATCACAGGACTGTGTGGGCTCTTAAAGAAAGGGAGAAAAGACACTTATCTAATCGACTGCAAATTACAGTAAGAAGTACATTAATGAGAGTTAGAGATACATCTTGGCTAATGAGTCATCAAGGCTCTCAAGAGTAAATGAAATTCCACATCCATGTGGTAAAACGTACTTAGGTCAAGCCTGAAAAATAGAAGTCGGGGAAGTTATAAATAAAGAGTTGTTAAGAGTGAAAATTTTAATCAGAGAGGCTCATCTGCTGAAATGCCAAAAGACCCATAAAAATATAAATACCATAGCTACAAACCTACGCAAAATGAAAGAAACATAAGGCAAGTTTTTCTAAAGACAACAGCAATTCAGTGATAAAAATATTGTCCATTTAAGAAGAAAAGGCAAGCTTTTAAAATAAGCCTTATAAGGCCAGATATTTGGAAAAATGAACTAGTGCCTGCTTTTCTGCTTCTCTTGTGGATTTTACATGCAATATTATCAATAATGCAGTCTAACTGAGAATGTCATTAGTTATTTTTAGGTAATTCCATCTCCACAGAAGCATCTTGATGCCCCAAAATCATTGCCTGTGGTATTTTGCCATCTTATTATATCAGAGTAGCGTAAAGAGGAAGTGAAAGGACCTTAAATACCAAGACATGACAAATGTAAAGCAGAGGAAAGATATCTGCCTGAATTCCTACAAAATATGGGTCAGACTGGGAAATTTATTGATCAGTAAGTTTATTGTATCTGTACAAAAAGAGATCTACAAACATTATGTTTGTTATTTGTTTGCCAAACCAACTACTGTTCTGAATGATGAGAACAAAATCTCAACACCAACAATTTAATCTGTCTAGTCTTCCACTTAACTGTATGCAAGAAGCTCATCCACGGCAAAATGGTATCATTATATTTCCTTCTAACTGTGCCAGTTTTTATTAAGATGACTCTTCTTTGGACCCAGAAATCATTGCCTTTCGTTTCTTAGGCAGCTCTTGAGAGATGATACTATTGGGAATATATTAAAACAGTTTCTGAATGTTTGATGTATCATATATCTCCTCCTCTCCCTAACTATCACTTCTATGTTTCCAGTAATGAATATAATTTTGTATTTTTTTTAGATGAGCATTAAAAATTGTTCACTTCCTACAAAAGGAGGAAGGAAGCCTAAAAATAATAAAAGAATGTATTATTCAAAATTGATGATGTTGATTGTATTCATATCTGTGAAATCCTTTCTTCCCTATTTTTTCCATGGCTCAGACAACGTTGTTCAATATGGCCTATTTGAGTATATCACATAATAGGAGTGGGGAATGAAAGTAGAAATGTCTGTTATTTCCCATCATTGTTTCCCAATTTCTCTCACCACATCTGGCTTCTGGCATCCCAGACTACTGTCATTCCAACATTTTTTCAAAAGGAGCATGAATTGTCAGTTAAAGAAAGATGACATTTTAAAAATGGAATGTTATAGTATTGAAAGAAGAGATCAGTTGTAGCCATATGTGATGGATATATAGTTTAGTAATGGTACTGTTAGTGTTCTCAGGAACATAAAATGGGTATATGTTTGCAGCTGTTATGTTAATTAACTACAAGGTTTCTGTAGCTTTGTCCTGGATGGATAATTAATTTCAGTTAAGTTTTATTTGTTCAAGTGAAGGATGCAAAAATTACATGTTTTGTTGCCAAACTTTTATACTTTCTGAGTTAGATGTATTTGCACATTGTGTATCCACTGAGGTTGAGTTTTTCAATGCTAATGGTGTTCAAGATGTTTTGGGATTGTCCGCAAAACATCTATTAATATTGCTATTATCATTGCTTTATGTTTGTCACAGTTCTATTTGCAGGACTTTTTATTTTATGATTTTCTCCAGTTCTTTCTTTTGTCTTCTGCTGTCTACAGGTATCTATTCTCCAAAGAACCTGAAGGCAGAAGAAGCAGCAGTGGATGGAAACTATCAAGGAGAAAACTAACCTAGAACCAAGGAGAAATTTCCTGACAGTTAGAACAATTAATCAGTGTAACAACTTGCGTCCAAAAATTGTAAGTGCTCCAATATGGGAGGTTTTTAAGAAGAGATTGGACAATTATTTGTCTGAAATTGTATAGGGTTTCCTGCTTGAGCAGTGGGTTGGACTAAAAGACCTCCAAGTCACTTCCAACTCTGTTATTCCATTATTTTGAAATTATTACTTTAACAGTAATTAACCCTCTTTGCTAATATTACTTATTAATAAATAATATTAACTTGCCTTGACAAATAAGAACAGCAAGCATTTTGATAAATAACTTGTGAGGATATTTAATTTTATAATAATATATTTTTTTTTGTGCTTCAACACTTAGCACCGCTTGTTATGGGACATGCAAAATAAACAATTTTCATGTTAAAAGTCTGAACACTAAAACCTTTAATAAAAAATTTCATTCCTAATACAGTTGAGTTACTTCTGTTGAAACAGTTTACAAGTATCTGTTTCTACTGAATCTGTTTCTAATTTTACCTTCAAACAACCATTGGAATTAGACCAGTCTGTAAGAAAAAACCTGATTGGAATACATATTCGCAGGAATATTTCAGTTTACAAGGAACAGGGTAGGGTTTCTCTTCTCAAAGTTGCACTTGTGATGTCACTGTACAATTGCAGGAACTTGATTTTGCAGGATTGCTCCTGGCTATAATGAAACTTCATCCCTGGACTGGACTACCAACTGTTGATGTTACTCTAGGACTTAGGTGAGAAGATGTTTACATGCCAAATATATCACCTGAGCAAGGATAAATTAAGACTATCTCATAGTTGATGGCAATTTGAACCTGAGTTTTTCTGGATTTGTCAAACCAGAAGTCCTGGCAGAGTTCCCACAACATTGTAGCCTAAAATGTGATTGACTGGTATTTGGCTCACTTATTTGTGAGAACTCAGCAGACTAAAACATATGAAGAACAGTTGCAGGATTTGGGAATAGCCAATCTAGAGAAAAGAAGGACTATGGGGGACTTGATAGCAGCATTCCAGTATTTGAAAGGCTGCCATAAGGAGGGGGTCAATTTATTTTCCAAAGCACCAGAAGGCAAGGCAAGAAACAACGGATGGAAACTAATCAAGGAAAGAAGCAATCTGCAATTAAGGAGAAACTTCCTAACAGTGAGGACAATTAACCAGTGGAGCAGCTTGCCTTCAGTCGTTGTGGGTGCTTCATCACTCAAGGTTTTTAAGAAGAGACTGGACTGCTACTTGTCTGAAATGATATAGGAACTCCTGCTTGAGCAGGGGGCTGGACTGGAAGACCTCCAAGGTCCCTTCTAGCTGTATTCTGATTGATTGATTGATTGACTATATGACTGTCATAAACTGTGGGTTAGTGTATTGTGGAACAGTAGCTTATGTACACACCAGACATAATAGTATTGATGAAATAAATCAGACACAGTTGTCCCCTAAGTATAGCAGGAAAGAAGTTCTTAAAAGCAAAAATAAATTTAAAAAATCATTTTTTCTCCTCAAGACATTAAAACTTGCCAAATTAATCTAGAAGTTTTTCTTGTCATCATAAGTTGTGTCCATTTGCTGAATAAAGAATTTGATGGTTGCTTTAAATCTAAAAATATGGTGAACATACCGCCCCACACCTTTTCTAGCCCTTTTAATTAAAAGAAAAATCCTTTAATAAGCTCTTACCTTCTCACTATGTACATTTCTTGAACATCTTAAATCATCTTCATTGGGTCCCTGGCATCCAGAAAGTTTGACTAGTTAGAACCCAAATTATACCTTGGTGATGCATTCAGTCCAGAGAAATATGAGGTGACACATAAACACATAGAGTGGTCAATTTGGCCAGCCTGAAGGGAAAATTCTGTAGCTTGTCCATTGGAATGTTAAAGTATGTTAGCTCCTCAACATGTAAAGAGCTGAAAAATACAGCCCTTCAAAATTCTTTACCCTTACCCGAGCCTTATTGTTCTAGAATTTTAGAACAATCTTTTGAAGTATGAATCTCCTTTTCATAAACATAGATCTGTTCTTCCTCTCATGTAGTAATCCTACAAAACAAGAAAAAGTTTCAAAAGGCAGCAAACAAACTATACTAGACCAACTGCTACTGTTTATATGTCATTGATGTTAATAGTAAATAGATGTGTTGGGAAATTATTTAGAGGGTATGCAGAGATAAATGATTGTAAAATGTATTCTAAGGATATGTTAACGTTTTGGTTAATGCAAAATGCAAAAAAAAAGTAGTCTGAAATGGTATTTGCAACAACAGAGATGGAAGATGATGCATGAATTAATGCAAAAAGTTATTCTTTTGGTGTCTTTTACATTTCCGGAAAGCAAAGAAAGCATGTTTATTTGCCACTGAATTATTTTAAGTTATAGCTAATAAAAACAGGAACCTACATTTAATCTTCCAATGGCTGACATAATCAAAATTATTTGTTTTCAGTTTCTGCGCACAATCCAAAGAAGTAACTTGGGCAGAGAAAATACATGCTCACTCATGCATAGAATGTGGAAGGATTTACTAGTTGAGACTGCAGTTGTAGATCTACTTACCTTGGAGAAAACCCTATTGAACTCAATAGAGCTTACTTCTAAGTGAAGATAACTCAGATGGTCCCTCTAATGTCAGCAATGTTATTACAGGGAAATAAACAGCTTAACAATATCATTTGAATCTGCAGAGCTGTAGTCATCCTGCCAGCATTTTGACTCTTAATGTAATCCTTCAGAGTGCCCCATGATATACCTGGTACCATGCCAAGAAAATAAAGCACTGGAAAATTATTCCTGGAGGAAAACTGTGCCCAATAAAAGTGTGTTAGAAATGCAGTGCATTTTCTTACCTTTCATTGTTGTTACTACAGAAGTTTGATATTCCATTCCAAGAATCCATGGAAATAAATGATTATGAGTGTTACTAACATAGGAAGTAAAGATGCTGAGAAAAAAAGAATGTATTAATTTAGCTCACATTATTCTGTTTTGCCATCTCAGTTTTTTGTTCATTTTGTGTGTTTTTCTGCCATACTACTCATGATGGTAAATCCAGGATTCAGAGATGCTTTTCCCTCCAGGAATTTATCAGATTTGCTTATGCTTAGCTACAATACTAAAACTTCAGGCCATGTTAAACTCTGGGGGGACAGGCATGTCATACTGTTCTGTTCCTCCTCCATATGTGATGGTAAAACCATGCAAATTTTAGGCCAACCTTATCAAATTTTTCATGTAATTACTAAATGTACAGAAATTGGTCAGTCCTTTCAGGGTATAAAGTTAAATTTGATATGTTTGCTATGATGTTTATAGATTCAAAATAAGAAAACAGACAGTGAATTAATTAAAGTAGGCAGTTGAATTCCTCTAAAGCAGGGCTTTTCAACCTTTTCACTGATTGTACCACTTTTAGATTATGGCAATATTCAAGTACCACCAGTCGCCTAGCAAGGTGTCAAAAACTTGACCAAAAAAAGGGGAAAAAATGATAAAGTACAGGTAGTCCTTTGCTTAATGACTGTTCAAAGTTACAATGGCACTGAAAAAAGTGACTTATGAGTGACTCATTTTTCACATTTATGACCATTGCAGCATCCCCAGGGTCATGTGATTTACATTTTGATGCTTGGCAACTGATTCATATTTATGATGGTTAGAGTGTCCTAGGATTATGTGATCCCCTTTTGCAACAGTTTGACAAGCAAAATCAATGGGGAAACCAGATTCACTTAACAACCGTGTTACTAATTTAACAACTGCAGGGATTCATTTAAAAATGTGGCAAGAAAAGTTGTAAAATGGGGCAAAACTCATTTAACAAATTTTCACCCCTTTTCTTTTTATATGCTCTACTCTCTCCCACTCCTTTTATATCCTCTCCTCTCCCCCTCCTCCTTTTATATCAGGGGTGTCAAACTTGATTTCATTGAGGGCTGCATCAGCATTGTAGTTACTGTTGTGTGTGGGGGGCAGCTCAATGTTGCTCAGGTCAGGGGGTGCCTGTGTGAGAATCTGGGGTCTCTGGTGGAGGAGGGTGGGACTGGGGTGGGTGCCAGGGCATGGTCCACTGGAGGAGCCTTGCTGTCCCTCTTGGGCCATAAAGGAGACTCCCAGACGGTGGTGCAAGCTGCCCATAGCACTGGGAAGTGGAGGACAAGCACCCAGCCCAGCCCTTGAGCTCTCAGGGAACCACAACCCCACAGCCCAACCCAGTCCAGCCCACTTTCCCGAAGGGGCATCCAGCTGCGCTTACCTCCTCCTCAAGGCTGCTGCTGCTGTGCTATTTCTCCTTGGTGGGTGCAGGAGGGCTAAGTGCATGAGTCAGAGGGAGGCCTACTCTCCATGTGAGGAGACTCAGCTTTGTAACCAAATTATTCTTAGCAATAGAATGGGAGACCACCAGTGTTAAGAATTGGCTGACCACGTGGAGACATGAACGAGACTGGGTAGCATGTAGATCCATTTATTGATTACAAGATGGAATGCCGTGCACGCCCCCCGGTGCCCCTTTTATATTGCCGACCAATCAGGGCACCTGACAGGTGCCACCTGGTGTTGAGGTGGCTGCACTCACCTGACAAACTACGTACATAACACCCCTTCCCCCCCAATGAGAACAAAACTGTGGTTGAAAATTCCCTAGTCTTCATTTCCACCCATCACCACCCTAAGGCCTCACAAAGTCCCTGAGATATGCTGGGGTTTTGTGTGTCCTGGCTGAATGTCTTCCGGGCCGATTCTCAGCCCCTGGTTCATTCTCACTGTTTACATCACACTCCCCTTCCCCAGCAATGTCGGTCTCTTTGGTCTTACTGTGGTATCACGGCGGTCATTCCAGATTAGAGTCCTCTCGAACCGTTGGGTTATTTCATTGATCTCCGCCACGAACTCGAGGTCTTCCACACTGCCGTCCACAATGTTTTCTTGGTGAATAGATTCACTCATGCCATTGTTAGGTCAGAGGGAGTCTCTTAAGTCGGTGACTTCGTGGGTCATTAAATCGTCCAGGACCTCTTGTAGATCCCCGGTGGGCTTCGTGATCACCTTCTGCTGTAATTGTTCATCCCTTAGCCCGAGTACCACTCTGTCCCAGATCCTTTTGTCCAGGTCCATAAACTTGCATCAGCAAACGGCTTGTCGTACCGCCACTACGAAATCTGTGAGGGATTCACCCGGTAGCTGATTCCGACGCTCGAATTTCATTCTCCAATAGAGCTCGGATCGTTTAGGCATAAAGTGCTGGCTCAGTCTTTTTTTAAGGTCAGCATAGGACACAGAAGCAACTGCTGTGGGATGGCACAGACCCACAGCTACGTTATACACCGCCAGTCCACTGAGGGCCAACAGTGCTGCCACTTTCCTAAGGTCCTCGGTGATGCCATTTACCAGAAAGTATCCCTCTACTTGCCCCACGTGAGCCTCCCATTCCTCAGGGTGCCGTATGTCGAATTCCATCACGATGCCGAGCTTCGACATTCCTCCACCTTAGTCTGATGGCTTTTTAAATTTCCCGTGGTGCGCTGCTGTCTCTCTGCTGTCCGCTCCGTGCAGCAGATGCCATCCGGCTTCTCCGGAGATCAGACTCAGTGCGCTTCGCGGATCCCACCTTCGTCGCTACTGTTAAGTATTGGCTGACCACGTGGAGACATGAACGAGACCGGGTAGTATGTAGATCCATTTATTGATTACAAGATGGAATGCCGTGCATGCCCCCCGGTGCCCCTTTTATATTGCCGATGTCCCCTTAAGCTAACCAACCCGGTTGCGCTATTTTCCCGCCAGACAGGTTAACCAATCAGGGCACCTGACAGGTGCTACCTGGTGTTGAGGTGGCTGAACTCACCTGATGAACTATGTACATAACAACCAGGATAGGCCAGGAGGAGGGGGCAAGGGGATTGAGAAAGGGCAGAAGGGCTGCTGTTGGCCAAGTGCTAAGGCAGGACTTCCTTCAGACCCTCGCATTTGTCCCTCGCATTTGTCCCTCGCATTTAAATCTCCTTCCTTCCTTCCTTCCTTCCTTCCTTCCTTCCTTCCTTCCTTCCTTCCTTCCTTCCTTCCTTCCTTCCTTTCTGTTTCCTTCCCTCTTTTCCTCCTACCTCTTTCTCATTCCCATCTCCTTCCTTCTCTTCTCCCTTTCACCTCACTGCTTCTCTCACAAAAAGCCTTTTGTCTTTTCTCAAGCAAACCTCTCTGCAAAAGTCTTTCCATTCTCAATCACACATTTCTCCAAAAGCCTTTCCCCTCTTTCTCCCCACTTATATGACAAAAGCCTTTGGTCTTCTGACTCTTTCTCTGGAGTCTTTTTTGTCTCTCCTTCTCCAGCCAAGACTGCCTCCTTTTATATCCCTTCCTGTTTCTGCCCCCCTTCTTTCTCTTCCGGGTGTGCTAGAAGTGCGGATCCCAGCAGTCCTGCAGCCCCTGAGGAGTCTCTCATGGCAAGTCCTGTGCTTGCACTGCTTTGGCTCATTCCCTCCCCCTGCTACACTTGGCTAGGCTGGGGAGGGCCATGAACCACATGTCAGGTGTCAATGTACCACTGGTGGTACCACCAGTTGAAAAGCCTTGCTCTAAAGTTCATATATGTTGTTTTTGTAAGGTATAGATGAACTTTTGGAAATACAATTATTTAAATAGCAATCCAATAAAGTGACTAAAGATGAGAATGATTCTGATCATTCAACCAATAGGTCTGCTCATTTGCTGTTGAGCTAAATAAGTAACTTAAAGGCTTCTGCATTTTCTTTTTATATGATACACAGGTTGAAGAGTTTTGGGATCCTGCTTCCTCTCCCTTGACTTCTTGTGATGACTTTTCCTTTTACTATTGCTGATTTTTCAGAAGGTAAATTATAATTAAATTTAATACCTTTCAGCATCAGTTATGTCAGAGGTAGAAGATAGAAGGCAATTCCTATAAAAATAGCAGCAGAGTTTGAGGGAAAATACAATTTCTATCCTAAACATGTTAAATTTGCTTTAGCCATTTTTCCTCTTGCCCTGGTGGCCTCCAATAGTCATGGTTCCTTTTGAGGATTTCAAACACGAAAAAAGTCATGACAAAGAGTATGCTTTCAACTGCAAGCTCATCTCTATCCATTCTATAAATAGAAATTGTTTTCGTAAAGTGGGATCCATATCTACATTAGCTGTGTTAGTACTTATATCTCTCAATAGATGTCTGTGTTCTTTTTTCTAGCTTTTTGAAGTTACAGGAAAGATACTGACTTCCCAGAACTTTTCTTTTTCAAACAAATAGCCACTCATCTTGTATTTCTATTATTTTTATTTGTACACAATTAATCTAGTGGTTTTACACACACACACACACATGCACACACACACACAGACACACACACACACATATGAAGAGAGAGAGAGAGAGAATTTTACTAATTGTCAAGAAAAAGAAAAATATTTAAAGAATATTTTTCAAATTTAGTCTAGAATACTGATAAGCTTTCTTGTACCTTTAAAAAAGAGAAGTTGAGGATTTCTGTTTTCTAGTTAGCTTGTTAGTGATTGTCATTGGAAGCTGTTCTATACTTGTGAAACTGACTCTGAATTTACACTTTGAGAAAGACTAGTGACTTATTTATATGTCTTATCCATTTGTATGTTTAAGAGATGTCCATCATAGACAGATAGGAACATGGGAGATATCCTGTTGCATTATCTGGCATTTTGTACCTCATAGTGGCTAGTTATATACATTTATTTTATTAGTTCCATTTTTTCTGGCTATTTTGTCTATTTGATTTTAAAAAAGGAGGAAAAGAGAGAAAAGAACTACTTAAAATTTACTTAAAAGTATTCAAAACTGATAAATTTACTCTGTCTGAAAAAGATTTTAAGTATGCTGGGTACATCTTGTGGTCTTTTTGGCAAAAGTTTATTTTGGAACTGCCCTTGACATTATCAGCTAAAGATAAAAAGCTGAAACAGCTGGAGGTGAACTCAAGGCTTGTGGAGGTGAACATTTACTGACTTTTGTTTAAAAATTAGCCTCCACTGAGGACTATTTACCACTACTTCAAAATGGAGACTGATCAGCCACAAACCTCGCTTGACTATAAGCTCATATTAGAACAATCCATAAAGTTTCTGAGATGTTTATCGCCAGGCTGGAAAATTTAGGTGCCATCTCCAATTTACAAGCTGTAACCCAGATTTCAACTAAAGAATTTACAACTCAGAATATAACAAAACTGGAACAAATTACTACTGAGACAGAGGAACACAAGGTACAACAAGATATTGGAAAAAAACTGGAGGCGGAGCCAGCTGTCAAATGGAATAGCTGCATTGAGACGCCGCTCCGAATGAGTGTGCCAATCTCACAGCCTTTTCTCTGTTCCCGGTGGGTTTTTTAAAAGCCCCAGATCTCTCGGAGGGAGATCAGAAGCAGAGGCACCCAGCTGAGCAGTTCAGGATGGCGGTCCGAGATGCAGAAAGCAGGAAAGCCTAGGAGAGAGCCAGGTGAAGGAGATGGCCCATTATGGCATGAAGAAATGACAGCTGTCAGAAATAGCGGTGAGTCAGTGGGACAGCGATTCAACTAACCTGGTGGAGGAAACACTCAGCGAACTCTTGTAAGTGTTCCAGATTGCAAAATCTCTCCGGAGAATTTCAAGGAAGAGGAGAAAAGACGAGACGCCCCAGAGCAAAAGGGGAAATCACCTCCCCTGACAGATAGCAGCAAAAAGGAGACAGGGGAAAAAAGAGATCTGACCTTAAGGCAACAGACTCACAGGCTGTAAGGCCTGGTGACCCAAGGTTGTTTTCTCTTTCTGGCTCTTGCAGTAAAGCCAAGAAGAAGTTTAACAAAAAAACAAAATAAACTTGAAGAATGACAATGCGGACTGAGCTGAGAGAGCGGACATCTTGAATAAGAACTAACGACCAATTAGCATTAAATGAGGGAAGAGTGATACTCATAACTTAAGAAGTGAACTATTTGTTTCAAAAAGTTTTTAAAACAAAAGGGATAAATGGTAATTGTCTTGAGAATTTAGACCAATAAGAATTAACTGAACATAACCTATTGTATGATTGAATTGGAGGAGACTAACTAGGAACAAAAAGTTGAATGCTCAAGGAGGGTGAGAAAATTTATTTGTCTCCTTGTTGAATATAATAATATTTATAACTGAATTGACTGTGAAACCTGGTCTTTATTGTTAAAAAACTGAATATTGGTTACAATATTGAGGTAATTTAATGGTTACATTATTGTTACATGTTTCTATATAGAAAAATTAGGACTGTATGGAATATAAACACTTGAAATTGATTAATATTGATTATTGTGTTTTAGAAGCAGGGCTTTTTTTCTCATAGAACGCTCAGAATGGAGTTCAGGCACCTTTTTTGGATGGAACCTTGTAGGGTAGGCAAGGCGGGTTGTATGACATGTGTGAGTTCCGGCACCTTTTTCTTTTACAAAAAAAGCACTGTTTAGAAGTGTTAGCATAATAGGTGTAATAGGTTTGATATTGTGTCAGCAACAAAATATAGCATTGTTAAGATATAAGGCACTAGTGATTATAACCTTGGAAGAATAATAAATTCTCCAGGTGTGGTGGAAGGAAAGACAAAGATCGTGTATAAGTGGGAGGGTTGGTTGACGTCAATTAGAAAGATGACAAGCATCCCAAATCTAACAAGAGTTGGGACTGGAAGAAGGCAGATGACCCAAGCCTCATCGGTGGAAGTAAGCCCAGCAGGGCAAAGATCCATAGAATATATGATGCCATGGGAGAGAGCAGGCTCACTTAAAGACCTACAAGCAATACTACAATCCATGCAAGAGGTTATGCTGAGAAATCATCAGGATTTTAAAAAAGAAATAGGTGAAATAAGGAATGATACCGGAGAACTTAAAGAGAAGATGGTAGCAATAGATGGAAAATTTGAATGTTTCCAACAGCAAATATTGAAAAATGAACAGAAATTATTAGAAATGGAGGATAGAATGAATAAGGAAGAAAGAAGAGTAGATGAAATGAATGAAAAACTCTTGCAAGCAAATAAAGAGTTAGAAAAAATCATCATACTGCTTGAAACTGAGAAAGCAGACCATTATATACATTTCCAAAACGTGAAAGAAGATAAGGGGAAGGACCTCCCAGAAATGATGACGGACTTGCTAGCAAGGGCCCTAGGGACAGGGAAAGATGAGATGGCAAATGAGATTGATGAAATATATAGAATTCACACAAATTATGCGAGAAGAAATAACTTACCCAAGGAGGTACATATCAGATTTGTGAAGAATTCAGTTAGGGATGAGATTTTGCACAGAATAAGGGACGACCCAATAGAATACAGAGGTAAACAACTAACTGTCCTCAAACAAGTCTCTAGGAGGGTAAGAGACCTGAGAAGGCCCTACCAACATATTACATCAAAATTAATAAGACAAAACATTAATTTTAGGTGGCTGATGCCAGAAGGGATTGTGGTGACATGGCAAGAAAAAAGATATAGGTTAGATTCGATTGATAAAGCAGAAGAGTTTTTCCAGCAGCATCTAGGCAATGAAGATGAACTAGAAGAAAGAGAGTTAAGAGAAGAGAACAATACAGAGAGATATAATAGAAAAACATGGGAATCACAAGGCAAAGAACGGGAAATGGAAAGAAGAGAAAAAATTAGAATGAACTATGACAATGATGATGAGAGTAGACACAAAGAACTCAAGGAAGATAGACCAACAAGGGCAACAAGATCAAAATAGAGGCAGTAATGTAGAAATATTAACAGTATTATCATTAAATGTGAATGGACTAAACTCCCCAGCTAAAAGAAATATAATTTTGAATAAGCTCAGTAAGAAAAACTTATATATAACAATTCTACAAGAAACACATGCAAAGACTCAAGATCAGGATTTATTAAACTACCCTAAGTTAGAATCAAATTTGTATCACTTTCACAGCAGAAGAAAGGAGGAATTGTGATATATGTTAAAGAAAGAATCCCAGCAAGACAAATCTATCAAGATGAGGAAGGTAGAATACTGATTATTGAAATTTCCTTGAATAAAAAAAAGGTCGCCCTGGTAGGAATTTACGCCCCCAATGAAAAACAAAGACAATTTTATAAGAAACTGCATAAGGTTATTGCTGATATGGAATATGAGAACATTTGTATAATTGGTGATTTTAATGCAATTATAGACAGAGAATTAGATTATAAGAGTGAGGAAGTAAGGAAATGAACCAGGAGAATATTATCTGGTACTTTTTTAAAAATGGTGGAAGAATTAAATATTCAAGATAGTTGGAGGGAGAGAAATTTGAATGAAAAGCACTTTACATACTATTCAGGGCGGCATCAATCGTGGTCCAGAATTGATATGGTCTGGACAACGAAATAATTAAATTCAGATATTGATGACATAATAATAGACATTAATACTTGGGCAGACCATAATCCCATTGTAATTAAATGGAAAGAAGACAACAACAAGGAGGTGGACTCTAAAAAAGGCAATCCTAAACCAAACAGAATTTAAGCATAAGATGGAGGAACAAATGCGGACATTCTTCCAGACAAATAAGAAAGAGGAGACTAGCACTCAAAATTTATGGGATACGGCCAAGGCAGTTATGAGAGGAACTGCAATTGCGTACATGGCCAATGAATATAAAAAGAAAAGGCAATATCGAAAAAGTTAAACCCCCCACAATGTAGAGATCTAAAACAACAGCTAGATTTAAATAAGCATAAATTGAATATTATAGAAAAGGGAGAAATGGCACAAAAAATAAAAAGCATTAGACAATTTTTTTTTGAACAGGCAAATAAATCCGGGAGATGGCTGGCCTATAGATTGAAAAAACAAAAAGATAATAGATGGATTAGTAAATTATGTAATCAAGCAGGGGAGATAGTACATCAAAATGAAGGAAAAAATGGATGATGTATGAATTCTATAAAATCTTTATAAAGAGGATGAAATGATCACTGAGGAAAGAATATCACAATATCTTATGAAAGCAGACTTACTGCAGGTTTCAGAAGAATGTCAAAATATACTAAATAAAGTCCAGGAAATTATGTAAGCCATTAAAAAACAAAAAAGTAATAAAACACCTGGCCCTGATGGATTACCATCTGAAATATATAAAAACCTCCAAGAACTTTTGGTCCCAACCCTATTGGATTTATTTAATGAGGTACTAAACACAGCAAAAACTCCAAACTCATGGAAAGAAGCAATCATCTCACTAATCCCTAAAGAAAACTCTGATTTCACCTGCATTAAAAATTATAGGCCCATTTCTTTACTGAATATGGATTACAAGATTTTCACGACTATAATTGCAGAAAGATTAAAAAAATATTTAGCTGAATTTATCCATACTGACCAAAACGGCTTCTTGCCTAAAAGACAAATTAGACATAATGTCAGGATCATACTAGACATCTTAGAATATTATGAATTACACAGAGAAAAACAAGTGGCATTAATTTTTGTTGATGCTCAGAAAGCATTTGATAATGTCAAATGGAATTTTATGTTGACTCAACTCAAACAGATGGAATTTATAAATATGTTTAAAGCAATCCATTCCAAACAAGAGACAAAAGTAATCATAAATGGAGAATTAACAAATAGCATTCAAATACAAAAAGGTACGAGACAAGGCTGTCCACTATCTCCTTTATTATTCATTCTTTCTTTAGAAGCACTCACAAGAATAATCCGAAAAGATAAGCTGATTAAAGGATTAGAAATCAGAAAAGAGACATTTAAATTACAGGCTTATGCAGACAATTTAGTTTTCATTCTGGAAGACCCCTTAGAATCTCGAACAAGATTATTACAGGTGCTGGAAAATTATGGAGATGTTGCGGGATAGAAAATTAATAAAGAAAAAACTAAAATGTTAGTTAAAAATATGTCCAATTTACAAGAAACTGAGCTAGTAGAAAAAATTAATATCCAGACGTCCAAAAGAGTAAGGTACTTGGGGATCCAACTGTTGGCAAGATGTATTACACTCAAAAGAGAAAATTATGACAAGTTAATGGACCAAATTACAGCAGACCTAGATAGATGGAAAAACTTGCAGCTCTCCTTTATGGGGAGAATAGCGACAATCAAGATGAATATACTTCCCAAATTACTTTTTTTATTCCAATGTGTACCAATTAAATTAGGTAAAGATTTTTTTGAAAATTTAAACAGAATTACATCCAAATTTATATGGCAAGGTAGAAACCAAGAATCAAGTTAAAATTATTACAGGATGCAAAGGAAAGAGGAGGGCTCAGTCTCCCGAATTGGGAAAAATATTATCAAGCAGCAATAGCGGTATGGATAAAGGATTGGATACACTTAAGGAACAGAAGACTACCAGCATTAGAAGATCATGACATGCAAATTGGGTGGCATGCTATAATGTGGGACGGAAAATATAAGGCTCATCAGTACTTCCAGAATCATCATATCAGACGGGCACTATTAGACATATGGATAACAATTAAAAAAAATAATTATATAGAAATCCCCAATTGGCTATCCATATTAGAGATTTTCATGCACCCCAAATACATAAATTTAGGAAGTATAATTACATATAAAGATCTCTTAGACAAAAATGGAGACCTGAAAACAAGAAAAAGACTACTAGAAGATGGTATAGAGTTGGAATGGTGGGCATACTTACAAATACAGTCACGATACAGAAAAGACAAAAAAGAACCAGGGATAAAATTAGAGCATACACAATTAGATAAAATTCTTCTAGGAACAGAAGACCAAATGATAAAAAAGATATATCAATATTTATTAGAACAGGATTTGTTAGAACAACAGGTAAAAGAAACAATGTTAACCTGGAGTAAAAATTTTGGTTACAGTATTGACCTAGATAATTGGCAATCACTATGGGATAGAAATAGAAGGTTAATGCTAGCCACCTCCTATAAATAGAATCTGTACAAGATGTTTTATAGATGGCAACTTCCCCTACAAGGTTAGCAAAAATAGATAAAAAAATCTCACCAACGTGCTGGAAATGCAGAAGGCTTCCAGGGACTTATTATCATGTGTGGTGGGAATGTTCAAAAGCACAAAATTTTTGGCAGTGGATAAAAAATTGGTTGGAAGAAATATTACAACAAAAAATTGATTTAAAACCAGAAACCTTCTTATTAGGGCTTATTAATGATAAACTCAGCAAAGCATCTTTCTACTTATTAGTTCATATTTTAACTGCAGCAAGATTGGCATATGCCCAAAAATGGAAAAGAAAGGAAACACCCACTGAAGAAGAAATAATAGATAAAATTTTATCCTGCACCGAAATGGACTGGTTAACCCTAGAGATCAAAAATAAGACTGAAACAGAGTATTATGAAATTTGGCAAAATTTGTACAATTGGTTAGAGATAAGGAGGATTGCTGAGATGAGTATTGTTTGATTAGTTGATAATGTAAGGATTTCTTATTAGCACCTATATCAGGACACAACTGAAAGATATGTAAATATAATGCTGACGACTGAAAGACAGTTTACTAAAAAAATTACAGATGTTATATGTACAGTTTGTTATACTCTGTCCTGTCATAGAATGTATTTTAAGTTTTTGTTATTTCTTTCTGTAACATAAGGTAATACTAATAGTAGTGTTGTAGCTAGGGAAGTTGAAACATGTCCACTTTTGTTTTTAAATGTACATTTAATAAAATTTTCTTTAAAAAAAGATATTGAAAAAAACTAATACAAAAAATTTGACTCTATCCAAAGAACCGACAACTCTAAAAGTACAAGGAACTATCACTATGGTAAATAACCTTAAGGACCAACAACAAACTATGAGAAAACTTAATACTCAACTTCTGACTCCATCAAAAGAGCCTATAACTTTAGAAGTATACTATGTGCAAGATAGTGATGCTAACATAGAGGACGTGTAAGATCAACAAAGACAGTTTCCTGAAAGCCTGGATAGCCAAGCACTAATTACAAAACTGGATAAGACTCTCTACTTAAAACAGATGAACCCAGACTGAAGAGGAATCCACACTGAACTGAAGATAAAGTTTTTAGAGCAAATACAGAGACTAGAACTAACAGGGCAACAACATAATGATTACAAATGGTTTGGTTTTTGTGGATCACTGATGGCTAGATGGTCTCCTTTGATACAAATAATATGCATTGGAGTGAAGGGAGACCTATCTGGCAATTTAAAGACCTTGGTCTGGAAATGTGCTTGGCAAAAAAAGAAAGCCAGAGATTTAAAAAGTGAGTTCTTAGAGAACCATTAAAGACTATCCTTTTAGTAATCAGTGATCTATCAGGATCTAAAATAGAAAATGTTTATGAGAGAACCAGAATGTGTTTATGTATCTATTAGGCTTATTTTAGACATTATAATTTGTGCACTGACATAATGGAAATTTGGTTTATAGATCCCACGTTTGATGTTAAAAGACATTTGATTATTCTATTTAAGAATTAAGAATTAGCTAAAATTTAAAACAGAATCTGGTTGTGTACAAATAGTTGTAGATTGATAAACATAGGCTGTGGTCCTGTCTGTAAAGTGTGATGTATTAGGATGTGAAACAGACAATGTTTATTAGGTAGAACATAGCTACTCAGCCACTGTGTACATGTTAGATCCTATAGTTTTTGCTGTAATGAAATAAGGGAAATTGGGTTGTGAATATTATTTGGGATGTTAAAAGGCTAAATTTGAATAATGTAATTAAAATCAAAATTAGGTAAAATTTAATAACAGGATATAGATATATCTCAATGAAATTGAATTGACAATTTTTTTAACTGACCATGCTATTTCTAGAAATTTATTAGCTTAAACTGGTTGTATGAAATGTTAAGGGAAATTGAGAAAGATATTTTGATAACATAACCTGAATTATGTACTGAAAACTCTGTTACTGAATCTCTGATTACCCAGTCACCATGATGCCTTCTAAATATGTAGATTTTAACTGAAAAACCAATAAAACTTGTTTAAAAAATTATTGTAACCTTACCCATATTTATATTTTTAAAAAACATAATACAATGGAATAAATATTTAACATATATTTCATTTGATGGAAAACTGAAATGGACTGGATCATCCACACATAGCAACTGGTCAGTGGTACTATTCCTTTCAGAAAACTTCTGCTGAGTAATGAAACCTTAGCAAATAGATTGTCAGTTGTGAAGAAATTAAAATCATAGTCACAGAATCTATAGCCATGACTTACACACTATTTCATGAGCTCCATTCCCATTACATTCTTCACTAATACTTTCAAAACCTAAATGATCACATTATGTACTGTATGTAGCAGAAGCTGCAATAGGAGTATCAAAAAGACTAAAGTTTATACTGAATGTGTGACTTTCATATGAAAGGAAGTATTGAGCCTCTCTTCAAAAGGAAGGGATACTTGTTTTGGTTGTAAGAAATTATATAAGCAATAAAAATATTTGTTGGAGATTTGTTAAAATTAATCATGGGTCTCAGCTTTTAGTAAATTTATTCTGAACCTTCCAAAGCAGAAATTGCAAAACTTTGCATTCTAATGAGAGGGCTAAAAACATATATTTCAAAGAAAACAGTACTCATAAATTACATTTATGACACATGAGGTTATGGACTGCTGTGCAAAGAGCACCAAGTAATGGTGCTAATATGCACTCTAGCCTGATTCTCTCAGTTCCCAACATACTCTAATTCTGCACTACAAATCTTTAAATGGCAGTTATATTTTAATTAATGTGATTATGTGCTGCCATTAGCAAATCCTCCCCCAGCACATTGCTCCTGCCAAACCCATGGATGCCAGTAAACCATTAACATAAAAGGGCTGTTTGCTTATTAAATTTGTCTACATAAATAGGCAAGGGTTACAAGTGTTGATTTTCCATTGGAAAAAAAAAGAATGCCAGTATATTGTACACAAGCCATCAGTTGCAATTATCTGGTGTAATTAAGTCTAATTTATAAGCCTCCCCTCCTCTAAATAGGAAAATAACCATTTTTGTTAATTAACAAGAGCATTTGTAAAGCTCATTAAGTCCATCAATCACCATTCTTGTGGAAAGATAAGGGAATGCAGTTATTGTGGTGGGATGCTTTGGATAGGTGCATTTGCTTAATAGTCAATGTAGGGAGCCTAGTGATTGAAATGGGAGATAGAAATGGATGTTATATTACAGTAAAAAGAAGATCTACTGTTTTCATTTATCTTTACAGCAGTGCAAGTGCTTTGTCATTATCTTGCACATAGACTTTCATTATTCTGATACAGCATTCTGTTACACAGCCCCGTCCTATCATCCCTGCAAGCCTGCAGGGTACAAGAGCACTTATCTTTCCTGATGACTGTTGAATCATTTAAAACAAGTTATTAGTGAAACAATTAAAATGGTATTGCTTCACAATCATATTTATAGCTGGCAGGCATAATGAAACATTCTGAATAGCAGTTGGGGGGAGGGGCTGTCTCTGAATAGGTAGGAAATGCTGTTAATCAGAGACAAGAGAAACCTCTAAAGAAAAACTAAATTGTAAGAGCACATTAATTGTATCAGCACATTCCATTTAATTGAGATGAAAGGGAAGGTAAAAATCATATTATCAATGTTTTATGAACATGAAGAAATGGGAAAATTACTATGTCATTTGTCACATATCTTCAGTCAGAAATGAAAATTAAAAAGGCAGCATTTAACTTGAATGGAAATAGACTAATACATTACTCAAGCCAAATTCGACAGTAAAGCAAATCTAAAAATATTTTTTTAAAAGATGTCATAACTATAAGTAGCTAAACATTTTACAAGAAACTTGAAAGCTTTTTAGGTACCAATGAGTTAGGTTGACCTCTGTTGATATGGACAAATATCCACATTTTGTGTTGTTTTCAATGAAAATCTGCAATTATTTTAAGTCATTCCAGTAGTATCTCTGTTCTATCTCTTCATTTTATCCATTGTCTTCTCCTTTCATTAACCTCAAATGTGTTTCTTCATCATCCATCTGCACACATGTATAAAATATGTGAGTTTCATCCAGAACCATTTAAAAAGCTTTTTTTCTCTCTCTCTCCCTCTCCCTCTCTCCCTTTTTCCCTCTCCTTCTCTCCCTCTCTCCCTCTCCCTCTCCCTCTCTGCCCTTTCCCCCCTCGGCCTGGTTTTCAGATGTGTTTATAATTACTGGAAAAACATTGTTTTAATTATTCTGAATGTTATTATCAGCATATGGATTGATTATATGCTAATTGTTTCCTCCCTATGTGCATCTTGCTCCCTTCCTTCCCATCTCATCAATTTTAAATCAATTTTAGTTAATATTTATTGTTTTAATATTTTAATGCTTTATCTTGTTATTTTTATGATTGTAAACTGCCTAGAGTTGCCTCTAGGTAAGATGTATGGCATATAAATTAAAATACATACATACATACATACATACATACATATATACATACATAAACAAAGTCATTAATAAGTCATATTCTATTATGCATTTTTTTGTTTTTCTGGCTATCTATAGTATTGTTAAAATTTTCTCCAACACAGAAATGGTACAAACAGTTACATGTTTTCTAGCCTATTTGTTTAAAATTCAACTTTTGTTTCCAGAGTGTCATAATGAAAACCACTGCCTACATTTTTAAAAGTACAAACATATTACAGTTAAACATTTTTCAAGGCTTTCATTGCTATCTTACTAAGTACTTATCTGAGGTGTATTTCTTGACCGCTACTTCCTTAACTGCTGTTTGTCAATCCACAAAAGCTATCCACCATTTCAATATCTTCACTGTCAGTTCTAAGGCTAGTAGTTGAACTTGATGTGATTAGTATGGTTTTTGTTATATGTAATTGTAATGCCATGTTCTCACTATCCTCCTTGCCTTTGATATAGTATTATAGCTGGCAGATCATTTGCATTTTCAGCTATCAGAGTAGCATCATCAGGATAGCATTTGTTATTGGTGTTTCTTCCTCCAGTATTTATTTATTTACTTACAAGATTTGTATAACCACCCATCTTACGTAGCATAAGTCTTTGTGGCTCTCCGCAATAGTAAAACAATAAAAATAATAAAAACATTAAAGCCAGCAGCATTTAAAACCATACTCATCATCTTCTAATCCATCTTTCTTCCATATCTATTTAGCATATAGTTTGAATAAATTTATTTATTTATTTATTTAGATTTATATACCGCCCTTTCCCGAAGGACTCAGGGCGGTTTACAGGGTATTTAAAAGAAAATCAATACAAACGTTAAAACAAATTAAAAAAGATTAAATAAAACCCTGAGAAAAATAAAAAACCCAGTTAAAATTAAAAATTAAAAAATTCTCAGCCTGGGCCAGAGAGCTCGAAGAGCCAGGTCTTCAGGTCCCGGCGGAATGAACGGAGGTCAGGGGCAGTCCTAAGCTCCGCAGGCAGCTGGTTCCACAGGGCAGGTGCACCCACTGAGAAGGCCCTACCCCTGGGTGTTACCCACCGGCAATCTTTAACCAGTGGCACCCTGAGAAGACCCTCCCTGTGGGAGCGCATTGGACGAAGGGAGCTTGATGCCGGCAGCAGGTGTTCCCTCAGATATCCCGGACCCAAGCCATTTAGGGCTTTATAGGTCATCACCAGCACCTTGAATCTCACCCGAAGGGCAACTGGAAGCCAATGCAGCTCGCGGAGTAGAGGTGTTACATGGGAGTATCGGGAGACCCCCATCACGACTCGCGCAGCTGCATTCTGCACCAGCTGAAGCCTCCGGGTGGTCCTCAAGGGCAGCCCCATGTAGAGAGCGTTGCAGTAGTCTAAATAAGGAGAGAACCTGGAGATTTGTCGCATTTTTTGTCAGTCTGAAAATAAACTGCTTTGCCATTATGTATTTAGACTGTGGGTTTCTATTCTGTGCATAGGTTTCTCATGAACATCACAGTGAGATGTTCTGGGACTCCCATTTCCTTAAAGATATTCTACAGCTTCATAGGGTAGACATAACCAAAACTTTCCTATAATTAGTAAAGCACACGTTAATTTCTTTTTGGTATTCTTTGGCTTTCTCAGTTATCCAGCATGCATCAGCAATACTGCTTTTTGATCTTTTTCCTTTTCTAACACTTACTTGAACATCTGTCATTTCCCTTTCTATGTCATGCTCTAATTTCTATGTCAAGATGATCATAAGCATTATTTTGCTAACATTTGCAATTAAGAATTTCTATTAAATCTCTTTTTCTTAGGTATTGGAAGGTAGATTAGCCTCTTCTAATCTGTTGGCCACTGTGTCATTTCCCAGTTTTGGTGGGATAGTTTGGTTAAAACTTTGATTCTTCTTTTGTGGCTTGCCATATTTCAGTGGATATTCCATCCGTTCTTGGAACTTTTACAATTTGGTAATAAGCAGAATACTGATCTAACTTCATTTTCTTCTGAAACTAAAGTTTTTGTAAGTAGGAAGTATTTTCTAAAATATCTTGAATGTTGACATATCTACTGTACAGTGTCTTTGTATACCCTTCCATCTTCGTTTCATCTCCTTTGAATCAGTTACTGTCTGTCAACTGGTGTCTGTTAGCCTACCAACTCAAGGTTGAAAACCTCCTTCTGAATTCATATATCTTTTGAAAGATTTTCCTAGTTTTTTCATGTGTGTTTCCATCTTCCATGTTTTTCCAGATGCTGCTTCTTGTCTCATCTAATAGCTTTCTGAAATTCTTTGTTAAATTGCTACCTGAGATCTTTGTCTTTCAGGGCTTTGGCTTTTTCTTCTCCTCAATTTCCATGGCTTGTTCTGACATCCGGTTTGCTTTATTTTGGAATTTTCACATTCACCCTTAACAACCTCTTTAAGTTATTCCATAATTCCCCTAGCTCCCTATCAGTGAGGCTCAGGACTTTAAAGGAATTCCTGATGTTTCCTTGAAAATGGTGGGTATATGTTGAACATCTTATTGTAGAAACTGATTGGCTTTTATTTCCACTTTAACTTAATTTGAAGTGCTTACACAAGCAATTCAAAATTGGTTTCATAGTCAAACTGTGGCCGTGCCTTTGCTGTTACAACTGTGTACTTCCTAATATTTCTATCAATATAATATAGTCAATTTGCTTGCCTATGTGCACTGTATATTCTGAATCATTGTATTTCTTCAGAATCAGTTCTTATAAGTTCCTTGTTCCTTGTGAAATTCCACAGAAGAATAATCAGTACCCTGGCATACCCATTGAACTTTATATCCTATCCTGACACATTCTGTGCTGTGCTGAAGTCAATAAAAAAGGATAGTTTTTACAATGTTTTGCTTCCTCAGCATTCCTATTGCATTAGCTATCTGATTTCATATCTCTGTCTTTTCTGAAGCCTATATTCTCATTGGTATTTTTGTGTCCTTGTATGGTGCATATCTATATCTATATCTATATCTATATCTATATCTATATCTATATCTATATCTATATCTATATCTATATCTATATCTATATCTATATCTATATCTATATCTATATCTATATCTATATCTATATCTATATCTATATCTATATCTATATCATATATCATCTAGGATATGCAGATGATACCACACTAATGGCAGAAAGTGAAGAAGAACTAAAGAGCCTTTTGTTGCGGGTGAAGAAGGAGAGTGCAAAAGTTGGGTAGAAACTAAACATTAAGAAAACCAAGATCATGGCATTCGGACCTCTCAATTCGTGGCAAATAGATGGGGAAGAAATGGAGGTAGTGACAGATTTTATTTTCCTGGGCTCCAAGATCACCGCAGATGGGGACTGTAGCCAAGAAATTAAAAGATGCTTGCTCCTGGGGGGGAAAGCCATGGCAAATCTAGGCAGCACACTAAAAAGCAGTGACATTACCCTGTCAACAAAAGTGCGTATAGTCAAGGCTATGGTCTTCCCAGGAAGGCCTGGAGGAACATTGTCCATAGGGTCGTGATGGGTCAGACATGACTTCGCAGCTAACAACAATGACAACAACAATATCTATATCTATATCTATATACCGGTATGTATTATATAGCTATCTCTATCTATCTATCTATCTATCTATCTATCTATCTATCTATCTATCTATCTATCTATCTATCTATCTATCTATCTATCTATCTATCTATCTATCTATTTCTCTCTCTCTCTCTCTGTATATCTATATCTATATCTATATCTATATCTATATCTATATCTATATCTATATCTATATCTATATCTATATCTATATCTATATCTATATCTATATCTATATCTATATCTATCTATATCTATATCTATATCTATATCTATATCTATATCTATATCTATATCTATATCCTTAATAAGACTAAAAATGCGAATCCTGGGTGTGTGCATGTTAGAAAGAAAAGAATTGAGCACTAGGATAGAAAAATAAACAAACTGTTTAATATGCAAAACACTTAACAAAAATCCCCAGGAAGGATGAATCCACAACATTCACGGCTTTAGGTCTTGAGACCTAAAGAGGGGGGAGGTACAAAACAACTGCTGAGTAATCCGGCTCCTTGATGTGTATACGCTCACCAGGGGAGCGACCATGAATAAAAAAACAACTTCTGATCCTGCAAGCATGCAAAGAAATGTGGGACATTTAGAAACATTATGGCCGTATGAAGTCAATAGACCCGTGACCCGCTTAATGAGCAGGGTGCAAAAGCAGCCGGCTATATAGGCAAACTCCCAGATCTCCTATTCTTGCTCTGATGACGTTGGCAGTTTGGCTAATGAAAGCTAAGTGTTTTGCATATTAAACAGTTTGTTTTTCTATCCTGGTGCTCAATTCTTTTCTTTCTAACGTATCTATATCTATATCTATATCTATATATCTATATCTATATCTATATCATCTATATCTATATCTATATCTATATCTATATCTATATCTATATCTATATCTATATCTATATCTATATCTATATCTATATCTATATCTATATCTATATCTATATCTATATCTATCTACACCTACATCTACATCTACATATCTATATCTATATCTATATCTATCTATATCTATCTATCTACACCTACATCTACATCTACATATCTATATCTATATCTATATCTATATCTATATCTATATCTATATCTATATCTATATCTATATCTATATCTATATCTATATCTATATCTATATCTATATCTATATCTATATCTATATCTATCTATATATCTATCTATATCTATCTACACCTACATCTACATATCTATATCTATATCTATATCTATATCTATATCTATATCTATATCTATATCTATATCTATATCTATATCTATATCTATATCTATATCTATATCTATATCTATCTATATCTATCTATCTACACCTACATCTACATCTACATCTACATCTACATATCTATATCTATATCTATATCTATATCTATATCTATATCTATATCTATATCTATATCTATATCTATATCTATATCTATATCTATATCTATATCTATATCTATATCTATATCTATATCTATATCTATATCTATATCTATATCTATATCTATATCTATCCAGAGAAGGAGGAGGAGGAGGAGGAATAAAGTTAAAAAAAATTAACAGCTGAAATATTTTCAATTAGATCCTAATTTATGGAACCAATTACCGGTTGAGCTCCGGACGGCGCCCGATCTTCGCTCCTTTCACCGCGATCTGAAAACATACTTGTTCGAGCAAGCCGGCCTGGCCTGAGGGGGGATTGGTGGGGTCTTTACTATTTTTATTGGGGTTTTTACCATGTATTAAATGTATTTTTTAATCGGGCATGTATTTAATTATCTTTTATTTTTTGTAAATCTCTGTGTTTTATTCTTGCCCTGTACACCGCCCTGAGTCCTCCGGGAGAAGGGCAGTATAGAAATATTAATAAATTAAATTAAATTAAATTAATTTATATTTCAACTGATTAACACAAATTTCATAAAGAAGCCCCTTTTTGAACTAGTCAAAAAGCCACGTGCCCATATTCCACACATCTGAGAACTGTATAGGTGTCTTTTCCAACTGTCACTTGCTTTTCCAGTGGGAATCTGATGACATAGTCTTCTTCATACCATCTATTGAGCATTTCCCTAGTAATCTTCCTACTCACTGGACTGAAGTTACTCTGGTTTCCTTTCTTTGGACTTTGCACTCCCCTTCTCCTACATTAACTGGGTACAGCAAAAAACTGACAAGTTAGGTCTATAGAAGTAGGACAGTCTTGAAAGAAGCAGTATATAAGTGACCAAAGGGAATTCAAATGATGATGCATATAAACCAAAGTAGAATAAAAGGCAAACTGTCAAGATATAAAGAAATTAAGGTCAGATAAGCATCTTTATTAGCTTATCCAATGAGTCATGAAGGCCAAATCAATTCTTTCCAAATTCTAATAGCCAATAATATCCTTTTTGTAATTATAGATTAATGAATAGGCTTTTTTAGGGAATACGATCATTACTGTATTGTTTGCAAAAAGCTTGTTTTGATGCATGGATGCTAACTGTAAGATGTGGGAAAGGCTCTGACAATATAGATATATTTTCTATGGAAAAATAATGGTTATGTTAGTTAACAGTGCAATAATGGAGTATTGAACAGCACTCATATATCATAGGCATAAAGGATCAGTAAGGTCCAAATGTTAATATTCTATGTGATAGCATTATAGGAGTAATTTTGAATTGCTTTGACAATGCAGAACTATGTAAATCTGTGTGTTTCTAGTCCAGAATCAAAATCTTAGTGGTTATAAGCATATTAAAATAATGGAAGCAATTTCTATGTTAGTGCCAGTGTTTCTAATAGATAAGTGGGTGTACCATATATGTTAGCACAAATGAGCTATGCATTGTTGATATAGGTTCAGTTTAAAAAGAGGTTTTTTGTGCAAACAATGTATTTTCTAAAAATATTTATAATTAAAATAAGTATGATCTCAGTAATACAGGGGCATGCGAGGACTTCATTTTGTTTATAATCATATAATTATAGAGATAAAACAGATTGTAAAATGAATGATGTCATCAGAGCTGTCCAATAAAATATTAACTAACAGCACTGATAAAGATGCAATCTCTTTTATATATCCAGGAAAATATGGAAAATCTTAGAAACAAAATATGCACACTAAACAATTACTAACATAAATGTCAAAGCGTATATTTTACAATAAATGAAATCACTCTATGTTCTAAAGTGCTCCTTGGCATCATTTTCTAACATTCTACTGATATTTTTCTGCATTGATGTACAAAGAATGGACTTTTTAGGTAACATCACATCATTCGCAATTCCATGCAATTTATTCCATGCAATAGAAGTTTGTCTAAGATCAAACTGAATTATTTTGCTTACCACAATAATTCTGATTATTTTCATTGTTGCCTTTTAATGGCACTGCAGTCATTTAATGTAGCTCAGAAAAAAAAATCAAGTCTTGAACACCACTTGACAGTGTTAAAAAAGCTTCATTTAAGCTGAATTACCTTTTAAAGCCAAGCAATACAAGTAAACTTTCCAGTCTGATTCACACTGACACAGATCAGTCTTACTCTAATCTAACATCTCTGGCAAACCTACTTGATGGGAATCTAAATCCATGTATACCACTGTTAGATGTTGTTTATCAGGGTGGACTGACTGTGCAATAGCCATTTAAGGTGTGTTGATTGTTTTGTTTTCTGTGTTTCTTTTGTATCTAATTTGCTTATAGAGGAAGGTCTCCCAAACTACAGTGACCTTATTCTTTTATTTTATTTTTTTTCCTTTCAGCTATAAAGGACCTGGCAAGTGTGATGGAGAAAAACATTCCAGAGTTCTGAATTTGGGTTGGCAGGGCTATGAGCTACTGAGAACATTTGAGTCCCAGGGCAAAGGGCCAATTAGGATTGCCAAGGCACTTTTTATGTCTCTGTAAATATCTGACTTTTAGTACAACACGAGTTCTTTGTTGGAATGTCTCTGCTGCTGCTATTACACCTGCTCAAAAATGTTCCCTTTTGCTCCTCTATCCGGCTGAACACTGGAATGCATGGAGTGTTTAGTTCTAACTGTTGCTTCAATTAGAACTGCACAGTCCTTAACAAAGCTATTGCTAGCCTTCTGCCTGATTCAAACCTTTCTCTCTCATGACTCCCTGTCCACTGACAGGTAAGTCAGAAGATTAAAGAGAGTGAGATTCTTGTCGATGTGAAGAGCCTTTCTTCAAAGCGCTTTCTTTCTGCACATTGGCCTGTTACATTAATGCCCTGGTAACCTCATATTAAAAGAACATTTCTTAACCTTTGGTTGGGATAGTAAGGAAAACAGGAACCTGTGCTGTTTAATAGAAAGGGTCTGTTCAAAGAATTTTTGGAAACTTGCATTCATTGTATTAAGAGAAGACACATTTTTAATCCATGCTGTCTTCCAAGTCAATCTTTTGAACTCATTTCTCTTATGTATAGAATTCAGAACTATATGCTTATGGAAACCAATAGCATATTCCTGACTTACCACTGCCAGATATCAATCCATATGCAAGTGGACAATGAAGATTATCAGCTTTGAAACAAAAATACAATAACTATTCATACCCTGATAGCCCTTGCCTCACTTTTCATTTTTGTCAGGCAATATTAATCTGTGATTTTAAAAACATGTGCCACTTTATTTATATTTTTATTTTTACATGCACAAGAGAAGGATTTGAACAATCAAACAAAATAAACAGTAATATTTTCAGAGCAAAAACAATTTAAAAAGTAATATAATCCATGAATATAATGTTTTCAGATGTATGGAGTGTTTGGCATATTTTTCCTATAAGGAATTATGCCTTTCTTGGAGTAATATTAGAATAGGTTTGTACACAAAAACACAATGCAAATAGATTGTATATTTAAAACTTGATGTAAATATTTTTAGTCAAAGCTATCCTATTTCACAGTTTGAGACAACAGAAAAAGAGATCTGTTTGATTAGACCATATAGATATCTAAGCATACTTTTCAAATAGTAGCTAACTAGGTGGCTCCAGTAAGCTTTACTGTAACTCATAAAAGTAGTAACATACTCTTGTGTCTTAGTGCAATATTAGATATCATATTCAGAGATATTTCCCTTAGATACAGAATTTGTGTTTTAACTAAATTGAATTAATGTTAGCTAAATGCTATATAATACAGAGGGGCTCAGAAGAAGCAATGTCTTCTGTGCATACATGGCTGTTACTGAACATAGTGCTAGCAAATTCATGGAGGAATAACATGTCAGGATTATAACCTTTAAAAGAAAAATCTACAAGTTTGTAAATTCAATTGCAGTTTATCTTGTTAAAGATAGCCCATGTTAGTATTCAAAGACCCTTCTTACATTTGCTAGGATCTGTTGCTTTTATTAATTCAAATCGTACATTCAGTATATGCATGTAGCCAAGATAATTATTAGAAGGAAAGATCAAAGCAAGCATATTATAGTCCTATTTCATCTTCTGCTGATGTGAATGATCTTCTTCTTCTTTGATGTTGTATGCTTCTACAGTGAAAATACAGAGGATAAAAATACTATACCATATAATCTGGCGTTCATCCCATGAGAACAGAATTCTAAATTGTGACACATGTCAAGAGGTTAAAAAAAAAACTTAAAACGAGTCCGATGTTTTATAAAATGACACGCTTTAAATTTAAGCACCATCAAACATCATTTTCTATTAGTCTCTGGTAGAAATTCAAAGAAATCTTGCAAGTTTAAGTAAAAGAAAGTGATAGCAATATTTTATAAAATAGTAACCATATTCGTTAGTTGTTATACTGTGATTTAGCCAATTTGCACTATTTTATTCAATATAAAAAATTAAACTTGTTCTTAGAAAAGTGGACAATTCATATCATCTTTAGATTGCTTAGATCAGGTATAGCTGTGCAGAAATGAATTCTCTTTTAATTTGATTGGGAAAAGTAGCTTCTGAATGCTTTTCAAAGGAAAAGAAAAGTTCAGTATAAATATCAGACGGAATTTAAAGATAATTTTTCATTATCCAGTCATCTGTCTAGAAGTCTGCAGCCTCCTTGACTGTCTACCTATGCTTCAGTTAAACTTCAAGGAAAAACATGATGAAGGAACTTCTGTCATAGTCATTTTTCAAATTGACAAGCAAGAACAGTCCAGGAAGAGCACATGGATAGAGAGGTGAAAAACAGGAAAAACAATATCAGCTTCAGTACTCAGGGTTATATAAATTATATCTTTATATAATTTAATTTTAAATTTTAAATATGCCCATTGCTGCATATAATTACATTATTCTAAAAACAAAACGAAACCCACAACCCAGCAGACATCCAAGGGCAAAATACCATTCCCCTTGTTTGCTTCTCCTTTGTATCAGTCATGGTTTCAAATCACAAAAGGGGATGGGGTGGGTAATTGGTTGTTTGGGATCTGCCTATAAAAAAAAAGTATCTATGCATTCACATTATTATTTCATGTGTGGAAGCATGCTTTAGCATGTATATGACTCTTAGGTGGATGCGAGGACACAAGTGATTTAGTGTAGGATGATGGGAAAAATATTGGGCTTGAATTTGTTCATCAGACAAAATGGGCAAGTTGCTGATGAATGATAGCTATAAGAACTCTAGGAACTCTGCAGTTCAAATATTGTAGAAACAGCTGTTCTGCTGCCAAAAATAAGGCTGGGATACTACCCTCTAATTACATTTAAAACATAAAGAGGGTTTTTTTTCTTTTTTGAGTCTTCTTTTGTTTATTTGGTATTTTTCCCCCCAGTGGAATCTAATTCCCAAGATGGTTGTGGGAATGAATCAGACAGAGGAAATGTGAGAACGCCCAGCAGAGTGGATGGATGTTGAAGAAAGTGTAGATTAAACCTTTGATAGAACTTGGAATATCTTACCAAAATATAAATTATGAAATTTAGGCTTCTCTAAAAATGGATAGAAATTAAGACATATACCTGAAATTAGTTGATGAAAATCTATTCATTACTTGCATTATTAGTTCATGACTAAATGCATTCAAAGCATTTTTATAGTTCAATCTGCTCAAAATTCAATGAGATTTACTCCCAGATAACTATGTCAAAGCTTTCAAAGGAAGTGGCTTAGATTAATTCAACTGTAGATATAAACCGTTATCCAACAACAGTGGCCAAAGAGTTCCATTTTTTTCTAAATAACAATAATGCAATTATTACTGTTATTATCCCTGTTATTATCTGAATTGAAATAATTCTTGTGTCATTTTATTTCTGTAAGGCTGTGAGCTGAATCCATACATTTATGTAACACACACACACACACACACACACACACACACACACACACACAATACCCATAAGAGCAAAAAAATATATTACCTCCATTTTCTGAATAAACGCCATAGAAACCTACATAAATGGCATATAAAGCTTTTATGAATCAGGCCTGGGGCTATAGGCCTAAGTGGTCCCTGCTGCTTTGCACACACAAATAGTTTCACAGCAATATTGAGAATTTCAATAATAAGCAAATGGCTATAAAATATTAGCCTAATTTCATTTTCATTTCCACTAGTCCAAGAACCCATTTTAAGGTAATGCCTAAAGTGTGTCAAATAATGGCTTGTGTCTTGGATAGGGAGGGTTTAGTGATAAGAAGGAGAATACTGCTTTGCATAGGATTATTATTATTATTATTTAATTTCTGTCAAAATAAAGCTTCTGAGAGCAGAAGACTGTCAAGTTGCTGCTTAAAGTGACACCAAGGCCAGCTTGTTATCAATTAATGCAACTTACTTCCTCATCAATTCTGCCCCCTCCCCAGTGCTGATGGTTTTATGACCTAGACCCAGGCGATCCCCTTAGGCGGTCCATCTGATAATTGACACATTTTCTAACTCAGGATAGTGATGCCCAAGTCACTGCTTTCAGCTTGTGACTGGCTTATTGGAGTCTGCAGCAGGCGCTCCTTTTATTCCTCATACATCAGAATACACTGACAGCTCTCCCACGCAGATCTCTCCCCCAGGAAAATGTATGCAAACACCACCAGAAAATTGTCCTGGGTTGCCAGGCATCACAATGGTGACATCTTTATGATAAACATGGTATGCAGAAAAAGGCCTAATAAAAGAATAACAAATTATTACATCCAGAGGGCAATTTTACAAGATTAACTGGGGTAATAAATTATTGCCCGAGTCAGAATGTTGTGTTACCTTTTAAGGTATTTCACAGTGAAGAAATGAGCTGGCCTATAAAAAGAAAAAGGGGAGGGTGGGGGAAAGGAAACAACACCCAGAATGCAGAACAGAAAATAGGAAATGGATTCTTACATTTTTCTAAGGCTAGCCATAAGAGTAGTGTGTGGTATTTGGCTGTCTAAAAGTAACTTCTTACCGTAAAATGGCTTTATGCATACACTGCTCATGCCAACATAACTATCCTTGCCTTTTTGTCTTTTAATGCAGCTGCTGGACTCAAGCAATCTACATAATGTCAATTTGAACAAAAGGCTGTAGCTAAAAACTATATTTGTGTATGAAAATATACAAAGAAAATGCCAGAAGCCAAATATGTTCCATACTAATTTTTCAAATATTTAAATTCTTTTTTTTTTTTTTTTGCCTCTGGATGCTTTTAATAAAACACAATAGCTGGCCTCTTATTCCTTCCTATCTCCCATTCTTCTCGTTCTTGTTCTAGTTCACTGGTAAGATTCTCCAATTTTAAAATAGTCTTTTCCCATTTCTTTCTCTGTCTCTTTTGCGTGCGCACACACACACACACACACACGGAATGCTTTTAAGACAGTATTTTCAGCTGCGTTTTTAAAATAGTGCTTTCTATTTTTCTGTCTTCAAAATGAACCTAAAACAAGAATGTGATGTCCTTATCTATCTATGTGCTATTTTTATACAGCCATTATTGAAAAGTCATATTTAAATTTCAGTTGCAAATGAAGGAGACACATACAGGTTTCTCTCTCCCTGTGTTTATTCTAGCCGCAAGTCCAGGTTGTCTTGCCCCCTCTCCCCCCAAAAGGCAGAACTTCCCTTTGGAGTTCAAATGCCTTAATTCTTTTGTAATTTATCATACACTGGCACTTATTACTCTGACAGTATACATTAGGAGGATAATAGCCTCCCTGCTCATATGCTGTAGTCACTTTCCTAAAGATTATATGGTCCTCTTTTTCTAGTATTAGTATAAACCAATACAGTTTTTTTTCTTCTATTAAATTGTATCTGATTCTTGGAGACAGCCTGAATAAACCCCTGTAGTTTTCTTGGCAATGTTTTTCAGAAACATTACCATTGCCTCCTTCTTAGGGCTGACAGAAAGTGACTGGCTTCATACACAAGGACTAGAAATCACAGTCTCCTGATTTCTAGCCTAACCATTATTTATTTATTTATTTTATTTAATTAAATTTTTATACCGCCCTTCTCCCGAAGGACTCAGGGCGGTGAACAGGGCATATCTTAAAACTACAAAAGTACAAAAGTTAAAAAAGAATTAAATTATTGCCCACAATAAAAACAATAAAATATATATATAAATATTAAAACCCTAAGTAATTCCCCATCAGGCCAGGCCAGCTTGTTCAAATAAATGGGTCTTTAACCCACGCTGGAAGGAGCGGAGATCCGGTGCCATCCGGAGCTCAACCGGCAGCTGATTCCACAAAGCCGGAGCGCCCACAGAGAAGGCCCTCCCCCTGGGGGCCACCAGCCGACATTCTCTGACTGGAGGCACCCTGAGGAGGCCCTCTCTGTGGGAACGCACGGGGCAGAGGGGGGTCGACGCCGGCAGCAGGTGGTCCCCAAGGTATTCCGGACCCATGCCATGTAAGGACTTAAAAACCATTATAACAAACTAGTTATCAGTGTAATATCAACCTGATAGTTTGGGGTTTACAAACAAAATTCTAACTTCAGTGGCAAATTTTATATTGCATGCTTAAGCAGGTGTGTAACATGGTAGGAGTTTATGTAACAATTCTATATGCATAAGTATCACAATATAAAGTAATTCCTGTTTTTCACATGATTCACCTCAAGTAATTGCACATATGTATGTGAGAATGTAAATACTAGGTCTGCTAATGAAAGTGTTATAAAATGTTTAATTTAGAAAGGATAGCCAAGAGCCATATAGGTATATGGATTGTAGACTCTAGACTATATTTTAGATTACAGACATGTTTTATTTGATAATTATTTTATTAGATTATATCTTCTGTGAAGGCCCTATTGACTGAATTTTTTTTTTGCTGAATTCCTTTTCAGCCAAAATAAGACAGAATTCTAGCTATCCAGTAGAAGAGGAACATTTCAAGATTGAAATCAAGATTTTTCACTTTAGAAATTAATTATTAATATAGTAGAATGTGCAGCACACATGAGGTATTTTATGTAATCTGTATGATTAAGAAGGTGCCGCGTAGCAGAGTGAGCGCCTGTTACTCGTCCCAGCTTCTGCCAACCTAGCAGTTCGAAAGCACGTAAAAATGCAAGTAGAAAAATAGGGACCACTCCAGTGGGAAGGTAACAGCGTTCCGTGTGCCTTTGGCATCTAGTCATGCCGGCCACATGACCACGGAGACGTCCTCGGACAAGCACTGGCTCTTCGGCTTTGAAACGGAGATGAGCACCGGCCCCTGGAGTCGGAAACGACTAGCACGAATGTGCAGGGGAACCTTTACCTTTTACCTTTAACATTAGTTTAACGACCAGTCTCTCTAGTCTAGAAGTTCCTACCTCTCTTGCATCACTAGTACTACGAAGTCCATATGACATACAAAGTCCAAGTGACATATGAACTGAATCACTAACAACTGCATCTGCTTCAAAAATCATTTCTTCAAGAGCCCAAATACTGTAGCTGGTCTGCTTGTGAAGTTTGGATATGTTATCATCTGCTTACAATATTAAATTTTGATGCAAGTTTCATGAAGAGCTATTCCACCTAAAGATAACCTTTTTTAAAGAAACTGCTGAATGCAGTAACTCACAAACATAATTTTAGCCACAGGCAAAAATAAAGAAAAAAAATTAAGTATCGCAACTTTCAAGATCAGTATTAAAACTCCTTTCCAGATCTGTAGATGTTAGGTAGCTGTGATGACTGAAAGGAGACCATCACTTTAGGAACATTGGACTATCAGCAAGGTTTGTTGAGTTCATACACTAGATTAAAATACCTTGTGTGTGATACTTTAATGATTACTTATGCTTTTTACTGTTGCTAGAAGATTTTATCTTTGCCACGTATTACAGTGATTTTATTGTTTTCTACTGTTTTTATTGATCTAACGTTTATTGAAATTGCATTATGATTTGATAAATGCTATTATGAGGTTTTATATTACTGATTCTGTTTTCAAGTTGTTTCATTATTCTTACTTCACCCCACACATTAAAATTGAAAGTCAAGATATTAATATTCCAAAACAATATATTCAAAATATGCTTAGGTTGTCCAGAGGTAGAATTTTTTGTAGCTTGTAGAAAGATCTATGAAGAGCTGTTGTTTGCTTGTTAGAGTTTTTTAAAAACTGAAATAAGTAAGCTTATAAAGATTTATGAATAAAACTCAGACCAGATATTATTCTATTTGAGATGAAGAGCAGCCATCTTGAAACTCATTAGATACTTAATTGGCTAATAAATAACTTATAGCTCCATAGGCAAATATGAATGGCTTATTTACATCAATATAAAGGATAAATCCGGATATCTACATGGGTTTATATGAAAGCTGATTAAAATAGATTAAAATTACAGTAAGATATAGTTACACAGTTTCTACATTATGTAATATCTAGCCAGAGACGTCACCGATCCTATCTTTCTGAGGAATCTTGATGCTACCACTTCAGTTATTATTAGAAAAATCATGATTATTGTTTCATCTGTAATGTTAATTGATATTTTTCTGCAATTAACAAAATATGCACATTCCTGAGCCCCCTTACACATTTTTTTCCAACTTTCAACTGATTTGGAAAGAATATCAAGAAAATCTAGCATTGTGTGGTCTATTGATACTGGCATCGCATTAGGATGGATCTATATTTTTCTTTGTACAACAAAACATTTTATGTCTCTGTATATGACTTTCTGTGTTTGTGTACTCTGTGAAGCACAGAGCAGGTTGCCTATGTACCTGGCTGCTTGCTAATAATTACTAGTGAAAGGCCAAAATAAAATCTGGTGAAGTACTTACTTAAAAAAAGAACTTGTTATCCATCAACTTATCTCAAACTTAGCAAATACCGGTAGTAGATATGGGGACTTATAGTTGACAAAATCTTTATACTAAACCCAGATTCTAAAAAGGTAAAGGTAACCGTTCCCCCGCACATGCGTGCTAGTCGTTTCCGACTCTAGTGGCCGGTTCTCATCTCTGTTTCAAAGCCGAAGAGCCAGCACTTGTCCGAGGACGTCTCCGTGGTCATGTGGCTAGCATGACTAGACACCAAAGGTGCACGGAACGCTGTTACCTTCCCACCGTAGTGGTCCCTATTTTTCTACTTGCATTTTTACGTGCTTTTGAACTGCTAGGTTGGCAGAAGCTGGGATGAGTAACAGGCACTCAATCTGCTACACGGCACTCGGGATTCGACCCACCAAACTGCCAATCTTCTGATCGACAAGCTCAGCGTCCTAACCCACTGAGCCACTGCATCCCTCCAGATTCTATAGTTTACTCATTTTTAAAAATATAAGCAATGATACCCAGCTTAAGAACCATGCTTTTCATGGGGTCCTATGCGATATGAGGAACAAGGAATTAGACACTCTACAAGTCTGGAAATTCTGAAAGAGTAAATGTGTGCATTTAAATCCTGTAAGCCACATGACAATCATGTCCTGAGGTTTAGCTATACATTGGCTTCAGATTATTTTAATAAATTGTATATCATGGTAAATGCCTTTAAAAACTGAGATGTTCCTGATAGTGTATTTTTACTTTGATTATAGAGGGATTTTTAATCAAATGAACATTTCAGAACATGTTTCATTCTTTTTCTACATCTACCCTCAAACCAAATATTTACAGAATGATAGGTTTACCACCAGTTTTTGTTTTAAAAATTACTGGATAAGTAAAGGATATATAAAATGGAGCAGAGGGATTTTCTAGTACAGAGTTCCCCAACCTTTCCAGCTTTTGTGGACCAGGGTGTGGGAGAGGGGATGGTTCCATGAAAGCAGCAAGTAAGCATGCGTACAGAGCTCCATGTGCATGAGTGGCAGGCATGCTGCGCCCACCACTCACACAAATGGAATTTCATGCACAAGTACTTGCCTGCTGTTCACACATGTGCACACTCAACCACTGCTTCTGCAGCCCGGTTTTGAATGGCTCATGGCCCACTAGTGATCTCCAGTCCAATGGTTGGGGAACCCTGCTCTAGTAGGCATTCAATATTTTTATTTATTTATTTATTTAACTTATTCACAATATTTGTAACCTGTCTATATCAACAAGGAATATAGGTAGAATACAAGGTCATGCCCCCCCCAAAAAAATAGGAGAGAGAGAGAGAGATTTTTCCAATAAACAAACAAATTTTAAAAAGCCCTCAAAAGCACCTGATAACTTAAACTATACTAAGAGCCAAATGCCCACTGAAATAGTACTGTTTTGGTTAATTTGAGAAATCTCAGCAAATCTATGGGACAACAATTTCCATAAGGAACTTTAGGTATGTCTCCTATTTTATTAGCTTTTACAATGGGTGGAGAATCTCTGCCTCTCTCTGTCTCTGTCTCTGCCTCTCTCTCTCTCTGTGTGTGTGTGTGTATCTGTCTGACTGTCTCTCTCTTTCTCTCTTTTCTCTCTCTCTCTCTCTCACACACACACACACCCAGTGCTTTTTTTGTAAATGAAAAAGGTGCCGGAACTCCCACATGTCACATAACCCGCCTTGCCTACCCTACAAGGTTCCATCCAAAAAAGGTGCCGGAACTCCATTCTGAGCGTTCTATGAGAAAAAAAGCCCTGCACACACCATTATATATACTTCTCTCCCCGCTCCCTAAATATTTTATTCAGTTTGAGCTCAGTCTCTTGGCTTATCTATTATTGTGTTTTATTTTGCTTTAGATTTATTTATTTGTTTATATTTTTACCAGTACTATTTTTTAAATCTCTAATTCTGATCTGTTTTGGGGATTCCATGTGGACTTAAAGGTAGAAAACAAAGTTGATTTGGAAAGGCTGCCATAAGGAATCCTGAGTAGCATTTTAGTAAATGGCTGGCTTTGCTTCAGATGTTTAGAATGCAGCATCAGTGTAACTTGGAATTTTTAAATGTTCGCCTGGTGTTATGGGACTTTACTGATGGCTTTCTCCCTTCAGTAGTCAGATTTTATTCTATTCTTTTAGTAATAGCAACTGTATCCTGTTGTGATTTTTCTGGGAACGAATCATTTCATTTTCATTGTGGCCACTATTACTCTTACGTTATCACGTCTTTCATTAATGAATTCTTTCTCTACATTTCCTTTATTTTGATTGGAATACATTTGGATTAATTAGAAACATGAAACCAGGGATGGATGATTGCAACTCTAGAACCTCACTTGAAATATTGTTACTGGCATTTGAGGAAGAGGTCAGAGAAATAAACGAGTGCTCATTAGCCTGAAGCCATGAATGATCTACCAACCATACAGAAAATTGGCAGCCCTTCTGCTTTTTGTCCTTAAGGAGTTGTGTATTAAACTAATTGTTAAATAAAGCAAGCAGGTTGACAGCCAAATAAGACAGCCCTTTGACACATGTAAAATAACAGGGCTTATGCGGATTTTTTAAAATGTTACCCTTACATTCCTTTCTTTCATCTTGACATGTGGAAATTTTACATGTTTTGTGCAATATCTCCGAATCCCAGATAACATGGCCTTTTAAAAGGTATCCTAGAGCAACTTTGTTAAACGAGATAATGAATGTCTCTGCTAAGTTGAAGAGAAAGTCTAAAACTGGGAAATAAAGGTGAAGCCATATATCATATATTAGCTTTAAATATTCAGGTATTTGAAAATAATAACAAAACCCCCCACACATTTTTTATTTGTCAACAAAGAAATCATCATACAGCTTGATCAGACTTGTTAAAAATATATATCTATTTTCATGATTATTGAAAATGTTAAATGCTTTTAACATTTTCTGGATTTCTTTTGATAATTGACTATGCCTTGCATCCCACTTTTTCTAGTCACATGCACACATGTGCTAAATGCCTTCATATATGTAAGTTAAATGGCTTAATTATGTATAAAAACTATTTCTCTTGGTAGCCAGCCTTCCAACCCTGATGCCAGCAGAATAGTTGTATTACTACTTTAATAAATATTTGCCACTTTGTGATGATATAAGCTATATGATATAGTAATTTATTACACTGATAAAACAAAAATGCCTTACTAAGTATCCCATGTTCAACTGGTATACTCTACAAATATTAGATTATATTTAATCACTCAGCTTTTCTTCATGCTGATATGAACTTAATTTATTTGAACTGCCCAGGACAAAGTGAATTTTCAATATTTCAGTGTTTTCAGTATGCCCTATTCAGGAATCTTGATAAAATGTCCCCCACCCACCCCACCCCCCAAAAAAGCCCACCACCTATTCACTTTTGGTATATTTTTAATGGAGGAACCAATAAATAGGGGGCAGTTCTTTCTAGTGTCAAGGAATTGAGCTAGGAACAGCTTTATGAAGAAGACAATAGCGAACTATTTCCAAAAAATATTGCTTAGAAAATTGCATTAATTTGTCCATGTAATCACCATGAGTCAAGTCAAGCAAACAAACAAAATGAAGAAGGGAAAAATGTTCATTCAACTTGTAGCCTGAAAGAAAGTAACCATGTTCTCATATTTTTCTTTTGAAAGAAAGAAATGCTTCAATATTTTTCTTTTTCTCATCTCTTCCAGACAGATTGTCCAGAATGCTGTAATAGTGCAGCTGTGTCATATTTTCTTAATTATTTTAGGTATTTATGGTGATAAAAGAAGTTTCATGAAAACCCTCATGTATTCCTTTGCACCAGTCCACTGCCCTCCTTAGCAGCTGCAGCACCACTAAAGTGTATCCCACCTTTTGGATTTCAACTAATTAATTCATTGGACAAAGGAATGATCCATAGTTATAGTACTGAGAATACTATCATGGTTTAAGATGGCTTAAATAAAGTTTAAATTACATGGGAAAGAAAAAAAATCATGGGGAGATTTGGAGGAAAGCAAATCTTGAAAAGGATTGGTTATTTATTTTGTCCCTGCTCCACTGAAGATGTGTAGGTGTAGATTTTTTTTTAAATTTTCATTATGACAATTTAAACTGCAAGAACACAGTCCATTACTTCACTATATTCTGAGTTTTCCTGTAACAATCTAGAGAATTGTCTCATGGCTGAAACCAATATAACCTTCCAAATAGAAGGTTCCCTCCTCCATTAGGGTCAGAACAAACAGCAGAGGAAATGGCTTTATACACACTGGTACTATTAAGTAGTTTGCTTCTCGTTTTATCCAGCTCTTTCCTTGAGAGCACAATAGAGGCAATTAACCGGATTTCGATTAACTGCTTGAAAAATCACCACCTGCTTTCTTTTTTTTTTTCTTTCAGAGTCACTTAGACCTTTTATTTCTGACCTAGATTTAGCAAGTGTGATAGGAAAACTAGGCTGGATTTGCCATGCTGAAAATGAAGCTGTTACAAATTAATAGTATAGAAAGCCAAGTACCTATTGAAAACACTTCCAGTTGGGAAGCTGTTGCATACATTAAGGTTTGCAATAGTGTCAAATATCTGTAGCTCAGGTGTAGGATGAGGGTGAGGGTTCATTCTCTGAGCTTGTGGGTTTGTTTCTGAACGTTTCATTACTAGGCTAAGTAACATCTTCAACGGCATTTACATTAAGGTTCAAGAAGAAGTTCACACACAGAGAGACTCAAAGATACCACTGTCCATAGGATGATGCTCTACCCCACAACATACTGGATAAGCAATAGTTCTTTCACATGAAGCAGTCTTATTCCAGGATTTTCCCCAGGTAGTATGAATGTACATTTTGACTATCTATTGTTCTGGTCCCAGTGCTCTTCAACATCTTCATCAATGATTTGGATGAGGGGATAGATGGGGAACTCATCAAATTTGCAGATCACACCAAGCTGGCAGGAATAGCCAACACTCCAGAAGACAGGCTTAAGATACAGAAGGATCTTGACAGACTTGAACATTGGGCACTATCTAACAAAATGAAATTCAATGGTGAAAAAAGTAAGTTTCTACAATTAGGCAAGAAAAACAAAATGCACAGGTATAGTATAGGTGATACCTTGCTCAATAGTAGCAACTGTGATAGGGATCTTGGAGTCCTAGTGGACAATCACTTAAATATTAGTCAGCAGTGTGCTGCAGCTGCCAAAAAAGCCAACAGAGTGCTAGGCTGCATTAACAGAGGGATAGAATCAAGATAACATGAAGTGTTAATACCACTTTATAATGCCTTGGTAAGGCCATACAGGGAATACAGCATCCATTTTTGGTCACCGTGATGTAAAAAAGATGTTGAGACTCTAGAACAGACATGTCAAACACAAGGCCTGCAGGCCAGATGCGGCCCGACATGTGGTTCCATCTGGCCTGAGGACCTGCTCTGAAAAGAGTGAAGGACTGGACCGCTGCACCTCGGCCCAGCCCAGGCCGACCGGGCATTGATCTACAACCTGCTTGTGTCCATCCAAGCCACAACACGCTCAGCGTTAAATCCACAGGGCAGCCCTGCCCCCTGGGTGCATGCACAAGTGGAGTCCAGCATCTCTGCTGGCTGTCTTGTCCTGCAGACTGACTTCACACAGGACACTGGCACTGGCTGTCTCATGTGTGCATACTCGGGGGGTCGGGCAGAGGTGGCAAGGCAGCTCCTTGCTGATTCCAGTGGATCTTAGGCTGAGCACGTTCTGGCTTTGATGGATGCAATCAGGTTGTAGATCAGTGCCAACCCCACCCCCAGCACCTCCAGCCTCACAACCACAAGGCTTTCCTTTCACTGGGACAGACCCCCCACATGCAGAATAGCAAGACCAGCAGCAACATGGCAGCGCTGGCAATCTCTCCCCCTCCCATCACCCTTCCTGAGCATGGAGGAAGGAAAGAGATGAGAAGGAGAGAATGAAGGAAGTTTAGCAGAGAGGGGAATTGGGGGGGATTGGCTCTGGCTCAGAGGCTTTGCCAGAGCTCTGAGGATTCAGCAGAGAGGCCGGGACCTCCAGAGGCCTCCGCGGTGGCTGGGGGTGGGGTGGGGCTCTTGGGGAGGGATTTTTAAAGGGGAAGAGAAGATTGACTGAGGGAGGAATATTTTAGTTTCTCTTTTCCAGAGAGAAAAGCCAGAAGAAGGGAGAGTGAGATAGGAAGGCAAAAAGGCTCTCTCCAGAGAATAAACATCCTACCTCGATCTGGAGCTCCTGACCTCTCTGCCGAATCCTCAGAACTCTGGCAAAACCTCCCAGCCAGCACAGATCCCCCCAATTACCCTCTCTGCTACACTTCCTCCCTTCCTTCTCTCGTTCTCATCTCTTTCCTTCCTCCACACTCAGGAAGGGGTGATGGGAGGGGGAGAGATTGCCAGTGCTGTTGCTACCAGTCTTGCTATCCTGGATGGGAGGTGTCTGTGAGGCTGGAAGTGCTGGGGGTGGTTGGCGCTGATTTACAACCTGGTTGCATCCATCAAAGCCAGGGTGCACATGCAAGTAGAGTCTGGCATCCCTGCTGGCTGTCTTGCCCTGCAGGCTGACTTCAGCCAGGATGCCAGCACTGGCTGTCTCCTGTATGCGCACATGGGGGGCAGGACAGTGGTGGTGGGGCAGCTCCTTGCTGGTTCCAGTGGATCTTAGGCTGAGCATTATCTGGCTTTGATGGACACAACCAGGTTGTAGATCAGCACCCCCCACACACCCCCCACAGCACCTCCCGCCTTACAGCCAAGAGGCATCCCTTTCAATGGGACCACCTCCACCTGGGGGGAATGGCTGGCAGCAGCATATTAGTGCTGGCGATCTCTCCCCCTGCCATCACCTCTTCCTGAGCACGGGGGAAGGAAAGAGATGAGAAGGTGAAGGAAGGAATGGAGGGAGAAAGGAAGGGAGGGTGGGAAGGAGAGAGGAAAGAAGGGAGGGTGTGAAGGAGGGAGGAAGGAAGGAAGGGAGGGTGGGAGGGAAAATGGAGGAAGGAAGGAAGGAAGGAAGGAAGGAAGGAAGGAAGGAAGGAAGGAAGGAAGGAAGGAAGGAAGGAAGGAACAGACGGAGGAAAGAATGGAGAGTGGGAGGGAAGAAAGAAGGAACAGAGGAAGGAAGGGAAGAAGGAAAGAACAGAGGGAGGAAGGGAGGGTGGGTGGGAAAGACTATGTCCCAGCACTCGCCCTGGTCTTATCCTCCTCCACCAGAGACCCTCAGATCTGCCCCAGTCCTACCCAGACACCCCTGAATTGAGTGATATTGAGCTGGCCATGCCCACCCAGTATGGCACGCCCACCCCAGCCACACCCACTTGGTAGACCACACCCATCTCAGCCACACCCACCCAGCCCCCCAAGGGCAACCACAATGCTGATGTGGCCCTCAATAAAATTGAGTTTGACACCACTGCTCTAGAAAGAGTACAGAGAAGATCAGCAAAGATAAACAGGGGACTGGAGGCTAAAACATATAAGGAATGGTTGCTGGAATTGGACATGTCTAGTTTAATGAAGAGAAGGATGAGGGGTGACATGATAGCAGTGTTCCAATATCTCAGGGGCTGCTACAAAGCACCTGAAGGCAGGACAAGAAGCAACGGATGGAAACTAACCAAAGAGAGAAGCAGCCTAGAACTAAGGAGAAATTTTCTGACAGTTAGAACAATTAATCACTGGAAAACCTGCCTCCAGAAGCTGTGAATGCTCCAACACCGGACGTTTTTAAGAAGAGACTGGACAGCCATTTGTCTGAAATGGTATAGGGTTTTATGCCTGAGCAGGGGGTTGGACTAAATGACCTCCAAGGTCCTTTCCAACATCCTCCTTCTCCTTTTTCCTCCTCCTCCTCCTCCTCCTCCTCCTCCTCCTCCTCCTCCTCAACATCATTATTATTATTATTATTATTATTATTATTATTATTATTATTATTATTATTATTATTATTATTATTATTATTATTATTATTATTATTATTATTCACATAGTCAGCCAGATGTTCAGACTGGATTTGGCATTTTTGTCTACCTATTGAGTCCTTACCAAGGACCTGGGATAGGCAGATGTGGATGTTTGATTGTACAGATATCGTCCCAGGATGGAAACAGTTCCTAGTAAGACCACCTTTTGCAATTGACTGATGGCGAATTTGTCAATGCCAATGGTGTTCAAGTGGTGCTCCAATTGTTTTGGGATTGCACCCAAGGTGCCTATTACTATTGGTACTACCCTTGCTTGCCTTTGCCACAGTCTTTCTATTTCTATTTGTTGGCCTTTGTATTTTGTTATCTTCTCCAGTTCTTTCTTGTCTACTCTGCTGTCTCCAGGCGCTGCCACATCCACTATCCAGCCTTTTTTATCTTTCTTATCGACAATTGTTAAGTCCGGGGTGTTATGTTGCAGGTGCTTGTCTGTTTGAATTCTGAAGTCCCAGAGCAGTTTAACTTTATCATTTTCTATGACTTTCTCTATTTTATGATCTCACCAGTTTTTGCTTACAGGCAAATGTTATTTCTTGCAGATCTTCCAATGCACCATTGTTGCTACTTTGTCATGTCGCTGCTTGTAGTCAGTCTGTGCAATCATCTTGCAGCAGCTTACCAGGTGCTCCACTGTTTCTTCAGCTTCTTTGCATAGGCGGCACTTACTGTCTGTTGCTGTCTTCTCAATTTTGACTTTGTATGCATTTGTCCTTAAGGCTTGGTCTTGTGCAGCCAGAATTAGTCCCTCGGTCTCTTTCATCAACTTTCCTGCTCTTAGCCATTGCCAGGTCTTGTTATTATCTGCTTTCCCAGCTATTTTTTTCTAATGTACTGGCCATGTAGTGCTTTGTCTATTCTGTTCTTCATTTGGTCTTTCTTATAGGCCAGTTTGGTCTCTCCAATAGTCAGTAAGCCTTCCTGATATACTAATTTCAGTGCATCTTCATCATTGTCCTTCAGATATTCTTCCAAAGCCTTTTTTTCTTCTTCAACCATCTGATGTACTTGCAGCATTCCACGTCCACCTATTTGCCTTGGTAGATAGAATCTGTCAATGTCACTGCGTGGATGAAGGGCATGATTCATTGTCATTATTTTTCTGGTCTTCCTATCCATTGCTTTTAGTTCTGCTTGAGTCCAGTCTATTATTCTAGCTGTGTATCTAATGACTGGAGTTGCCCTGGTGTTGATTGCCTTCATGGTAATCATTGAGTTTGGTCTTTAAGATCTTCTTCACTCTCTTGATGTATTCACCTCTAATCTTTTTCTTGACTTCAGTGTGCTTGATGTTGTCAGCTTGAAGGATACCCAAGTATTTGTAGTAATCTTCCTCATCCAGACACTTAATGTTATTTTTGTGGGGCATCTTTATTCCTTCAGTTTTCACTATTTTTCCTTGTTTGAGAGTAAGTGTGGCACATTTGTCCAAGCCAAACTCCATTGCAATATTTTGGCTATATATATGGATAGTGTTCAGCAATGATTCTATTTCAGATGATGTTTTTCCATACAGCTTCAGATCATCCATGTAAAGGAGGTGGGATAGTCTGGCAGATGTTTTTGATGTTTGATAACCATGTCTTGAGTTACTCAGTATTGTTGACAGAGGAAACAGTGCAATAACAAATAGTAGTGGTGATAATGAATCTCCTTGAAATATTCCTCTCTTGATATTAACCTCTCCCAGTCTTTCACCATTAACCTGCAACTGTGCCTTCCATTGTGCCATCGATCTTTGCAAATTTTCTGATGTTTCTACTGACTCCTGTTATTTCTAGGCACTTGATTATCCAGTCATGTGGGAGAGAGTCAAATGCCTTTTTGTAGTCAATCCATGCCACATTCAGCTTGGTCTTCCTTTTCATGCAGTTTTCCAAGATCATTTTGTCTATTAGAAGTTGATCGTTTGTTCCTCTGCTACTGGGACTGTTTCCTTTCTGCTCAGATGGAAAGAGATTGTTTTCAACTAGATGCTGTTGTACTGTATCAGCTACCACACCAGTTAGCAATTTGAAAGTTGTTGGTAAGCAGGTAATTGGCCTGTAGTTGCCTCGTGTTGCCCCTTTTGCTGGATTTTTCATTATTAGGTAGGTTTTCCCAGTTGTTAGCCATTTTTCAATTTCTCCTCCTTGTAGTATAATGTTGAACTGCTTGGCAACAGTTAGATGTTTCAACCAAAACCCATGCAGTTTATTTTCACCTGGTGCTGACCAATTTTTGATCTTCCTTGCTCTTTTTTCTAACATTTTTGTTGTTATTGCTAGTTCTTTCATTTCAACTTCTGTTTTATTTGCATCCACCTCTTTTAACCAAGCTGCATCCTTGTTGTGTTTCTTTGGCTTATCCCATATCTGCTTCCAGAACTGCACTGTTTCTTCCTTGTCAGGTACTGACTGATTCATTGCAGTTTCTCCATTGATGGATTTGTAGAAACATTTCTGATTGGATTGAAATTGGAGGTTCTACCTATAATTTGCAATTCGAGCTTCGTATCTACTGATTTTCCTGGTTATAGCTGTTATTTGCTGCTTTATTATTTCCAGTGCTTCCTTGATCTTCCTTGTTTCCAAGTGGTATTTCTTGATTAGATATTCTTTGGTCTTCTTGTTTTTCAGCTTCTTTTCTTTCATCTGTTCTAGCTTGCTTGCATGTGATCTTAACTTGCTGATCTTATTTTCTAGTCTAACCTTACATTTTTGTGGTGCACTGTTTGTTTGTTTTTCTTCTTTGTTGATTTTGCATCCCAGGTATTCAGTTATAACTGCAGGTGTGCTGTATATTAGTTGGCTTGTTTCTTGCAGTGAATTGGTGCTTATACTTGATATTGCAGTATTTGCATATTTTAATGTTTGTGCTAGCTGTTTCTTTGGAATAAGCTTCAATGCAGGCAGCCTTATTCTGTTGTTTTTGCGCTGTTTTAGATGCTCAGTTATTCTTTGTTTCAATTCTTTTATTTCTTTAGTTAGAGAGCTTTGTTCTTCCTGAGGAAGAGGTGTCTGGTTTCCAAATGATGATGATGATATTATTATTATTATTATTATTATTATTATTATTATTATTATTATTATTATTATTATTATTAATTATTATTATTATTATTATTATTATCACCTTTCCCTAGCTGATAATATCCTTGTACACTTTTACTTTATCTACATTGTTATGACCAGACTCTGGTACCTTCCTTTCAGTGGGACTGAAAGGAACTGCCATAATTGGAATGCTTTCAAAATCCTGAGACATTTCTTATCCCAAAATATTGTTTTTTACATTGACATTAATTGGCTTTGTTTGAAAACAAGTTCTGCATTCCATAAGCTTATGTAGATCAGCTAACTATATTCTGCATCACATTGTATTTTTGCATATCCACTTGACTGCATCAGAATGACCATTATTGTTTCATCTTAAATACTTACATTCCCTTGACATATTATTTTATAACTATATGTGTTTGTGTGTGTGTGTGTGTATGAAGAATTAATAATTACAGTAGTACTAGATATATCAATATCTCACCGTCAAACTCATTATTTAAAATCCAACAAACCCGAACTGTTTGTTTTCTCTTCAATTTCAGTATTACAAGTTCCTCATTATCATATCTTTCAACAGTTGTAGAATTTACTGCCTTTTCAGAAAGTCAAATTGTAGGGGATCTGAATCTGAGTATGAATGTAGACAACTGTTACAACCCATGAAAATACCAAGTGTGTCATGCAGTGATGGGATTCAGATATATGAACAACTGGTTCTCTGTGTGGATGCTGCTTCCAGAAGTCCATTCTGGGCTTGGACAACAAAAAATTAGCTACTGGTTCTGCCGAAGTGGTATGAACTGGCTGAATCCCACCACTGGTGTCATGGCATCATAATATAATGATATGAATTAGACAGATCATCTTATTAGAATGATGGCATCATAATATATATGACATGGCTTGATCCTCTTGTTCTGTCTATAAACTACAAACCTATAAACATTCTCTATAAATCTCCTAGCCTATGATTGAAAAAAATCCCCTTCATATGAATAACATAGGTTTTATTTTTTTATCATATTCTTTGAAAAGTAATATTTACACCCAGAAATACTTGGGGAAAGAGTTGAAGTAATTGGACATTGTCCAACAATTTTTTTTCAAAAGTTTTGCTTCCTGAAAAACATTTGGTGCAGAGCACTAAACTACATTCAGCTGCTTGACAAATATCTTACAGCATACAAGACCATGAAGTGCAATTCATTTTCCACATATGATACATATGATAAATATGTGTCTATCACAGTCACCTTCAAACTGAACACAAATATAATTTCAGAAAATCAGAACTGCATCGTGAAGGAATCTTGAGAAATATCAAATTAACTTTTAATTACTATAATGTACTTAATTGTATGTTTCTGACTCACTGCATTAGTTCAACAGGTGTTTGGCTGCTAATTTTCATTTGTATTCAGTGTCTGATACATGTCGCTGCAGAGTTCAAAATGATGGATTGATGAATTCCAGTTGCCCAAATAACATTTTTCCATTGTGGCAACATCCTGCACATTACTGACTGCGCTTAGAGTTTCAGGAAAGAAGTCCAAGTGTGAGTGTAGAAATTGAATCTTCAGTGACATGTTGCACTTCATGGTCTTGTATGCTGTGAGACATTTGTTAAGTAGCTAAATGTAGTTTGGTGTTCTGTAGTTGCCAAGAAAATTCTCAACTACATCCTTGAATGCTTTCCAGATGATTTTCTCTAAACCCCACTAAGAAATCGTTGAACTGCTTGTCATTAATGATGTATCTGATCTATGTACTAATAAAAATGACTTCCTTAATCTTGGTATCAGTTCATAGAAACATCTGTCTCAAATAATGAAAACCATCACCTTTCTTGTTCATTGCTTTCACAATTTTTTTCATCAGTTCAAGTTTAATGTGAAGTGGAGCAAAGTAGTTCATGTGCCACTTTTTCTCTGGAACCAAAGTCTTTCAGAGTGAACATTTCTTTTTGATGTAATGTGACTCTCTTGCACACCTGTCCTTTTTAACAGTGATACTTGATATGTCCAAGATGCATTCCAAGTAGCAGAGCAACTACTTTTAAATCTCCACAGATATGACAGCTATGCAAACACAAATTCCTTGTGTGTTCAATCACACTTGGCCAAAAAAGATTTCTATTCTATTCTTTTCTATTCTATTCTATTCTATTCTATTCTATTCTATTCTATTCTGTTCTGTTCTGTTCTGTTCTGTTCTGTTCTGTTCTGTTCTACTCTACTCTACTCTACTCTACTCTACTCTACTCTACTCTACTCTACTCTATTCATATCAATTCCATGATTTTGTATGTTTCTTTTATGTATGCAGCATAGCCAACAGGTATTGAAGAACATACATTGGCATTATGTAAAAATGGAAAATGTCTGTAAAATGATACATGATAGGTTAAATTATAGGTTATTTTCATGATTAGCAATCACACAACAGTGTTCAGGAAGCAAAATCTTTGCCATTGCCCAAGGACACTGCATGGATGGTATTAAATGAAAACAAAACAAAACCAGAAATAAACAATTAGCACAAAATAACTGGAAAGATTATCGTTTCTGTACTCCAAGCACTCCAGACAATTTAGTAAAGTTTCAGAAATAAAGGACTTGGTAGTACCTCAGGTTTATTTCAATTTGACCCAATGTATGGTTTTGCTCCCCTTCATGGATTACTGCCTTGTCGTGGTGGAAGGGGCTTGCATAATTCAATGAAGCTATGAGCTATGCTGTGCAGGGACACCCAAGATGGACAGGTCATAGCAGAGAGTTCTGACAAAATGTGATCCACTGGAGGAGGAAATGGCAACCCACTCCAGTATCTTTGCCATGAAAAGTCCATGGACACTACCAAAAGGCAAAAAGATATGATGCTGGAAGATGAGCCCCTCAGGTCGGAAGGTGTCCAATATGCTACTGGGGAAGAGCAGAGGGCTAGTACTAGTAGTGCCAGAAAGAATGAAGCAACTGGGCAAAAGCCGAAAGGATGCTCAGCTGTGGATGTGTCTGGTGGTGAAAGGAAAATCCGACGCTGTAAAGATTTTTTCTCCATAGGAACCTGGAATGTAAGATTAGATGAGATGACAAGACTGAACATTGATATCTTAGGAATAAGCGAACTAAAATGGACAGGAATGGGTGAATTTAATTCAGATGTCCATCAGGTATACTACTGCGGGCAAGAATCCCTCAGAAGAAATGGAGTAGCCTTCATAGTCAATAATAAAAGAGTAGGAAAAGCAATACTGGGATACAATGCCCAAAATGACAGAATGATCTCAGTTTGAATCTAAGGCAAACCATTCAATATCACAGTAGTCCAAGTCTATGCACCAACCACTGGTGCTAAAGAGGATGAAATTGACCAGTTCTACAAAGCCCTACAGCACCTTTTAGAACTAACACCAAAAAATGATGTCCTTATCATCATGGAGGATTGGAATGCTAAAGTAGGAAGCCAAAAGATAACCGGAATAACAGGCAAGTTTGGCCTTGGAGTACAAAATGAAGCAGGGCACAGGCTGATAGAATTTTGTCAAGAGAATACAATGGTCATAGCAAACACTCTTTTCCAAATATCCAAGAGACGGCTCTACACATGGACATCAACAGATGGTCAACACAGAAATCATATTGACTATGTGCTCTGCAGCCAAAGATGGAGAAGCTCTATACAGTCAGTAAAAACAAGACCAGGAGCTGACTGTGGCTCAGAGCATGAGCTTCTCATTGCAAAGTTTAGGCTTAAACTGAAGAAAGTAGGGAAAAGCACTAAGCCACTCAGGTATGAACTAAATCATATCCTTGATGAATTCACAGTAGAGGTGACAATAGACTTAAGGAATTAGATCTGATAGACAGAGTGCCTGAAGAACTCTGGATGGAGGTTCACAACATTGTACAAGAAGTAGCAACTAAAATCATCCCAAAGAAAAAGAAATGCAAGAAAGTAAAATGGCTGTCTGAGGAAGCTTTGCAAATAGCTGAGGACAGGAGGGAAGCGAAAGGTAAGGGAGAAAAAGAAAAACACACCCAATTGAATGCAGAATTTCTGAGAATAGCTAGAAGAGGTAAGAATGCCTTCTTAAATGAACAGTGCAAAGAAATAGAAGAAAACAATAGAATAGGGAGAACCAGAGATCTCTTCAAGAAAATTGGAGAGATGAAGGGAATGTTTCATGCAAAAATGGGCATGATAAAGGACCAAAATGGCAGGGACCTAACAGAGGCAGAAGAGATTAAGAAGAGGTGGCAAAATTACACAGAAGAACTATACAAGAACGAGCTTAACATCCCTGATAACCATGATGAGGTGATCACTGAACTCGAGCTAGACATCCTAAAATGTGAAGTGAAATGGGCCTTAGGAAATCTGAGCAACAACAAAGCTAGTGGAGGTGACAGTATTCCAGCTGACCTATTCAAAATCTTAAAAGATGATGCAGTAAAAGTGCTATACTCAATTTGCCAGCAAATTTGGAAAACTCAACAGTGACCACAGGATTGGAAAAGATCAGTTTACATTCCAATTCCAAAGAAAGGCAGTGCCAAAGAATGTTCAAATGATCGCACCATTGCACTCATTTCACATGCTAGTAAAGTTATGCTTAAAATCCTACAAACTAGACTCCAGCAGTATGTGGATTGAGAACTACCAGAAGTACAGGCAGGATTTTGAAGAGGCAGAGGAACTAGAGATCAAACTGCCAACATATGCTGGATCATGGAGAAAGCTAGGGAGTTCCAGAAAAACATCTACTTCTGCTTCATTGACTATGCTAAAGCCTTTGATTGTGTGGATCACAACAAACTGTGGCAAGTTCTTAAAGAGATGGGAGTACCAGACCATCTTATTTGTCTCTTGAGAAACCTATATGCGGGTCAAGAAGCAACAGTGAGAACTGGAAACGGAACCACTATTTGGTTCAAAATTGGGAAAGAAGTCCGTCAAGGCTGTACACTGTCGCCCTGCCTATTTAACATATATGCAGAGCACATCACGAGAAAGGCAAAGCTAGATGAATCAAAAGTTGGACTTAAGATTGCCAGGAGAAATACCAACAACCTAAGATATGCAGATGATACCACTCTAATGGCAGAAAGTGAAGAGGAACTAAAGATCCTCTTGTTGCAAGTGAAGAAGGAGAGTGCAAAATTTGGCTTGAAACTCAACATTAAGAAAACCAAGATCATGGCATCCGGCCCTCTCAATTCGTGGCAAATAGATGGGGAAGAAATGGAGGTAGTGACAGATTTTATTTTCCTGGGCTCCAAGATCACCGCAGACGGGGACTGCAGCCAAGAAATTAAAAGACGCTTGCTCCTGAGGAGGAAATCCATGGCAAATCTAGACAGCACACTAAAAAGCAGAAGGCCAGATCCTGAAGTTGAAACTCAAATACTTTGGCCACCTAATGAGAAGGAAGAACTCACTGCAGAAGTGCCTAATGCTGGGAAAGGTTGAGGGCAAGAGAAGAAGGGGATGACAGAGAATGAGGTGGCTGACTAGAGTCACTGAAGCAGTAGGCGTGAGCCTAAATGGACTCCAGAAGATGGTAGAGGACAGAAAGGCCTGGAGGAATGTTGTCCATGGGGTCGCGATGGGTTGGACCTGACTTCAGAACTAACAACAAATGGTTTTTCTTATCAAAGAATCATTTTTAAAAAGTCCATTTGAGAATTCTGAAACTTCCCAATATATTTGGATGGCACAAAATTGGAAGAGTGTCACGCACGTCCTTTGCCAGGAAACAAAAGCACTCCAAAAGGAACGGGTAACAAGGTTTATTTCTTCTCCAAAGCAAACCGCGGTAAAGTCAGCGTTGAGGCACCTAGCCTCAACGCTCTTTTATCATGTTACCACACCCTAACCCCACCCCTTCAAAGCAAACCGGCATCCGCCCGCCTCCCCATAAAGACCCCACCCATCACCGTGCATAGCCACCACCCAACGTGTGCGCTGCTGCGGCCTGTCAAGCCCCCTCCCAGGTGAGTTCTGTCCTTCCGCCCCTTCGCGCGCCCCAGTCCGTGCTGGCGTTGTAGACGCTAAGCTCCCCCCGAGTCCAGTAACGGAGGGTGGCAAAACAGGCACAGCCACACACCCCTCCACAGTTTGCTGGGGCATGTCCGCCTGTTCGCTGGGTGCAGTCTGTTGCCGCCCGGGCGCCATCCGCAGTCCAGGGTCCAGCCGCCGAGTATCAAACGTTAGCGCCGGACCGGTGGGTGCCCGGCGCCGTCCCCGGTGACGAGGCGAGCGCGCGCCCGGCGGCTGTTCGGGATCGGACGCGCCAAACAGCTGAGCGCCGGCCAGCTGCTCGGCGGGATCGCGGCAGCGTGCTCTGCGATGCCCGGGCGAAGCCACGCCCTCCGAAACAGCGTCCGGGGCTCGGGGAAGGCGCCTCCCGGGCGCGCCGATCAGCTGGGGACCGGCCAGCTGCTCGGCGGGGCTGCGGCGGCTTGCCTCGGCAGGATACGAAACCACGCCCTCCAGGGCTCGAGGAGGCGGCTGCTCGGGCGCGCCGATCAGCTGGGGACCGGCCAGCTGCTCGGCGGGGCTGTGGCGGCTTGCCCCGGCAGGATACGGGGCCACGCCCTCCAGGGCTCGGGGAGGCTGCTGCTCGGGCGCGCCGATCAGCTGGGGACCGGCCGGCTGCTCGGCGGGGCTCCGGCTGCGGCGGCACGGGCATTGTCGAGGCCCGGGCGGACGGGAGGCCGGCGGGGCTTGACAGTCGGCTCCCCCTACCATCTGCCCTCCTGCAAAAGAAGAATGACAAGGTAGGCCTCCGCAAAGACGAGCCGCTGAGTCCCCGGTGCTACCCCCCGGTTTGGAGGGATGTGTACGGTGAAAAGCCGCGACCAGACGGTCCGCTTGCACATCTCCTTTCCTCACCCATGAAGCCTCGGCTAATGGATACCCTTTCCACATCACGAGATACTGTACCTGCCCCCTCCGTACCCAGGAATCTAGGATTGCCTGTATTTCATACTGGTCCCCGTGCACAGGCCCCGGAGCGTTCTCACCCGCCTTCTCTGTTATTCCCCTAGCGGGCTTTAGTAGGCTACTATGGAAGACCGGGTGGATTTTTCCTAGGAACTTTGGTAGCCGTAAACGGACGGTCACGGGGTTGATCACTTGAATCACTTGGAAAGGGCCAAGAAACTTGGGGCCTAGCTTCCTGCTTGGTACCCGTAAGTGCAAATATTTAGTTGACAGATACACCCACTCCCCGACCTTGGGGGTGTCGAAGGGCTCCCTTTTCCTGTCTGCCTGCTCCTTCACCCGTGCCTGGGCCTTCACCATCGTCTCCCTAGCGGTTTTCCAGGCGGCCCCTAATTGGTGCATCCACTCCCCAGGCCCGGTGGGTGTCGCCGCTCCCTGTCCACACTCTGGGACAGGGACGAAATCATACCCCGCCACCACCTGGAATGGTGTCAAACCCGTGCTGCTATGCACGGCGTTATTGTGGGCGACTTCCGCAAACACCAGGAGGTCTGCCCAGTCTGTTTGCTGATACGACACATAACTCCTGAGGAACCTTTCCACCGTGGCGTTGGCCCTTTCAGCGGCCCCGTTAGTGCTTGGGTGGTAACCGGAGCTGAGGCCCTGGGTAGAGCCGATGTGTCGTAGAAACTCTCGCCAGAACTGTGCTGTAAACTGGACCCCGCGGTCCGAAATAACCCGTCGGGGAACCCCGTGCAGCCGATAGATGTGAGTCATAAACAGTCGTGCCAACCGTTTGGCGGACGGCAGCCCCTTGCACGGGACAAAGTGCGCCTGTCTGGAGAAAAGGTCGATGACCGTCCAGATTACCGAGTACCCTCTGCTGTCCGGCAGCCCGACAATGAAGTCCATGGCGATGTCTTGCCATGGACGTACGGGGTCCGAAACCGTCTGTAGCAGACCCAATGGCTTCCCAACACGGGGTTTTGCTGTGGCGCAGACGTGGCATCCCCGGACGTGGTGTTCCACGTCCGCCTTCATGCACGGCCACCAAAATTGACGGCGTGCTAAGTGTAACGTTTTCAGGAAGCCGAAGTGACCGGCCTGCCTGGCGTCGTGACAACGGCGCAAAATGGCGGGGCGTAGTGCCTGAGGCACATACAGCTTATCTCCGTGCCAGGCCAAGCCGTTACGCATAGTCAGAAGTCCGGGATGCTCCTTCAGCCAGGCGTCTGTAGCTAAGGCCTCGCCCATGGCACGGGACAAATCGTCCCCCACGCTGCAGACTGCCTGGGTCGCGCTCGGGGATGCATTAGGCGGGATGAGTTCTTGTATGACTGCTTCTCGTTTGGTGTCGTATTGCGGCAGCCGTGAGAGTGCGTCAGCAAGGAAGTTCCGCCCCCCCGGTACGTACTTCAGGACGAAATTAAAGCGCCGGAAAAAGAGAGCCCATCTGACGTGCTTGGGCGCCAGCTTCCTCGGGGACTGCAGAACCTCCAGGGTCTTGTGGTCTGTCCAGACCTCGAAGGGATGGGCAGCCCCCTCCAGAAGGTGTCGCCACGTCTCCAAGGCCGCGCGCACAGCGAACGCCTCCTTCTCCCAGATCGCCCACGAACGTTCTGCCGATGACAGTTTTTTGGAAGAATAGGCACAGGGTTGCAACACGCCCTTCGTGTTCCGTTGCAACAGCACAGCCCCTACCGCGACGTCGCTGGCGTCGACCTGGACCACATGCGGACGGTCGGGGTCAGGATGTACCAACACCGGCCCCTTCGCAAACAGGGTCTTCAATGTCTCGAACGCCCGTTGACACGTGGTGGTCCATGCCAGCTTCAACCCTGGACGTGGTTTCACCCCGGAGTTCCGCGTCCGCAACAGGTCCGTCAGCGGCAAGGCTGTCGCTGCAAAACCTGGAATAAACTGGCGGTAAAAGTTCGCGAACCCCAGGAAACTCTGAAGCTGTCGCCGCATCCGCGGCGCCTGCCATTGCAGGACGGCTTCCACTTTGCGAGGGTCCATTTCTATGCCGCTCGCCGACACGCGATACCCCAAATAATCCAGCCTCGCCTTGTGGAACTCGCACTTGGAGAGCTTCACATAGAGGCGGGCAGCCAGCAGCTTCCGAAGCACCTGGCGCACGAGGGCAACGTGCTCTTCCATAGTCTTAGTGTATATCAGAATGTCATCCAGGTACACTAACACCCCGCGGTACAGGTGCTTGTGAAGCACCTGGTTTATCATCTGCATAAAAACGGCTGGGGCCCCCTGGAGTCCGAACGGCATGACACGGAACTGGAAACTGCCCAGCGGACAGTTAAACGCCGTTTTCCACTCATCCCCAGCTCTGATCCGCACCCGGTAATACGCCTCCCGTAGGTCCAGCTTCGTGAAGATGCGTCCCGTCGACAAGTGTGCCAGAAGATCTTTCATGAGTGGCAGCGGATACAGATGTTCAACGCAGACCGCGTTGACACCTCGGAAGGCGACACACAAGCGAAGCGTGCCATCCTTCTTCTCCCGAAATAGTATTGGCGCTGCTATCTTGGATCGGGCAGGTTGGATGAACCCCCTCGCGAGGTTTTTGTCGACGTAACGACGTAGCTCCTGCATCTCGCGAGGCGTCAGCGCGTACATGCGCGGTTTCGGCAGTTTTACGCCCGGCTCCAGCTCGATGGCACAATCCGTCGTTCGGTGGGGTGGCAGAGCGTCGCACTCTTTTTCGTCGAAAACCTCTGCTAGGTCGGCGTACACCTGTGGGAAGCAGGCTTCCGCCACCCCCTCTGCCCCTTGGACCCGCTCACCACCAGGCCGCTCTACAGGACCCACATATGCGTGTGGTGGTGGTTGTGGCCCTGTCCCCAACCGCAGGTGCCGGCAACCCTCCCCCCACCAGATCGTGGGACCCCACTTGTCGAGCCATGTCAGTCCCAGAATCACTGTCTCCGTCATTGATGGTACAACAAGGAAGCGCAAAGTCTCCCAGTGGGTCCCCATTTCCAATCGAATAGGACCTGTCACCCGAGTGACTGGAGCCCCCCCCAAAAGGGATCCGTCCACTTGCTGGAAACGTAGAGGAGTTGGCAGGCGGCGTACCTCCAAGCGGCCACTCGGTGCCCCGGCTGATCGCACCGGAAACACCTTATAGCCGGTCTTGGAGGCGGCACGGGTGGGCTTGCCATTGAGGCCACGGCCTTCCGACCCTCCTCCTTCGGCCTTTCGGGGGTCCTACGGGTCCCGACCACCCCCTCCGCCTTACCCCTGCATTCGCGCAGCCGGACGTCCAGTTCTACGGTGACCCGGTACCACTCCAGCAGTCGCTCGGGCACTCCACGCACCACGCACGCCCTCCGCAGCGCGCCGTCCAGCCCCGACTGGAAGTGGTGTACCAGCAAGCGTTCCGGCCAAGAGCGGAGCTTACGAGCCACCCGGCGGAATTCAGCGACATACTCCGCTGCAGGCCTGCCTTGTTGTCGCAGCCCCACCACCTCTGCCTCGGCTCTGTGAGTACGGGCCACGTCCTCGAACTGCGTCCGCAGTGACTCCAGGAACAACCCGACGTCAGCTAGTTCCCGTGCATGCTCGCCGTACAGGTCAGCCGCCCATGCCGCGGCCTCTCCCTGCAGGCTTGCTGTAATAGCCACCACCATGGCCCATTGGGAGGTATAGGCTGCACCGTACTGGTCCAGGTGGTGAATGGTGTGGCTTAGGAACATGGCAAGCCGGTCGGGGTGGCCGTCGTACGTAACCGGCAGTGGTGGAGGGCCCCAGAACACCCCCGGGCCCCAGGGGCCCCCCTGGGGCCTGGGCCCCCTTGTACCTGGCGCTTGGTGCCGCCTGCTCCATGGCCGGGCGGAAGCCCCAGCCGTCGTTGCCCACCTGGTGGCCTCTGCCTGGTCTGACATCCCGGGGCATTGTCGTTCGGCCTGAACAGCTCCCATCTCCGTCAGCCGTGATGGCGGGGCCCGAAGCCTTGGGCCTGCCAGGCGGAAACTGGGCTGGCCCACCTGGCCGGGTGTCAGCCTCTGTAGTGACCACCGCCGCGACTCCTGAGCCGGTCCCGCAGGTGACCAAGGTGCAGTGTCCTGATAGCCAAACTCCCCAAAACGGTCTCGCAACACGTCCATCGTGTAGGCCCCTGGGGCCGTAGAGTAGCTCCACTCCTCGCCTTCCTCCTCCGTCAGCCGCCGTTCCCTCCACGCCGGCACACCAGCCCGTGGACGGCCCTCACCACAGTCTTGGTCCCAACGCTCCAAGGGAGGGCTTTGCCACCCTCCCCCGCTTTGAGCCAGAGACCCTACCTCCCACCTGTCACCAGCTTCAGCCGAGGCTATAACCCCCTTGGTCTTCGGCCGCACTGCTGGCTCCTCCGACTCGCCAGGATCAGGGGGAGTTGCATCTGCAGCCCCAACAGCCCCTTCCTCCTCGGCTGCCAGATCAAGCCCCGATGGATCCTCTGCCATGCCCAAAGCGTGAGTAACAGCAGTAGGTATCCTAGAATAACGCTGACTTACTGTCACGCACGTCCTTTGCCAGGAAACAAAAGCACTCCAAAAGGAACGGGTAACAAGGTTTATTTCTTCTCCAAAGCAAACCGCGGTAAAGTCAGCGTTGAGGCACCTAGCCTCAACGCTCTTTTATCATGTTACCACACCCTAACCCCACCCCTTCAAAGCAAACCGGCATCCGCCCGCCTCCCCATAAAGACCCCACCCATCACCGTGCATAGCCACCACCCAACGTGTGCGCTGCTGCGGCCTGTCAAGCCCCCTCCCAGGTGAGTTCTGTCCTTCCGCCCCTTCGCGCGCCCCAGTCCGTGCTGGCGTTGTAGACGCTAAGCTCCCCCCGAGTCCAGTAACGGAGGGTGGCAAAACAGGCACAGCCACACACCCCTCCACAGTTTGCTGGGGCGTGTCCGCCTGTTCGCTGGGTGCAGTCTGTTGCCGCCCGGGCGCCATCCGCAGTCCAGGGTCCAGCCGCCGAGTATCAAACGTTAGCGCCGGACCGGTGGGTGCCCGGCGCCGTCCCCGGTGACGAGGCGAGCGCGCGCCCGGCGGCTGTTCGGGATCGGACGCGCCAAACAGCTGAGCGCCGGCCAGCTGCTCAGCGGGATCGCGGCAGCGTGCTCTGCGATGCCCGGGCGAAGCCACGCCCTCCGAAACAGCGTCCGGGGCTTGGGGAAGGTGCCTCCCGGGCGCGCCGATCAGCTGGGGACCGGCCAGCTGCTCGGCGGGGCTGCGGCGGCTTGCCTCGGCAGGATACGAAACCACGCCCTCCAGGGCTCGAGGAGGCGGCTGCTCGGGCGCGCCGATCAGCTGGGGACCGGCCAGCTGCTCGGCGGGGCTGCGGCGGCTTGCCCCGGCAGGATACGGGGCCACGCCCTCCAGGGCTCGGGGAGGCTGCTGCTCGGGCGCGCCGATCAGCTGGGGACCGGCCGGCTGCTCGGCGGGGCTCCGGCTGCGGCGGCACGGGCATTGTCGAGGCCCGGGCGGACGGGAGGCCGGCGGGGCTTGACAAAGAGAAGGTATTTTGTCTATAGGGAATCTTCAACTGCATCTTGAAAAATTCTGAAAGCATAGAATATAAACAATATTCCATTATCAGTAGACTCAACAGGCTATTGGCTGGGAGACCTACAGCCTCTGGAGGTACAGCAACAGCTATGGGGGTGTCCACAGCTCCCGAACATGCAGCAACAGATGGGGGCCTTGCAGCAACCAGGGGAGATGCAGCCTCCACCCACTGTTGGGGGTGCTGCAGCAGCAGTGGAGCTGACCACTGTCTCTGAAATGCAGGAACCACTGAGGGGCCTGCAACCACTGGGCATCCTGCAACAACCACCACCGGGCTGCAGGTGGGCTGACAATATCTGGGGATGCCACAACCACCTGCAGGTCATCAGCAGTGCGGATGGCAACAGCCCCCAAACATGCAGCAACCTGGGAGGCCTGCAGCACCTGGGGCTGCCATTCCAGCAGCCGCTGAGACTATTGGGGGTCATACAGCAATTGGGGATGCCACAGCCACCAGCAGTGCAGCAACAGTTGTGGGGGTGGCAACAGCCCCCAAACATGCAACAACTGCTGGGAGGCCTGTAGCAACTGGGGATGCAGCAGCCACCATGGGGAGTCCAACAATTGTTGGGGGTATAACATCCACAGTGGGGAGGCCAGCAACCACCAGGAATGCAGGATCCCTGAGCAGCACAGCAACAGCTGATGGTGCCACCACTTAGAGCAACTTTTGATGGAGAGTCGGAGAAGCTGATCTTTTTCCTCAACCAGGTGAGTTCCCACATGAACTGCTGTGCCTATTTTTACCTGAACCCAGACACTATGGTCGAGATGGTTGCATCCAACTTAGAAGGGGAAGCATCCAAGTGGATGAACAATTTATATAACGAACAAGCACCTGAATTGGGGGATCCCCATCTTTTATTTCTAGGACTGAGAGCAAGATTTGAGGATCCATCCATTGCCCTCAAAGCGGAGGAGCAAGTCCATAAGATAAGACAAGCTGGCAGACCTGCAATGGAATATGTGTGAGAGTTTCACAAGATAGCTGGCCAAATAGAGAGGTGGCCCGAGCAATCCCTAGTTCATCACTTCAAGGAGGGACTGGATGACCACCTCTCCCAGGTGTGTGTCTATCGAGCAGTCCCAAATCAATTGCAAGAATAGTACCAGGCAGCAATAAGACTGGACATCCAGCTTGCCCACTATAAGAAGCCCCCAATGCAAGAAGCCAGATGAAGGCCAGATCAACCCAAATGGCTGCCACCACCCCACTGAAAGCCTCCAACTGCCGTGGCTACTGAAAACCCCATGCCACCTGCAGGCCTACTGATTAAATGCTTCAGATGTGGACAACAGGGACATCGAGCAGTGAGTTGCCCGGTCCCTTACCCTCAACAGCAGAATAGACTGGGACCACCAGCAAGGAAAAAACCGGCCCAGTAGCCAGCAAAAGAGAAATCCAACTGGATCATGCAGGAACCCATTGCCCAAGTCACATCCCCCATGCAGGCCCAAGCCGGACCTGCTGCTGCTCTACCCTGCTATGACAGCGATGATGAAGGAGAGTACAATCCGTTGTGAGTCGACCTGTTCCGCCTTTTTCTCTACCTACCAAACTCATAATCTCTAAGACAGGGGCACAGTTAGATCTGAAAGTGCTAGTGAACTCAGAATGCTCCTGGTGCATTATTATTATTTTTTAATTCCATTTATATCCCGCCCTTCTCCGAAGACTCAGGGCGACTTACAAGCTTAGCAATAGCCTTCATTCTATGTATATGCCTGCTTATTAGGGCTTTCACACACACCCCAAGCGGCATTATTACAAAGTCAGCTTATTGCTCCCAACAATCTGGGTCCTCATTTTACCTACCTCGGAAGGATGGAAGGCTGAGTCAACCTTGAGTCTGGTGGGATGCGAACCTCCACTAATTGCAGGCAGCTGGTGTTACTTAAGGAGGCATTAGCCCACTGCTCCACCAAGGCTAGTTTGTCACTTGCCCTAAAAATGGGCATATGAGCAAAGCTGCTCTCCAAACCTGTGAGGTTTGAACAAGCTAATGGCTCCCTAATGGGAGAAACTTTAACCACGCAACTAACTGAAACCCTACGCTTAGAAACAGGTGAGCTCTGGGAGTTCATGGTGGATCCGAAAATGACTGAGGCTGTGATCCTGGTTAGACAAATGGAAACCATTTATCTGGTGGGACAAGGGAATGAGGACTGTGAAGTTACTTATAGGACCCAATCCCCACCCTTAACTCGATGGACATTACAGGAAAGCTCAGCCCACCTAACGAGCTAGTGCAAATAGCTGCCCTGTCTCAACCAGGTGAAGCCACTCATCCCTAGCGAGTACCGGGACCTAGCAGAGGCATTTAGTGAGAAAGAATGCAACACCCTGCCTCCCCACAGACCTAATGATTGAACTATCAAACTGTTACCAGAAGCTAAACTCCCACGACCGAGAATGTACGCTATGTCCCCCCTTGAAATCAAGGAGATGCAGCAGTGTGTGGACAAGAACCTAGCGAGAGGATTTATCAAATGGGCGAAGTCTGCTGTGGGAGCCCCGGTGTTATTTAAAGAAAAAAAGATGGTCGCTTCATCTCTGCATGGACTATAAAGGTCTGAACGCTGTGAGTGTGGAAAACAAATACCCCCTCCCCCCAAAGGACTTACTAACCCACTCCCCGCAAGGGGGAGTGTCTTCACTAAGTTGGACTTGAGAGAGGCATATTACCGGGTAAGGATAAAGGAGGGAGATGAGTGGAAGACTGCTTTTAACTGTCCCATGGGGATCTACCAATTTAAAGTCATGCCATTTGGACTACAGGGGGCTCCAGCTGTCTTCATGCAGCTGATTAATCAGATATTACATGATCATTTATACAAAGGAGTTTTGGTGTAATCTTGATGACGTCCTGATATACAACACAAATATGGCTGACCATGTAAAACTAGTGAGAGAAGTGCTAAAGAAACTGTTGAATGCCAAACTTTATGTTAAACTATCAAAATGTGAGTTTCACCAGACCCGACTATTATCTTGGCTACAGAATTTCCAGCAAGGGCATTGAATGGACCCGACCAAAGTGAAAGTCATAATTGAACGGCAGCCCCCAAAGACGTGCAAAGAGCTCCAGAGCTTTGTGGGATTTGCCAACTTCTACCGGAATTACTGAAAACAGGAAAAGAGGGAGAAAAGCCACCTCTGGGCCAACCACTAGCATGGACTATGAACTGTCAAACCGCTTTTGAGAATTTTTGCAGTCAAACCGGCCTTAAAGCATCCTTGCCCAGGGAAGGCCTTTGTGATTCAAGCCGATGCCAGCGACGTGGCCATTGAAGCTGTGCTATTACAAATAACCAGAGTGGAATGCTACAACCCTGTGCCTACACCTTGAAAAAATTCACTGAGTGTGAGAGGAGGTGGGCTGTGTGGGACAAGGAAGCCTTTGGAATCCATTGGGCTCTATTAAACTGGTGACACTATCTAGAAGGGAGCAAGGTGCCTTTTGAGGTATGGACTGATCACAAAAACCTAGAAGCACTGAAAATTCTGCAAATAGTCCCTGAAACAAGTATGATGGGTGCAATACTTTAGCCATTTTAATTTCACCCTAAAGTACAGCTGGGAGGAAAAAAGTTTTTAGCTGATGCTTTATCCAGACTGCCCCAGTACAAGAGCCAGCATGAAGAGATTAATGAAGCAATTATCTCTACTCCACAAACTGCTTCTCAACTCACGCCATGCAGAGTCCCACCTTCAAGAGCCCCAAACCCCAATGACCCTGGGGCAAAGAAAATAAAATGAGAGCTCCTCACTGACCAATGTTTCAAGGACAATCAAACCTCCCTAACATGCAGGGATGGTTTGGCTTACAAATGGGGAAAGATGGACTTGCCCGAGACCCTCCACCTTAACGCACTCCGACATGGCCATGATGTAAAACAGGCTGGACACTTTGGATATTTCATAACACTACACCTTATCCGCCAGCAATTTTGGTAGCCAGGATTGAAATGAGACATGGAAAACTATGTCCGCAGTTGTCCTGTATGTGCCATAATGAAAAGAATTCTGGGGAAACCCCCTGGGTTATTACAACTGGTGGTGGGCCCTTCCCAGTCATGGGAAGAAATTGCTATGGATTTTATAGTAGACCTATCTGAAAGTAGGGGAAATACGGTTATCTCGACTGTGATACATCTGTTTTCAAAGCAGACTCAATTTATTGCCTGCAAAGGGCTCCCATCTGCCCAGTGATTAACCAAGATGTTCCTGAAACACATCTACAGACTGCATGGCACACCAAAATGAATAATCTCTGACAAGGGGGTGCAGTTTACAGCTAGGTTTTGGAGGAGTTTTCTTAAACTAATTGGCTCATCTCAAGGACTATTGTTGGTCTTTCACCTGTCTACCAATGGGGTGGCTGAATCCACGAACTGAATGGTGGAACAATATCTCCAATGCTATGTGGATTATCAACAAACAAACTGGACTGTCCTCCTCCCTTTCTCAGAGCTGGCTTACAATAACTCTGTTCAGAGCAGCACTGGCTACACACCTTTTAAAATGGCCACAGGGAAAGAGTTCAGCCCAATATCCGAATACTCTCCACTTCCCAAACTCTTGATCAATGGGTGAGAGCGTGGGAAGAAGTCTGGAGAACCATGAAAACTGCTTTGAAAAAGGCTTCTGAGACATATAAAAAACAGGCAGATTAAAAAAAGGGCTCCTAAAGGACATTCTAAATTAGGGAAAAGGTTTATTGGTCCACAAAATATTTATAGCTTAAGTTACCTAGTAAGAATCTAGGACCGAAGTACCCATTGTAAAAATTATTAACCTGGTCATGGTAGAACTAAAACTTCCCAGACTCTTAGGGAAAGTTCACCCTGTATTTCATTGTAGCCTGCTGAAAACTTTTCGGGATTCCACCTTAAGAGCTCCCCCTAAGAAGGCACCTGGACCTCTCATAGTAGCAGGACAGACTCACTATGAAGTGCAGTGTATTCTTGATTCTAGAATTTTTAAAGGGAAATTGCAGTACTTAGTGCAATGGAAGGGGTATCTGTTGTCTGAAGCCACCTGGGTGAAATCTAGCAATGTAAAAGCTGACAGACTCATTAATAGATTCTGTAAGAAACAGCCTTAAAAACCTAGAGACAACCCTTAACCTATGATTTTGTTTACATTACAGGATTTGTCCTTTTTGCAAGGGGGCCCGGATGTCAACGCTGATAACATCAGATGTTCTTGCTTTGACAACAGATGGGAATGCAGCCATTTTATCTACTGCTTTTAGAATTAGTTGCTGCTGAGAGGGGGAATAGGGATGAGAGTCCAGCTAGTCATAATAATAATAACTTAGTTGTGGGAACCCAAGGACATTGGGCCCAAAGCTGATAGTGTTTTGGCTGGCTAGAGAGCTGGGGAGAAAGCCCGCACTTCAAGCTAATTGGGGAATGTGATTTATGACTTTTTATTGGAGGAAGAAATTACACTTTGTTACTTTGTATCCGGGGGAGGGGAATTTAGTTTGTGTTTTCAACTATGTAGTGCCGATACTTTGTTTCTCTAATAAAAGATTCTTTAAGGTAAACAATGCCTCGAAGTTCTTTTGAAGAGTTTCATCTGTCGGAACAATGACACTCTTCTTATTTTCCTGATAAAACACACACTAAGCCTATGAACTCTGCTAAATTTTGGAAAGGTTCATTATATTTTGATGAAATGCATTCAACCATTGCTTGTAAAATGATACATTAGATCAATTATTTTGTGCTGTAGATCAAACAAATCAGTTTTATTATAGTTTCCCATAACTATAGTCTATTTTTTTAAACAAAACCTTTATAAAAGGCTTTTGCCAAAAGAAACAAGTTTATACAAATGCTATTTTATTTCAGCATCAGATAGATATGATCCCACTATAATCAATGTACTCCTTTTTATATCTCTGAGACTTAAAAAAATTGGAACTGTAATTAGAAAAAAATTGAAATATAATAAAATCACTGGGTTTATATCTTAGCTATTAATTAAGAAAGTTTAAGTAACTAAATGTATATGCATAAACATAATGAATTTATTTCTCAGGAAATTATAGTTGATTACCATTCTATATTAAATATTCCCTCTCACCATTCCCATTAGAAAACTAAAATTACTTTTTAGAATAGTTTGGCACAAGCCATGAGCTGTTTGTTGTACACAAAATGTTGCAGCTCCAACCGTGTTTGCCCTAAGCAGCATCTAAATAGGAACATTGGGACATGAATTTCATCTGTAGCAGAAGCATGGGAAAAAAACATTTGGTTTTGAATGAAAGGTGCTGGTTTTTTTCTGCACACTGCTATTAGTTTATGTTGCATGAAAAGTTGGGGTGGGAGGAAGTATAGCAAAAGCATTGAGGTATGGTCTGTCCTGGTCAAGAGATAATGTACTTTGCCTAAAAATTCTCATAGAAACCTGAGCTTAATTCCTTCCATATCTTAATTTCAGTGTCCCAAGTTACTGTATTTGTAGCATAAGAACTTTTCTCAATATTTACCTATAAATTGGGAATATCATATTACAAACTCATAAAAGAACCTATTAGAATCAAGCATGAAGTAAAAAATGTCACAAACATTCCTGCTCCATCGTCTAAAATATAGTTTTGAAGATTAATCCAAAGATTAGTTGTTGCTTGGGAGGGGCTGTTTGCCTGGTGAATTTTACTTTCTGTAACATTCAAACAGGGCTTCACTTTCTTTCTTTTCTTACCTTCTGTAATTCTTCTACCTTTGTCTTGTTTTTCTTTCCTTCCTGTCCCAGTGTAATTACTTCTTACTCATAACCATCTCTGTCCCTAGTTCCTTTTCTTTTGTGCTGTGTCTACAGGAATGAAAAAAGGAATGTATCTGAGGGTGTGTAAGGATAGGATTTAATTCAATCACACAAAGACTGAGACAGTCAAAGTAAAAATTATTGCTATTTACAAAGGTTCATAATAAACACTGGGAGTTGGGAGTGGGAGGCACTGTTTTGCAGTGGTTCTCCTCCTATCTCCTGGGCCGTTCGCAATCGGTGTTGATGGGAGGGCAGAGGTCTGCCCCGAGGCCTCTCGTTTGTGGAGTCCCTCAGGGGTCGGTTCTCTCTCCCCTCCTGTTCAACATCTATATGAAGCCTCTGGGTGAGATCATTCGTGGTTTCGGGGTGGGGTATCATCGGTACGCTGATGATACCCAACTTTTTCTCTCCACCCCAAACCAACCCAGTGATGCCCTCGCCGTGATGTCCCGTTGCCTGGAGGCGGTCCAGTTCTGGATGGGGAGAAACAGGCTTCGTCTCAATCCTGCCAAGACTGAGTGGCTGTGCATACCAGCATCTCGGACTAACCAGTCTATTCCACCTTTAATGATGGGGGGTGAGGTGTTACCCCCCCGTCGATAGGGCTCGCAACTTGGGTGTCCTCCTGGATTCACTTCTCAGTTTTGAAGACCATATAGGAGCCGTGACCAGGGGGGCCTTTTGTTCTGTACCAGCCTGCTACCGGCCCTGCAGCAAAAGCAGGGACAACCCCTTTACAAACGGCAAGAGGCTGGAATAAAGCCTGATAAAGAGCTGGCATTGTCCCAGGAAAGCAGGAAACAGTTCTGGATTGCCAGTAAATTTATCCGGCATCACAACTTGGCATTTTCTCCTGGGTGGGGGTGATGGTGGGGGTGCAGCATGGACCTGAGCTTGCAGTTGAGCCACCTGAGCTGCCAGCAAAGTGAGTTGCTGGGTGAGCTGGGCATTCTCAGCACGTAGCTGCTCCATAATAATAGTAAGGGGTGGGAGGCTGAAGGCAAACTGTTCTGTACCAGCCTGCTACCGGCCCTGCAGCAAAAGCAGGGACAACCCCTTTACAAACGGCAAGAGGCTGGAATAAAGCCTGCCAAATTTATTAACATAAAACAGAGCAAGACAAGACACCAACCATGAAACAGGAGCTATGAAACAGGAACTATCCAAGCGGTTGCCTTCAGCAAACCAGCCCTCCCACACATTCCCCTTAAATACAGTTCAGGGCGTGGCCTCTCTGTGCCTCCTTCCGAGGTGCCCCATTGCCTTCCTCTGTTTACTCCTGATTGACTGCCTCCTGCGTCGGGCGTCCTTGAACAGGGCCAGCTGTGGGTCATCTTCATCCACGCTGTCAGGCTCACACAGCTGGGTCTCTGTCGTGACCAAGTGGGAGGGGCCCAGCTGAGGGTTCTGTGGAGCCTCAAGGCCATCATCATCAAGCTCTTCAACACCCCCTCCTCCTCCTCTGAGTCGTCCGACCCAACTGCCGAACCCACAGGCTGACCCTGAATCACAACACCTTTGCCCATGTTCGCCTGGTGTGCCAGTTGCAGCCCTACCTGGACCGAGATGCCCTGTGCACAGTCACTCATGCGCTCGTGACCTCCTGATTGGACTACTGCAACACTCTCTACATGGGGCTGCCCTTGGGGACCACCCGGAGGCTTTAGCTGGTGCAGAATGCAGCCACGCGGGTTTTGATGGGGGTTTCCCGATACTCCCATGTAACACCTCTGCTCCGCGAACTGCATTGGCTTCCGGTTGCCCTCCGGGTGAGATTCAAGGTGCTGGTGATGACCTATAAAGCCCTAAATGGCTTGGGTCCGGGATATCTGAGGGAACACCTGCTGCCGGCATCAAGCTCCCTTCATCCTGTGCGCTCCCACACGGAGGGTCTTCTCAGGGTACCGCTGGTAAAAGATTGCCTGCGGACAATACCCAGGGGGAGGGCCTTCTCTTTGGGTGCGCCTGCCCTTTGGAATCAGCTGCCTGTAGAGCTTAGGACTGCCCCTGACCTTCATTCATTCCGCCGGGACCTGAAGACCTGGCTCTTTGAGCTCTCTGGCCTGGTCTGAGAATATTAATTGGGGTTTTAACTGTATTTTAACTGGGGTTTTATTGCAAGGTCTATATAATCTTTTTAATTAATTTTAAGTTTTGTAATTGTTGTATTGTTTTTTTTTAAAAAAACCTTGTGAACCGCCCGGATTCCTACGAGAGAAGGGCGGTATATAAATTGAATAAATAAATAAATAAATAAATAAATAAATAAATAAATAAATAAATAAATAACTAGTGAAGTTTGTGTCATGTTCTTATGCATATGTAAATATCTAGCTAATTAATTAACAAAAATATGGAACAGGTATTAAGAGTCATTCTAAGCGTTTCTTAAAGTTTCTGAACTGTCAAACAGACAAAATGAGCCTTCTTTCTTTTCCTAGTGTTACTTATGTAATTTTAGGCTTTGTAATGCTAATTTCCTCCTTAGTTAACCTTGTTTTTGCTTTCAAGAAACAAAAAGGTGCAAAAGAAGGATATGCTTATGCTCGTATTGAGTAGAGAGGAAGATCCATTACCCAGCAAATGATCAGATAAATATAGTAAGAGTCCATATCAAGAAGGAATTTGCAAAACTGCCTCACAAAGCTTCCCATCCTTCATTTATCAGAAATATAAAAAAAGGTGGGAAGCACATTCAATTTTGCAAGGTTCTATTACTGTAGCTTTTCTGATAAAACTAGCATTAGGTCCTTTTTGTCTGGTCTATCTTATAAGGATGACAGTACTTTTCTCCTAACCTAGCATTTTTCTCTGCAATGAACTGACAAGGAATTCCAGGAGGTGTGATTGGTGGGAAACTGCATAGAAAATTTTGTGATTATGAGTCTAGTTTCCCAAGAAATATATCATATTTAATTCACAGTACTCTAGCAGTTTTGATGTAATTAAGTTCTTCAGTTGTTCTAAATAAGCCATTAGCAATTTAGAATTGAGAATAGCCCCATTTAGTATTGCTTTATGTTATCAAATAAAAATGTTGTGGTAGGCAAGAACATGGTCTAGTGTGAACAAGATTTTGCAGCAAACATCAGATACAAGTAACATACTTAACTGGCAGCAGTCACCACTAGCCAAAGTCAGTCATACCTCATTAATCTTAGTCATCTTATCAATTAACAATGAACCCATTCAAAGATTCTAAAAGTTACAGTTGTTATTTTTTATTTATGTAGTTATTTTAAATTTTGTTGAATAAAAATCATAAATATTTTTTTCTCAAAGGTGAGGAATAAAATGAAAATAAATTACACATGTTAAAATAATAAAATCTGAAACAGTAGTCATTTAAAAAAGATATCTAATTACAAAGTATCTAAATTTAGAATGGACCTTCAGCACATGCAAGCTTTTTTACACCATTTCTGAAATTAAAGAATGCCAGAATATTGCCAGGCAAAAGGTAGGAAGCTGTTTGACAAATATTAAATGTTAGTAAAGTAGCATATGGATCACTAGTTCAAAAATTCCATTGTTTTTGTTTTGGTAACTTTTGGTAAACCACTGCTTTTCTGTATGGGAATGTCATGACAAAGTTGTTTTCCTTTCTGTCAGTAAACATATTCTGAAATTATTTTTATCTGCCTGTTTGAAAGAAAATCTTCATCAGGGTCCAGTCCAAGCCGGAAATAAACAAAATGAAGACTGCTTTAAAAAGAAGGTTGCAGTTTATTGAAGAGGAGAGCCAGACAGAAAGATGTCTCTGGGAAAAACTGACCACATGTAGCAGGGAGTGGTAGGTTTTTATACCTTCTGGGACTCTTGAGAAAGTTTCCTGTTCCTGTTTGAGGCTTTGTATTTCCTGTGTCATGTACTTTGACCTAAGTCTGAGTGTGCCCTTTTGGTATTGGTGGGTTAAGCCTATTATGTCTCCTGTCCTTAGAATTTGGGTGGGGGTATGTAGATTTTAGGTATCTTTGTCTTCCTAATAGCTACCTGGCTCCAACCTTCCTGAATGGATTATTACATCTGCATTTCTAAAAGCTAGCCTCTGCCTAGTTTCTGCCTGGGTTAGAAGGGCTGGGGCTGGTTTCTGGGGGCTGGTTTCTGTCTTTTTAAAAAGATCTTCTCCATTATTCCTTTGGAGAAATATATTCTGCCTTTTTAATATTTCCCCAAATATTTCTTTCTCTGGATTCTTCCCACATGCCTTTTAAACTCTTTTTTCTAGCTTGAATCAGATTCTAAAACTTTAGAATCACTGGAACAAAATTTTAAACATTTGTATTAGTTTTCTGCAAAAAAAAAGGTTTGGGTTTCTGTAATTAGATCTGATGGATTGTCAAAATTGTTGGACTTGTTCAAATTCTATTTGTAAAAAAAAATCAGAGCTTTTAAAATTCCCAAACCAAAGATTTTCTTCCCTGTACTACTGAAGCAACTTCTGTAATGGATCTTTTACTGGTGGCCATAAACCATATATGGAAATAAATGAACTGAGATCTGTCCCATAGCAACTATTGCTAATTTTGGCAGTTCATGACTTCTCATTTGTAGTGTAGCATGGTGTCCTGCAACATTGTTTCCAACTGAAAAGACAGACCCTACAAATAATGAACATAAGAAACTTCAGATAAGATTTACTCAGAGTAGGATGCAAGTTCAATAAAGATAAAATGAGAAGCAAAAGAAAAAGAAAAAAAAGATGGAAAGGTTTTCTTTTTTTTGCACTTTAAAACTAGGAAGCCAAACTGAGTAACAATCTCTGAAAATTGACATTCTGAAATCTCACTTGCCAAAAGCAAATGGCAAGACATTTATGTAACAGAAGTGGGTCAATGATAACATCTGTTCTGATGCACAGATGGAAATTCAAAATGGACTTTCTAAGGAATTTCTGGACTATATAAATTGTCAGTGAAACATAACATAGTGAGTTCTCTTTTTGTTTAAACAGGTCCTCAGATGATTGCTCATTAGGCTGTGAAATCATAGAGTTGAAAGAGATGCTCAAAGTTATGGGGCCCAATCTCCTGCTAATGCAATGAAAACTAATGCAAGATGCTGACTTAGCATTCCAGTGGAAGACTGTCCAGCCTCTTTAATAAATCTAAATTCTTTTTTCCTGGGCTAAGGATGCACCTGATCCTTGTTGAATGAAATGTTTTCTGAGAGGTGACCAATGCACTAGGGAGCTCTCAGAATCTGCTGCTAATAGCGGTCTGATCTAGGATGAATGAATATATAAGTTTCTCAGTATCTCCATTTTCAGAATATAGTATCATTTCAGCCCATTTTGCATTGTTTATGAATACTGCCCTTCCCCCATGAAAAAAAACAAACAAAAACTTCTCAGTAAAACTTCATATGGTCATGTTTTAAAATGTAGGCAGATTTTTGTTATGGATTTCAGAAAGGGTTATATTCCCATATAGCTTCAGAAAATACAAAGTCAATAAACACACACATATATAAAATCTGAATTATTTTTCCCTCTGTTTCAACCAAAGCTCTCCTTAATTATCTTTATTTTTCCCCTTTCAATGCTCCAATCAAACTGGCTAGCTAGATCTGATGGGTATTTTTTGTTTTGATTATAATAGCAATTCCATAGTAGTATTCTATATCATTGCATAAAAGTGAAATATAAAGTTTATCAATCTGTCTCAAAACACATGATTAGGGGAGAAGAATAATGACTTTTAGCATTTTAATTTATTGATTATTTATTTACATTAGTCTACATTTGACCTAAAACAGTCTGAGAAAATGGGACTAATGAAAAGAAAAAGATATGACATAAACAACATTAGTTGTTTATTTGATTTTATTGGTAAATTTTAAGTACTCTTATTGTTCTTCCACATGAGTGCTTTAGTAGTTTTATACCTGTATTATCTCATATTGTCATACATATTTGATAACTGATGTAATTTAGTTTATTTCTAGTTCTGCTCCAGTGTATATATAACTGCACAAGAAATGTGGTCATTTTTTTTTGCCCTTCTCTATAGGGATATCGCATTGGGCCAAAAGAGTATCATTTCTACATGAAACCGCTGGGTGAGATCATTCGTGGTTTTGGAGTTGGGTATCATCAATATGCTGATGATACCCAACTTTTCATTTCTACCCCAAACCACCCCAGTGATGCCCTCGCTGTGATGTCCCATTGCCTGGAGGCGGTTCGGGTCTGGATGGGGAGGAACAGACTTCAGCTCAACCCCGACAAGACTGAGTGGCTGTGCATCCCGGCATCCCGGGACATTCAAAATGTTCCATCTCTTTCTATGGGGGGTAGGTTTTTACCCCCCGTGGATAGGGCTCGCAACTTGGGAGTCCTCCTAGACTTACGGCTTACTTTAGAAGATCATATAGTAGCCATGACTAGGGGGGCTTTCGCCCAGGTTCGCCTGGTGCGTCAGTTGCGGCCCTATCTGGACCGGGATGCCCTGTGCATGGTCACTCATGCGCTCGTGACCTCTCGTCTGGACTACTGCAATGCTCTCTACATGGGGCTTCCCTTGAAGACCACTCGGAGGCTCCAACTGGTACAGAATGCGGCCGCGAGAGTTGTCTTGGGAGTTTCCCGGTACTCCCATGTTACACCTTTGCTCCGCGAGCTGCATTGGCTACCAGTTGTCTTCCGGGTGAGGTTCAAGGTCTTGGTGATGGTTTTTAAGTCCTTATATGGCATGGGTCCGGAATACCTCGGGGACCACCTGCTGCCGGCGTCGACTCCCCTCCGCCCTGTGCGTTCCCACAGAGAGGGCCTCCTCAGGGTGCCTCCGGTCAGAGAATGTCGGTTGGTGGCCCCCAGGGGGAGGGCCTTCTCTGTGGGTGCCCCGGCTTTATGGAACCAACTGCTGGTGGAGCTCCAGATGGCACCGGATCTCCGCTCCTTCCGGCGTGGGTTAAAGATCCATTTATTCGAACAAGCTGGCCTGGCCTGAGTGGGGAATGTCTGGGTTTTTATGGGTTTTTACATTTGATTGTTTTAATTGGGCAATTTATTTAATCTTTTTTAACTTTTGTATTTCTATTTGTATGCCCTGTTCACCGCCCTGAGTCCTTCGGGAGAAGGGCGGTATAAAAATCCAATAAATGAAATAAAATGAAATGAAATTTCCATAAGCGTCATTAATGCACTACAGAGACTATGCCTTTATTGGCTTTGCTCCTCCCTCTCATAGCAATTGTTTCCCTCCCTGTCTTTGAAATCATTAGGCATACAGTATGTACATAGAATGAACTTCTGTTATTGGACAACTTGAATGAAGAATAGATTTGCTTATGTTATTCTCAATGTTTCAAGAATAGATTTTCTTATATTATTCTCAATGTTTAAAGATCAGCAATAGTAAAATCAGGGCTTTTTTCTCATAGAACGCTTAGAACGGAGTTCCGGCACCTTTTTTGGATGGAACCTTGTAGGGTAGGCAAGGCGGGTTGTATGACATGTGTGAGTTCCGGCACCTTTTTCTTTTACAAAAAAAGCACTGAGTAAAATGAACTGCAAGAAGGCTTCTGACTGCTGCTGAGGGACTTGGGGATGGAAATGATGGCATTATGAACGGATCCTTAGAGACTTCTGGTCTTAGTTCATTTAACTAGGATTCGGGAATAAAGAGTTGAATAAATGCTTTCCTGTCCTTAGAACCTCAATAATATTAAGTACTTGTGAGTATTATTCATTGGATTTTAAGCTAAATAAAATCATTTAAATTAGTCTAAGTCAGTGCTTTGTAACAGCAAAGTGTAAATACCAATGCATCATTCAAAGGCACTGTTTGGACTATGTCAGGAACTGTCTACATATATTTTGGCTTTTGAAAGCATATTGACTCTATTAGTTAGCCAATAAAATCTACCCTGATGTCTCTATGTCATGTATTTTCAGTAAGAGATGCAAGAGATTTTAAAATCCCAACATGTGGTTTCTGAGGTCAGAAGCTCTAGTTTCATGAACCGACAAGAGGAATAGGGCTTAAGCAGGGGTTTTGTGGGGGGTGGGGGGTGGGGGAGAGAATTCTTGCAGCTACTCAGTGCTTTTTATTCAAATTTAAGGACCTTCCTAAACATGCCATTGGGATTCCTCCATTTACTTTCTCTTAGCAAGGTTCTGGATAAAGTACAACTGAAAAAATTCTTCTCTCCCACTTATTCCTCCACTGCCCACATTTGCCATTTAATCATTTTATGGAAGATGTTCAAAATTATCCTCTAGAAGCGAATGGTTACTTTCCTGGCTTCTGCACAAAACCTTCTTCCCAGACTTGAATCAAGCTAAGTTTTTTAAAAAAAGAAAAAAATACATTCTTGTCTCTGAAGAATTCCTGGCCCAAATGGTCTTTGGATTCCTGTTCTGGCAACTTCTTTCAGGCCTAGCAAATGGTCTGTTCTCACATGCCTAGTTTATGTAACAATTGGCACATAATTAAAGGATAAAAGGTGTTCAGTCTAGGTTTTCTTTCTTCACAGAAGCACTCTGAGAAAAAAATATGTCTTGAACATAATTATGAAAAGCAAGTTCTTTTGCGTTTGCTACCACTTGCCACCAAAGACCTGTGCCATAATCCCCCCAACCACTTTCCTTGGTCAAAACTTGTGTTCAGGCTATGGCTCTGAAAGTTCACAATATCTCTGGTTGTGTTGTGTTTTTCCTCCTTTCTTTGAAAGTTTTTCCTATAAAGATTTTGAGGCGCACATACTCATAAGACGGTGGCAGCTTTAACAGCCTTGAAGAGAATACAATAACTTCTGTACATCTGCTATAACATCCTTAAGCAATTTGCTATAAGCATCTTTCTTTCTTTCTTTCTTTCTTTCTTTCTTTCTTTCTTTCTTTCTTTCTTTCTTTCTTTCTTTCTTTCTTTCTTTCTTTCTTTCTTTCTTTCCACCTAATTAGCTTAGTACCTATTTGGAGATAGCATCAGTGGTGTTTTTATCATCCAGTTTTTATTAAGTGAGCTGTTGCTGAGACGAATAGGGTCCTTTATAATGATGAAGTCTTTTTTACGCTTATTAGTCCTTAAAGCAAGCTTCTTCTTGTAGAACAAAGTTACCTTTTTTTTATTCCTTCACTTACAATTGGAACAAGTGAAACAGGTTTTTTTTCTCTCCCTCTTCTGAGCTGAAGTATTTTATTAAAAGTTTTAGCGACTTCAATAAGAGCAAGATACTTGTGCCTTTAATCATTTCATTTTTAAAATAGAACCTTATATTTTTCACATCTTCAACTGTCCCAGGGGGCAGCTAGGGCATCTTTAGCAACATTAATTTCTCTTTATGACAGTATGTGTGTGTGCCCCAGGTCATCAGAACTGCCTAAAATGTCTGGGAGAGTAGATAATGAAGAGGTTATTAGAATTGTAAACAAGAACAATTTGGTAATTATTTTTTCCCCATAGTAAGATTGTGGTCTTAATAGTGAAGTAGCAAAAGTGTCATAATTTATTGATAGCATTAGTCACTGGATGCTACCCAAATTATATTCAAAGCAGCCTTTAATAGGGCAATCATAATTTAATTGTTTATGTTTATTTAGTTTGTTTTAAACTATCACATGTCCATAAACTATTGTTTTCATCAGTACCTTAGCCAGTTATGGATGACTAATGCTGTCATTCAAGATGTTTACAACATGTTAAAGTACATTTCTTTTAATGAACCAAACTTATCTCTGAAAAGTATTATGAGTGATTGTTAATATTTTTTAATTCTTTTTTTTTTTAAAAAAAGAATGAAACCCAAATGCCTTCTGCAATAGAGAAGTTTCCATTTTGCTGGCTTCCCTATGCTTTCGTTCTCCCTTTCTCCCCCTTCTTTGTCTTATTTTTCTACTAGTCTCTGTCTCTTACTGTCTTTTTCGTTCATCTCTACGTGAAAAGATTTTATGACTTCAAAACAATAAAATTGTAGGATATAAGAAACAGGGTACAATTTGTATTGTGTTTAAAATGTGGGACACAGGTGTAAAGTGAGATGACACAAATGAAACTAATCTCACTATTTTAACATGCAGTCAAGGGGGGGGAAAGATCCTATACTATATTTATGATTGTGTCTTCAAATCATCTTTTTGTTATTGCTTCTTGGCATTATAAAGTCCATACAGTATATCTTTATAATGCTATAATTCCTCTTTAATTGTCCTGTTAGTTTATGCTTTTTAATTACCAAACCCTGTAGAATCTCATATTTTACAGTTTTAACCATCCAAGCAGATATTTAAAAAGGTTGGATATACACAGAAATCTGGCTTAATTGTTCATTGTTGTTTGGATTAAAATGCATGTGATCCTTTCTGACAGAATTCACCCATCATCATTTCTCTTCACATTCAAGACAACAGTATCTTCCTTATCACTGGCTTTCAAAAATAAAATCATTTTCTCAGAAATTGTGTTCTGGAACTAATGAGTCCCAGGCATTGTACTTGCTTCAATATTTTCTGCAGAGCTGGAGATGATATCGCTTTAAGGCTTGGTGGGATCATTCCCAAGACAGCTCTCACTCAGCCTTGATACAAACCGAAAGGCTAAAATGAGCACTCGTCTATTATTTAGGCACCTGTCTGGAGGTTGGAAGAAATCCCACTTGGGCCGATTTAGCCAAAGGAAGAAGGACTAACCACCTTGCTTTCTGCAGCTAATAAGTCATGAAAGAAATGAAATAATTACTTTTTTTCCCATCAGTATGTGGCTCGCTGTTTCATCCTACATTTCTGTTTTGTTTTATTTATTCAGTCCCCACCTTGCTCCGATAAGCAACACCCTCTGAATGCTGGCGGTGATTCACAGCTATTTCCTTCAAAATTGTCAGTGAAATGCATGAGTGTATTTGTATGTGTGTCTATCATCTAATCTATATCAATCTAACTGTCTATTATCATCTATCTATCTATCTATCTATCTATCTATCTATCTATCTATCTATCTATCTATCATCTATCAATAATCTATCATCTATTTCTAGCTTTTATCTATACTTATGTGTATATCATTCACACACACAGTCATAGAGACACAGACATTCAGATGCAGATGAAGACACAAACACAATCTTATACAGACATACACACAAGTCCTCATTTTGTAAAGTAAAATTACTTTTCAGTAATTTATCCACTGCAGCCTCCCCCCCTGCCCCCCTGCTGGCTGGTCAGGAGCTATCAGATATCTTGCAGCTGCCGGCTAAAGCTGGGCCATTTTTTTTTTCCACAGGACAGGCAGTTAGTTAGTAGAGCCATCAGTGTGGCATCTGTCATCCTGCTAGGCCCAAATTGTTTTCTATGATGGATGTCACAATCTGTATGATCAAAATAGGAGCCCTGCTGCTTTTAATTGCAAAATCGGAGTACTTGCACATTTGTTATTATGTGGAGGTTATTACCTCACACAAAATGAATTAACAGGTGAAAATAATTGATGAGAAGAGTCTCGGGATTTTTAGCCTCTTCAAAGGGACTTTGTAATTATGGCATAATGAATGTTCGGAGACATATCTGTGGGGGGCAGCATTAGACCACCAAAGAGCTCTTTAGATTGATGATAAATTCTCTGAATTCTACTGTAATACTGCTTAAATTTACTTAGCAATTAGTTTAATAGGCCTACATGATTCATGATAATGTAGTGCGAATTTTTAAATAAGTTTGCTTCATCCATCTATAAATTAAGCCGCTTACCTCAGCTTCTTCCCAAGGTGATGGAATATGTTAACTAATCAGACTTCAGAAACAAAGATGATGTTGGACAGGGATGGGGGTTCTTTGAATACATTTCTGCACAAATGCAATGCCGCTTGTGTCTTAAAGTTAGCCTAAAGCTGAATCAAAATGTCCTTAGCTCTCCTCTACATGTTTGGCAAGAATCTTCTTTCAAACTGCCAAATGGGACTGAATAGTGAATGTTTGTGTTTGCATCCTGAACTGTGCTCAGAGAAAGACAAGTGCTGTCTCAAACCTGCCAATATTTTAAGCTCTGGGGAACAAGGCAGGCACTGAGCTATCGGCACTGGGTATGGCTAAGAAAAGATCCTGAATCTAATGACTAAAGGAATGGGCGATCTCCCTACTAAAAGGTAAAGGTAAAGGTTTCCCCGCACATGTGTGCTAGTTGTTTCCGACTCTAGGGGCCGGTGCTCATCTCAGTTTCAAAGCCGAAGAGCCAGTGCTTGTCTGAGAACATCTCTGTGGTCATGTGGCCAGTATGACTAGACGCCAAAGGCGCACAGAATGCTGTTACCTTCCCACCGTAGTGGTCCCTATTTTTCTACTTGCATTTTTACGTGCTTTCGAACTGCTAGGTTGGCAGAAGCTGGGATGAGTAACAGGCGCTCACTCTGTTACACGGCACTTGGGATTCGACCTGCCAAACTGCTGACCTTCTGATCGACAAGCTCAGCATCCTAACCCACTGAGCCACCGCGTCTCCCTACTAGCCTGGTCTAATTTCTTAGGTATCTGCCATATGTTTATTGTGTCTAATAATTGTAGAGAAATATGAACATGTGAACAGTCAAGCTTCAGATCATTTATTGCTCAAAACTCATTCCAGATATGGATATGATTCAAACCAATTTGTGCTGAAGTACACTAATTTAATCCTGGCCCTTTCCTTCTTTAGGCTGGGTTTATGACATGTGTTTGCTAATATTGGTGATATGGATACTGCTTTCATCCATTGACTTAATTAAGACAGCAAACACAGTTTTTTTAGGGAATAAATGCATTATATAAAGTTTTACAAGTGAAGTTGAAACACACATATACACATATGCACCCTCTACTGTTAAGGTCCTTGCTCTCCTACACAGAGCAATATATTAATGAACTTTTCTGTCATCAGCCTGCTGTCTTTTTCAAAATTTATCCAATGTAAATAAACAAACAAATAAGAAATTGCTATGCTACAGATGCCAATCTCCAGTATTAGCTTTACTTCCATGCTTAACCCTGGGCTCCACGTGGGTGACTAGTGCTTTATTTAAAAATATAATAATCTTTCTAGTAATAAGTACATTTAAGCTCCTGGTAGTAGTGGAATCCTACCAAGTAAGAGACAGTCATGTGGAATATCATTACCACATTACCTGTTTGTAAATGAATATATTATCATTGACTTCATCCCCATGGCAGTTATTTTGTGAGTTTCTTTTCCTAGCACTTTGAAGTCTAAAATAAATCTACGTCTTACAAATAGTGCATGCTTATGTATGTCTGCATAAAACTACAAGATGGGATTGATTTAATTAGTTGTTTTGTTTTATTCTATTCTGTTGTACTCTGAATGGATTTTCAAGTATGCTTCTCTGGATCACTGTCCATAATTTGGTGCATTGAAAATACTTTCATGTATTAAAAATCAGCTCATTGACAACTGGGAAATTTATCTGATTGTGGAGCCCTTGATATTTTCTGAGCTTGTTTGTTTGCCTGCAGATGTTTCATTACCCATCTAGGTAACAACAACAATGGTTTATTTGATTGTTTTATTAGATAATACATAGGGGAAAAAAGTTGAAGACCAGAAGTCAATTAAGTTTCAGTGGTATATAAACTGGATCTGAAGCTGGAACAAAGATGCAATTTTTGATTCCATCCCCAATATTACACCCTTTTGATTTCAATATATTGAAAATAGTCATTTATAAATACATTTCTATGTATGAACACTTGTTTGCATGAGATGGCTTGCAATTTATTTGGGATGCTTTTGCACCTGTAGAATCTGAGGAAGTAGAGGGGACTTTCTTTGATCCTAGTCTGCTACATGCAGATTAGACCCCTGCCCCTTCTGGAGGTTGAAATAATTGAGGAGTTGGCAGAGTGGCAGATATGTACAACAGTTAATGCTCCTTGTGCAAAGGGGAAGTGCCAGCAGTCCTGAAACAAGTGCTGATCTTCCCTTTGTTCAAGAGGTCTGTCATGGATCCACTATATATAGATATCATGAACCCAGAATTCAAGTTCCCCTCTGTCTACTGGTTTCAGGAATGGGGACAAAGCTCAAACACAAAACAAACAATCAAGCATCCAAGCAAGTAAGCAAGATAACATTCATCCAGAGTTTCAATGGTTCTGGGATTATAAAATATTTGGGTCTTAATAGGGTTGATCTCCATTATGGGGAATAGGCTTGCATAATGGATGTCTTTTTAGACTCTCAGATCCTGTTAGAGAACCAGCTGTAGACTAATGCAACAAAGGTCTTCACTTAAATCTAGCTTATATATCTGTTGCAGGTTTATATAAAAACAAGGGGAAATGAAGATCACTTTTGTCTTTCTTATCTTCCAAACTGAATACTTTAATTCTGCCTATAAAGACCATCAGGAAGGCCCAACTGATGCAAAATGCAATGGCCTGAATGCTTAAGGAATAGTCCCACTATTGCTGTCCTGTGGTTCCCAAACACAGTACAAAGTACAGTTAGCATCTATTAGCATCTATCTAGCATCTTATGTGGCAGGGCTTGGGTATCTGAGTTTGCCTGTCTGAGATAGATATAGCTTCTAAACCCAAGGGAACAGAGAATACCTGCTTGAGAATCCATTCATTTTTTTAGATATACAGTACATGGACACTCGTCTTGTCTCTGAGGGATTAACAATCGCTATTATATATCAGGATGTGTAGCAGGAAGGGCCTCCAAAGGGCAGTCTTTACAAGGTCTCCTTTTTTTCCTAATCAGCTTCTGTTTTAATGGTTTTCTAAAACTTTATACACATTTGGTTCACATGGAAAGCTTATGCAATCTGATTGTTACCACAGCCTGCTGGGGTAGATATGCAATTACATTACATTAAATATTTACATTATTTATATTTGACAACATAACATAACATAACATAACATAACATAACATAACATAACATAACATAACATAACATAACATAACATAACATAACATAACATAACATAACATAACATAACATAACATAACATAACATAACATAACATAACATAACATAACATAACATAACATAACAACATAACATAACATAACACTGTATTGCATTTTTATTGTTTTCTTTGGCTTATTTTCTTCTTGTTGTTTCTATACTGCTTAGAATTCCCCAGGATCGAAGCAGGCAGACAGGTGGTAGACAGAGAGACAGACAGACATATAGTTGAATTTAGTGATAAGCATAGATTACTTTGGGCCAGTCTTTTTCTCTCAGCTCAACTTTCTTAGAGAATTATCTTTGTCAAACTAATATGAGGGTATGTCCGTTCCTGGGTAAAAAGTAAGGTAAATCTAAAGACTGAATAAATGCAACCTTGAATTTCTGTAGGGAAGATGGATTATTAATGAAAATGAATGGACATGTTTGGATATCTATGAATCCAGATGGTGTTAAAATGCCTCCAAATACTAATGCTCCTCCAATCAACAACTGAAAGGAAACAATAGTAGGAGAACAATACATCTCTGCTCCTGCTTGTGATATCTCAGATATTCTTGGCCATTTTGAGAAACAAAATGTTAAATAAGACGAGTATTGGGCTGATTCAGCAGGACTGTTCCTACGTTTGTATGATATCTCAATTCATTTGAGTCCCTTTGTGATATAAATATTATAGTGGCACTTAGTGTTTGATATGCAGTGTTAGCAATTGGACAGAAATCTAGTATTCTTTCTTCACCATAGGTTTGCTGGATGGACGAATTATATTTTAAAGCCCTTGGATGAATTTTCAAGTGCATAGTTGAGGATGGTTAATATATGAATATTATCATCTCTCTCTCTTGTACCTTTGCCAAAAGTTCATCACAAAGTGAAATCTGTTCTTCTAAGCCAAATTGAATTTTCAGAATATATTAATTATTAAAAAATGAATACCATAACAGCTATGTTTACATTTAGAATGAGATTATTAAATAGGTAAAAGCTTTAATAGTCCTTTGTTATTCTAATATTAGCAATTATTGTTAGCTACTGTGAATTCATTTTTAGTGAGCTCATAATATAAGAGCATCCTTCAAGCCATGATTTTGTCCCATTCCCTTCCATTGTGAGATACACTTTGCTCATAATATTAAGCCACACTTGGAGCATGGTAGAATGCCATAAATATGGCTCCTCAAACTGTGCTACACAGTTTTGTCAAATGTCTGGATATTTTGGAGCAGTTCTGTTCAGCCCTAAAAGACTGAAGAGGCAGAACATAGATCTCTTTTAGTTTCCTTGACATTGTGCGTGCATGAAACAGGACATTGGACTTCTGATTGTTATTATTGAAAAACAGCCCCTCCCTTTGCTGCACCATAAACTGCAATAAAAATCCCTGAGTTTCAGAAAATTGCTTGCTTTATAATACTGAGGATTGCTTTGGGTTTATTTATGGGTGGAGGTGGTGGAATCAAAATCAGCTGGAGATCTGGACATCATTGCACAGTTCATTGCTCTGTTTCTGATATCTTATAAAATTAGATACTTAGCTACTAGTTTTATTTATAACATTTTAAAACTGATTATATATATATATATATATATATATATATATATATATATATATATATATATATATATATATATACACACACAAAAAAAAAACATACATACACACACACACAGTTTTACAAACAATTTTACGGAATAGAATAGAGACTTGATTATAAGCTGAAGGAAACAAGATGGTGAAGCTTTTCAATAGCAAAACTTGATTTTCAGCAAATATGCTAGCATTTTATTTTTGAGACTGTAGCTCTGTGTGGCACATACTTACTTGGGCATCAATCCCACTGAATTAAATAGGATTTATTTTAGGGTATACCTGTCAAGGATCATGCTGCATGAAGCCTCAAATCAAGTTCATTCTGGTCACAGAAAACTATACAATGCATCTTTTTTAAGGACATAAATTGAATTTATAAAGTGCAGGATGAAACATTAGGGTGAAACAGCTCTAAATCAAGCATGACTTGTGTTTTTTTGAGGACTGCAGGCACAACCCATGGAACCCAATGGCCTTTGTCCTTTGTGTTATAGTCATGTGGAAAACACTCAATTATTTTTAGATTACTGATTAATTTGTATGATCGGATCCTAATTTTGTTTTAACTTCTACTATTTAGAAGTATGGTCCATATCTGATATCTTTCAACACATGCTGTCATAGAAAGTTGTCAAACAAATAAAAATAAGATGATAGTAAATGGAAAATTAGCTGATACTTCATTCAGGGTTCTATTGTTATTATTTTTTTGGTCAAATATTGTTATTACATTACTTTAAAATTCTAGGAACATAGAAAAGGTTTATTATGGAATAATAAACAATTTTGATACTTTGCTTTTAAATACTTTGCTTCAAAGAAAAAAGCTCTTAACGTTACAGTATTATTTGGACTATCTATATATCAGATAAATAATGCTTTGGGAGATTTACAAATATTATGTGCACTGTGCTACTGAATTGAAATGGCACAATTCATTGCTCTAGAGCACTAGACCTTCAATTAATTCTTTTTATATTCCATCCTTTTTCTCATGAACGCAACATTTTAAACATCTCTTTATTATTTCCTCTTCTATTATAGCTACATTTTTACATCAATACTTTTGTCTCTTTCTCCACATCATACATTCTTTTCAAATTGACTGTCAATGTTTGGTATTAGAAGCATTTAATATCAAAGAGACTCAGAAATCAAAAAGAAAAATACACAGCAGAAAAATATAATATAATGCAAGAGAGGTAGTGGATTGTCCCTCATGTGAAGTGGACTGTGGTAACACATCTCAGCTTCCTGTCACTTGCTGTGACATTTTTCATAAACCCTCGCACATCTGCATTTATCTTCAGTGTATACCCCAAGATGAATTCTCCAAAGACATTAACAATAGATAAATGCTTATTAAACAAAACAGTCTCTTCCAGGATACGAGTACTATTGGAATTAAGCACAGTAGTTGTCTCACAGACAGCATTTAAATTTTGTCTCTTGGATAGATGTGTATTTGTTTGTAATGTGATTTTACCTTATAATTAAATAAGCCTGAAATATAAAGGTACAACTTTGAATACTATGTGACCTTCTGGCAATTTGATTCAAAGGCTACAGGAGAATACAACTAATGCCACATAAAGAAAGAATGGGAATGGATTCAGAGAAATGAGAAATGGATACATTTTAGAAAATTGACTTTGTAGTGCAGCATTTTGAAGTGCAGCTAGTAAACTAAAACAAAATACTAAAAATCAAATAATTGCAATATAATGCAGAATGTCTAGTTTATAATTTCTCCAAATTGACAAACTTATGTTTTCTTAAAACTGCATTATTTAACAAGTAGGACATGGCTTGCAGAAACAGAAGCTAATTTTGTTTTGTTTCTGTATTAGGAGTAAGTGCAAAATTTTATCAGAGCAAATAATAGATTTATTTTAAAAAGGCTACATTTATCTCTACATATTTGATGGCCTGCTTAGTTATCATGGAGAAGGTGAGGTGAACAGAATAAATAAAAGCATATGAATAATTCATATGGCAGAGTAAAATATTGGGGTAGCTATGGTTTTTGAAACATTGAAAAGAGCAGGCAATTCAGCCAGCAGAAATGCTGGGCAAAGCTGCATAGGTAATATTATAGGGATGCAGATTGCTCCTCTTTCAGGATGATGTAGGAGCTTCCACATTACGTATTACCTGGCTACAAAGCAGTCCTCATTTGGTAATTAAAGCTTACTGAATTCCAGGATTGTTATTCCTTTGTTAGCACACATTTTGAATACCCCATAGGAGCCCCTCATACTCTGATCATGTATTAATGTAATACATCATCAGAACCAGATGTCATTCCAGTGATATATTGGTGTAATACAGGAGAATGAGCCTCACTGATGATGTGTTTAGTTCACACAAGATGGCAATGTCCAGGGAAGAGAGGGTCCAAAGAAGAAATTTCTTTCTAATAGCAAAATAGAATTAGTTAATGTATAATAAATGAAAGAAGTAGAGGAAAATAAAGACATTTCTGTATTAGGAATGCAAACATGGCCCCAAATTTGCATCAGTTATGTTGCTTTTTATACTATGAAATAGAATATTTATTTCCTCTATTTACAATCATTCTAACAAAATTCTCACCCATAAACATTATTTTAGTCTTAAACTAATGTTGCGAATTGTTTGAGGTTTTACAATGAGAAGGTTATGCAGGTATGGAATAATAAATAAACAGGCACATTAAAAAGTGTTTGGTTCTTTCAATATTTTAAAGAATTATATCAATTTGTTTATAAATTATACATCAAATGAAGAAAGAGAATCAATCTTTGGGGTTAAATATAGGCTATAGTTTAACATTTTTAAACAAAAGATAATGTACGAATAATTTCATATAATTTCAATATCTATCATCTATCTATCTATCTATCTATCTATCTATCTATCTATCTATCTATCATCTATCATCTATCTATCTGGTTTTTATTCTGCTGCAATTATGGGATGATTGCACAACAATGAAACAGTAGAATATAGCAGAATAAATTATTGAACAAACTGAAATGACTGCATAAAAAGTAGAAGAAAAAGACCTTTTACTTGATTGATATCTCATTTTCCAGTGTTGCTAACTAGTACTGCTTGCTTAAGAAATGTAACCTTATCCCTGTCCTTAAAAAGGATACCATAGTCATGGTATTTAATACTACTGAAAGCTCAAGGTGGTATTTTCAATCAAAACCATGAAAAAAGTAATCCACCAGAATAAACAAAGTCATTTCTCACCCATGCTTGGGTCTGAATCTTCACTAAAAGAAGTCAAGAGAGAATCCCTCAAGGGTTCTTTACAAATGAACTCTCACCACTTCCTCAATAATATTCCCTAAAAAAAGGAAGGTGGAGACATGATAGTTGTCCAATGTGACTACAAATAGGGAAGGCCTCTTTCTTTAAGCCAATCAGAAGGAACCTCTCCATTAAAAAATATTGATACTTTCCTAGATCTAACTCTTTCACTACTATCAACAGTCCCCTGAAAAAGAATGGATCAAATTCACTAGTACCAGAGTTCAAACTAATGAATAGAGGTATTCCTCAACTTATGACCACAATTAACGCCAGAACTTCAGTTGCTAAGCAAGATGGCTGTTAGGAGTCTGATTTTACAACCTTTTTTGCTACGGTTTTAAGGAAATTACTGAAGCTGTTAAGTGAATCACATGGTCATTAAATGATTCTGACTTTCCCCAATGACTTTGCTTTCCACCCAAGTGGCTGGGAAGGTCACAAATAGTGATCACATGACTCCAGGACCCTGCTCAAGCAATGCTTCTGTGCTTTGTCCTGGATGGGAGGGAGAAAAATGCCAATGATCTTTTTGGCCATCCTCACCACTCTCTGCACCACCTTCCTGTCTGAAACCGTGATGCTTCCAAACCAGACTGTGATGCTGCATGACAGGATGCTCTCAATCATCCCCCTGTAGAAAGTGGTAAGGATAGAAGAAGGAAGATGTTTTTACTGTTTTTAGTCGGGCATATGTTTAATTTTCTTTTAACTTTTGTATTTTTGTATTTTTTATATATCTGCCCTGTTCACCGCCCTGAGTCCTTCGGGAGAAGGGCGGTATATAAATAAATATTATTATTATTATTATTATTATTATTATTATTATTATTATTATTATTATTATTATTATTATTATTATTATTATTATTATTATTATTATTATTATTATTATTATTATTATTATCTGTGCATTCCTTAAGGACATGTCCAGGGATCTGGGCCTGCTGCTTTCAGAATGTTAACTTTCTGCAGTGTTTTCCAGATAGAGGTGACATCAAAGCTTAGCACTTGCTCATCAGGATGGGGCACAGCTTTCCTAGCAGGAGTGCTATTTGATGCCCCAAATCTACCAAAAAATGTATTCAGTCTGTTTAGGAAATCTGTGTCGTCTTTGCATCTCTATGGACTCACCTTGTAGTCTAGATTCCTAGATTCCTTTCCACATTCACCTGGTGTTTGTTGGGTCCTGAAAAAAGTTCTGAATTTTCTGGCAATGGACTTGCTTTGCACCTTTTATGGCACTTTTCAGTTTTGCTCTGGCTGTTCTAAGTGCCAGCATGTCACCAGACTTAAAAGCCACATTCTGTGCTTTCAGCATCTTGCGGACCTCATAAGTCAGCCATGGTTTTTCATTTGCCCTCACAACAATGCTTTTCAGGACACAGACATCTTCTATGCACTTTTGGATATATGCAGACACTGTGGTGGCATACGCCTCAACATTTGTATGTTGGTTATCAGTAGCTGCTTCCTTAAACATGTCCCAATCTGTGCACTCAAAGCAGTCTTGTAATGCTTCTATAGCTCCCTCTGTCCAAACCCTCACCTGCTTTACTTTAGGTTTCACTCTGACTAATAAAGGTTTATATGCTGGAATAAGCAGCACTGAGAGATGGTCAGAGGAGCCCAGGTGATAGCTTTGAAAGCCTTCTTGATGTTGGAATAAGCAACATCCAGTGTATTGTCCCCTCTGGTCACAAAGTCCACATATTGATGGAAATGTGGCAGGGTAGCTTTCAAATCCACTTGGTTAAAGTCTCCCACTGCAATAAATGCACCCTCTGGGTGAGTAGTTTATAAGCCACTGATGGCATGACAGAGAATCTTCAGGGCCTCTTCTCATGCACATTTAAATCATGATATTCTATTATTAGCCCAGTGATGAGTTCTAGCAGCTCAGGAAGGGTGAGTAACAGGATGGGTGATGCACAAGCAGGTTGCAAAACTTGTACCAATGGCTAAATATAACTTACAGTCACTTATATCCTGTCATTCTCAGAACAAGGCTCAGATCACAGATAAAATCTCTGCCAAGATGATTGCTATCCCCCCCACCAACTTACAATGGCTTCTGTACAAACAGAAAATAAGGAGGATAAATGTGTGAGATAACTACTTCTTGCCATTGCTTAGCCAGTTTTTGATAAATGTGATAAATGCACCTGGCATTTATTATAGCAACCTGAGACCAGGTTCACAAACAATCCAGCTTCCTAAGCTCAGAATGCTGGACACAGGGCTGAAAGGGCTTACATGAGTCCTAGGTCAAAAACAGTAACTGTGAGAGGGACCTTGGAGTCCTAGTGGATGATCAATTGAATATGTGAGTGTGTGGCAGCAGCCAAAAAAGCTAATACAATCCTCAGTTGTATAAACAGAGGCATAGAATCAAAATCACATGAAGTATTAGTACCACTTTATAAAACCTTAGCAAGACCACAGCTGGAATACTGCAACCAATTTTGGTCATCACGCTACAAAAAAGATGTTGAGACTTTGAAAAAAGGTCAGAGAAGAGCAACTAAGAAGATCAAAGGCCTGGAGACTAAAACATATGAAGAATGGCTGCAGGATTTATCTAGAGAAAAAAAAAGTAGGGGTGACATGATAGCAGTATGCCAATATTTGACGGGCTGCCACCAAGAAGAGGGGGGTTCAAAATTATTCTCCAAAGCACCAGAGGCCAGGGCAAGAAACAATGTTGAAAACTAATCAAGGAGAGAAGCAACCTGGAATTAAAAAGAAACTTCCTAACAATGAGAACAATTAACCAGTGGAACAACTTACCTTCAGAAATCATGGGTGGTTCATTGGAGGTTTTTAAGAAGAGATTAGACAGCCACTTGTCTGAAATGGTATAGGGCAGGGGTAGGCAACCTCGGCTCTTTTATGACTCATGGACTTCAACTCCCAGAATTCCTGAGTCAGCATGGCTGACTCAGGAATTCTGGGAGTTGAAGTCCATGAGTCATAAAAGAGCCGAGGTTGCCTACCCCTGGTATAGGGTCTCCAGCTTGAGCAGGGGGCTGGACTAGAAAACCTCCAATGTCTCTGTTCTGTTCTGTTCTGTCCTATTATCAATGGCACACAAAATCAATGTATCCACTGAACTGATTATATCATAATTAGTGCAGAATGCTAATTCAAGTAAAAGGTCATTTATTCATGCATTCTTTCAAAGCAGAAAAAAACTAGTTTTGTAGAAAAAAATATATCACAAGGGCATGATGCCATATTCTTGCATATATTAATTTTTAGGAAGAGGAACGTACCTGAGTGTCTTCTATAGTTTTCCATGCTTCAGTTAAATCCCAAAGGGATACAGTATTTCCATGGTCTGAATGAAAGAGACCTGTCCTTGTGAAATGTTGAAAAATTTCTTCTTCACTTAATAGAAATTTAAATATGTTGTTTTCTTAAATTCTCTTATACATTTATTTTAGAATTTTATCTCTAATAACTCAGTCTTATTTGAGTTATTTCACAAATATTAGCAATACTGATATGATTTTTATGACTTTATAGCTTGTCTTTTGGCTGATAGGCAGAACATGCAACAATATATGTTATATATAATATATAGTAACATATAATAATCATTAGGGACGCGGTGGCTCAGTGGGTTAGGATGCTGAGCTTGTCGATCAGAAGGTCGGCAATTTGGCAGGTCGAATCCCGAGTGCCGCGTAGCAGAGTGAGCGCCTGTTACTCGTCCCAGCTTCTGCCAACCTAGCAGTTTGAAAGCACGTAAAAATGCAAGTAGAAAAATAGGGACCACTATGGTGGGAAGGTAACAGCGTTCCATGCGCCTCTGGCGTCTAGTCATGCTGGCCACATGACCACGGAGACATCCTCGGACAAGCGCTGGCTCTTCAGTTTTGAAACGGAGATGAGCACCGGCCCCTAGATGACTAGCAAGCATGTGCGGGGGAACATTTACCTTACTATAATAATCATTATTAATAAAAAAAATCAGACAAAAATCTTTGCTAAAGATAATAATTTTGACCTTTTTTCCCGAAAGTGGAAAAAGTGGTGACTGAGTTCAAAATCCTTAGAGAGCGTAACAATTATATTTTGAACTAGTTAAATAGATCTAAAAGTGAGGTGCTACACCTTTGACACATGGCTTAATAGCAACAATATTAGTGAACATTAACAAATCTAGAGAAAATTAATGGTTACTAATTGGCATTTGGTTAAAACACTGCATTGAAAAATAAAAAAAAATATTAATAAAAATGTAGAACAATATTTTAGTACTTTTGTTTAACATAAAACATTATCAATCATGAGCCCCAAATATTTTAAATTTAAGTATATATATATATATATATATATATATATATATATATATATATATATATATATATATAGGTAAGGTATGTTCTAAAAAAGCATGAGCAAGTTGTGTCTACCAATGAGACTTAATGTTATTTGAATTTTCATAATTATTTCATCATTTTTAAAGTGTGAATCCATTTTTATTTCATATTGTAGCTAGGTTGGGTAAAAATAAAATACTGAAACCACACAGAAATGAATGCTACAAACTAAAAAAAGGTGTTTTATGCAATGGAAAAGTTACAGCTCACATTCTCAGAGCTGTATCTGATTGCATCATAAATAAAACAATAGCCCAGGTCATGCTAGACATACGATGTATAAGAAACCTGGCTGGAAGGCCACTGAAGGACTTAAAATTATGATCTCAGGCCCCTACACCAGTGGAGCTTGGACACAGAATCAAGTGATATGTTCAATCACTGCAGAAAGCAGGGGGTGGGGTGGGGACGGGGAGGCAGAGAAGACGTGAGAAATTTTTATAGCATCTTCTGTTCAGTGCATTTTATGTTCGTTGCAGGACAACACTCTGCTCATGTGACAAATCAACCAATATGTTCAGCTGAATAAACAACAAGAAAGAAGGAAATTGAAAGTACTAGACAAAAGCTAAGGACAATGGCTAGTCTCGATATGCATAACTTCAACTCAGGGCCATGAACAGTAAATTTTATAACTATGTGAGTTGGGGTGTGTTTGTCTTTTTATTTTTATTTTTTTGTTCTACTCCTGGTGACTGCCTGGGAAAGTCCCTGCAGTTTTCTGACCAAGGTTTTTCATGAGTGCTTTGCCATTTCCTCCTTCTAGAGGAAATAACTGACTTATGTTCACCCAATTGGCTTTGTGCCAAAGGCAGGACTAGAATTCACAGTCCCTTGGTTTCTACCCTGGTGCCTTAACCACTGCACCAAATTAAGAGTAGAAAGCAGAAGCCATTGTAAACTACATTGTAAACACATCTACTGAATAATTCAATGGCTTAATGGCAAACTTTTGGGACTGACCTGTTATTTATCACCTTGTTAACTGGAAGAGTGACCCAACTGACTAAGACCTGAAATACTCTGGCTAAGTATAAGAATTTTTTACATTTAAGTCACATCTTTAAGTTAAATGACCTAATTCCAAGACTAGATTCAGTAACCTCTGCAAGAGAGTTCTCAGCTCTAAAATTGTTCTGAAAAATAAGTATATTGAGAAAACTGAATACAAATTTTGAAAAGAAAATCATCTATATACAAAATGAAATTTATTTATTTATTTCAAAGTATAAAAATTCTGCCTGATGTGCAAATTAAACCCTAACTGACAATTCCCCAACAGATAGTATTTTATGACTTGGAATCTCACTTCACAATTTGGAATAAGGTTCCTATCAGCATTTGCTGGTCAGTAATCTACATAGAATTGTTTCTTGAATTAGAACAAAATAAGAAGAAATATTACAAATACTTTTTTTTAACAAAAAAGTTTGCAATGACTTAAGCAGTCTGTAAAACACTGATAATATATTTTGCCATGTGTGATTCCTGTTAGCAAATAGATGTTGCACAATGCTCTATTTGTAAATAAATAAGATGTTCCTAAAACGCAGTAGGGCGAGGTGGCTTAGTAGTTAAAGATAGTGAGTTTTCAGCTAGAAAGTTGATAGCACAGGTTCAAGACACAAGCACTGCCTAAAGGGGTGAGCTTCCATTCCTTGGTCAACCTCCTGCCCACCTAACAGTTTGAAAGCATGCAAATGTGAGTAGATAAGTGGGCAACTCTGGTGGGAAGATAACAATGTTCAGTATACTCCGGTTATGTAGGCTGGCTACATAACCATAGAAATGTCTTTGGAGAATTCTGGCTCCTTCAGCTAAGAAACAGAGATGACCATTACCTCCTAGAGTCCGACACGACTCTTTACTTTTAAAACAGTGATTTTCTAGTGTTCCGTCAGGTCTGAGACTAGAGAAATCCAACTGAGTTCAATCACTTTGCTTGCATCTAATGGATATAGTGATAAACGTTCAGCATCATGTAATTACATGCCTCCTTTTACAAAACAAATATAATTGAAAAATTATTTAAAATTAACTTGCAATTATAAAATAAAATATACATATATTATGAGTAACTTGCAGAGGAAATTAAAACTTCAAATTAAATTGAGGCTGTAATCAAAAATGCATTGCAGATCACTTGCATTAAATGCGAAATCATTTGTTGTAAGGTAAACCTAATTAACACTGAAATATAATTCCTTTATTTTTAATTTATCTGCATATCATGAAAATGTCCTCTTTAAAAAAGTCATAACTGCTTCTAAAGTAGTACCAGTCAAAGTGATTCAAATCTGTAGGGCTACTATTTGCAAATTCCTGCAGTAAATCCAACAATTAGCTATAGCGCCTGGGAATTCTGGAAGCTGTAATCCCAATGCATTTGGAGAATAACAAATTGTGGCAAGCTGCAAAAGATTTGCAGTGAATTCAAATGTTATCTATTATATTACATCCCCAAGCAGAAATGCATAATGATCTGAGACACTAGATCATCAGGGAATCTGACCATATTGTTTCCTCTCCACTGACCGCACAGCTTAGCCATTGGTTTGTTGCTCTAAGGCAGTATTGCCTTAACTGGAACCTCCCTAGTCATATAATTTTAAGTAAATGGGATGGTCAGGCCTCAAGCCAATTTCCTGCAACCTCAAGTGTTCCAACAATGGATGAGCAGATCTGAAGCTACCCCTTATATCTCCGTCCAAAGAAAATTCAAGTTGCTTACCAAACTGTTTTTTATCTCCCTTTTCAATATTTTAGCCATTGCATTGATTTACATGACTAACTTCATATTTGACCAAATGAACATTCATGGCCGGTATAGTTTTGGTGGGAAAAAACCTGGTCAGACTGTTAATCAGGGTGAAGTTTTCAGTGAGGTAATATAGTCAGAGGGAGGTTTGGTGACCAAATATTAATCTAATATAAATATGGAGAGCTAGTGGACCTGAGAACTTTTTTGAAAATGAGAACAGAAAGATACTCTCTCCCTCCTGGTGAAAAGTTTCTAGAATGGAAATTATGGCTTTTGAAGGAGCTTTGGGAAAAGGCCTTTCTCCTATAAGTTTTTCCTTTCCTTTCCTTTCCTGATTCTCTACCTGAATGTAACTAGTAGTATAGTAATAGTAATACTAGCAATTCTGTTGTCTTTTGTTCCCTCTTTTGAGCTAGTTTGGTGTAGTGGCCAGGCTAGAAACCCAGAGAGTGTGAGTTCTAGTCCATTTAGGTATCAAAGCTGCCTGGGTGACCTTGGAGAAGTCACACTCTTTCAGTCCAATTTATCTCACAGGGTTGTTGTTATAGGAAAAATAGGAGGAGGAATGAGTATTGTGTGTGTTCCCTGCCTTCAATTATTTATAAAAATAAAGGTAGGAGATGATAAAGATAGTAAACAGATAGATGATAGATAGATAGATAGATAGATAGATAGATAGATAGATAGATAGATAGATAGATGATAGATAGAGAGACAGAGAGATAGATAGATAGATAGAATTGCTTCTTGCTATTGCTATTCTTTCCACTTTCTTCTGGAGCATCCTTTTTCAAATGATCATTGGTTTCCACAAGTTGTCTGTGAATCCTTCTTGCCTTGTATGCTGTAGATAAGTAATCCCCAGTCCTGTTCTAATGATGCCATTATTTTAGCACATTTTCTAGTAAGCAGCTAGTTCATAATATTTAGAATTTAAATTTCTGCGGCAATTTAAATAGTCTGGGTCTACCTTCTTCTAGGGATGAAGTATTTTGTACAGCATTATCAGTACCCAACTACAAATGCATAGATACATGAATAGCTCAAATGCAAATTTCTCCTTTATAATGTAAAGATAACAAAAATTGCAGTGATGTGTATGACTTTACAACTATTCATTTTAAAAAGAAGTGTTACTTTAAAACACATTAAAGCACAAATCTATATTTTAAAATGATGTCTTATAAGAAATTGCCATCAGACACCATGATATTATTTATTCTTACAAACACAGATACACAGGCACAGGGGGGAGGGAGGGAGAGACCCTATTACACCCAAACATCATACTGTCACACTCACACATTCATCCTTTTAAGATAAGTGGTGTGTATAAGCTGCATGTATCATTCTCATTTAACTAACAATACTCATTTTGATTCAAGTCTTAGATTATTCAATAATTCTGATTAAAACTTCATGCTGGAACAAAAATGCATCTCATCAAAAGACCATTATTTTTTTCAAAAAAAAATGGGGCAGAAAATAGTTTTTATTCTCATATTCAGTACATTTATTCGAATATATAATTTGTGTGCAGATGTAATGAAACTCATCTACATTAATTAGCATCCATGATGTTCCTTGCTAAGTGGCATATGCCAACTATGGCATATAATAACTTTGGCATCAATAAATATATACAGTGAATTCAGAAAGTATTCAGACCCCCTTCACTTTTGTCAATTTTGTTATGCTGCAGCCTAATTCAACAGTTGTTGAAATTCATTTTTTCTTATTAATCTACACTCAGTGCCCTATTATAACAAAGTGAAAACGGAATTTTAGAAATTATGTAAGGAGAAAGAAAGAATCAAGCTGCAGCACAACAAAATTCACAAAATCAAAGAGGATCTGATACTTTCTGAATGCATTGTATATACAGTATATTTCTGTTGCAACCTGACATGAATTAGCCCTTTGAAGTAGACCAAACCAGGAAATAAAAGTTAAGAATTCTAATATATAGTTATAATAAAAGAAACTTGCAAATCTGAATACCTTTTACCCCCTTCCTTTATTTTTGGTACAACTAGGAAGCATAAAATCTGAGACAGTTTCTCAAATTACATTTCTTCCTCAGTCTCAGATTTCTTTTATCTGACTAATGTTTTGGTTGTGAATGTTCCTCCTGTTCTTAAGTCCATTGCACATGTGATTAAAGTTATAAATGGTTCTTTATCTGGTCATTCCAGAGAAACACAATGCATGTAGACTTGCAGAGCTCACGGAAAAGATTGCATTAGAATACAAGTTGGAATAGTCTCATAGGTCTGTGTGCGTGTTATTTGCAGAATACATTTGTATAAATGCATAGAAGGTGGGTTTGGATCTACTTTCTCCATCTTAGATCATTATGGTCATCACGGAATGCCACAATCTTTCATTTTTACTCCCAAATGTACTTCCTGTTCTGCATGTGAAAACTGTACATATTATTATGGGCCTGCCCTACCAATAGGAAACTCTGACTGATATCTTGTTTTAACGGCAATAAAGTTCTCTCTTATATAACTATATTTCAGTCTTAAATTTAGAAATATGTTCTATCTCCCAGCCTATTAAATGTTCAGTCTTGTTTGTTTTAAACTTGTTTGCATATAAGCAGTTTAATTAACTCTTGAAGACCTTAAACAGATGTGTTTGTAGCAATTTATAAACTTGGTGAAATGATGTTTTGATTATGCAGTTTTAAATTATTTCAATATTGATACAAAATTAAGTGAGAGTTTATTCAATTTATTAAACAGTGAGTTTTCGCCTCCTTTCGCTTCTTGGTGGAAGTGGAAGCTACAGTTCACCAAATGTGTGTGGCTTTTTGTCAACAAAGACTACAAAAATAAGAAAAGGATAAGCAGACAGTGGGAGGTAGCAGAAATGGAATAAGAAAACACAATGTCATCTTCATGCTGTGCCAGCCATGAATCAATTATTCACATACCAATTGGTAATTAAAAAAAAAGAAAATAATTACCAGATGATAACAGTGGGAATGCTTTGCTGAAGACTTTAATAACCCACCTAATGCTTTGCTGAAGACTTTAATAACCCACCTCCTTTTAAACCTTGAATAAAAACTAAGAGGGAATGAAAAAAATATAGATAAATTACAATATCAGCATAGAATATTGTGGCAAATACACAGAGGAATATGATGACTGTATCAGAAAAAATATAAAGGGTGTTTGTTAAAAGTATAAATCAATATATAAATATTAACAAAATAAGATTTTATACTTTTTTTACTTCAAATTTTGTAGTAGATCATGAAAAGAGAAAAAAGAAGGAAGAGATAAAACATGCCAAAATATCCAATATTTGTCCATTTTATTCACCTTAAGGCTGGCAGGAAATAGTGGGGAATATTTCAAAAGAGAAATGCTACAGTGCAAACATACCAAGTGGGTTTAACCTCTTATTTCTTGTTTGTATCCTTAGGGTTGATCCAGAAGTTCTGGAAATGATGTAATAGCATAGGTTTTATCATCTAAATATGCAGTGGTGAAATTGCTTACATTAAAGCAACCCATAAATTAAAATATCTCTGCATGTGTAAAGCTAGCATGTCAGAGATTCAGTTATACAGATTTTTAGAATGCATACTGTGATAATTTCAGTCCTGAAAAAAATGATTTTTTATCCTTTATTGTGCAGTCTCTTTCCATGCAATGCTGCAGAAGTATGATTTCTTAGTGAGGTACCTAAAAAAATAAGCTCTCTTAACTCATTGGGACTTCCTTTTTTAATCAACAGATATAAGCTACATTGAAATATCTTTGTCAAATAAGCCACAGAATGTCAATAAAGAATGCTGTATCTATGGCAGAAGACATTTATACAGCAATCCTAAAAATACTTTAGGAGTTATCCAACAAAATAACCCTCACATTACATCCATTCACTTAGGGAATGTTCAACTTTACAATGGTACTGAAAAAGTGGATTTATGACTAGTCCTCATACTTATGACCACTGCAGCATCCAGTGGTCATGTTCTCTTGCCCTGCATGAACTGTATCTTCTTCAACTCTTCCTATCTGCCTATCTCCCCGCCCCCTCCGGGTCCTCTACTATTTTGGCATGGCTGATATGAATTCTGCTGCCACCATCCCAGCTGACCTTTGTTGTCATCTTTGCCTCCCCTCCTCCCCTCATTCCCTCCCTGCCTTCCTCCCACCCCAGCCACCCCAGCCCTAGCCCAGTCTGGGAGATGTAGCTTCTTCTATGACCAAAACCATGCAAAGCTTCTCCTACCAAGTCCTGGGCAGCTTAGCTGAACTCCACACTAGGGAAGGTGAACAGTGGTGGTGGTGCCTTCCCCAGGGCAGACCTGGACACACAGACCCTTTACAGGCAAGGGGAGAAGGTTTAGGTGGGAGAAACTTTGCATAGCCTTGCCCACATGAAAGTCCATATTCTCTTAGACTGGACTGGAGTTGAGCTAAGTGGGGAGAAATGGAGAGATGAAGGGAAGAGAGGTGAAGATGACCACAATGGTCAGCTGGGGATGGCAACAGCAGAAGTGGCAGTGGGATACACCAACCTCTTCATCTTGGTCATGATGACCATATGGTCCTGGCCTAATGACTTCAATTACAAGTGCCAAGTGACACAATGATGTGATGTTTGCTTAGTATCCGCTTTGCCTACTGAGGGAAATCCCAAAAAGGGTCACAGCCCAAGAACTACCTATACAGCAATCTTAAAACACAATGTAACATATATTAATCATTATTTAGGCTACAATACAACAGCTCTTATGCAGCACCATATGTCATGCCTTCAAGATATGACAGATCAAGAAATAGACTCATCTCTTTAGACAGATTATAGTAACAGAACTTTGAAATCCTGACAAGTTTTCTCTTATACCAATAATATTTTTCAAACAAAGGGTATGTTTCTTTCTAATGTTCTGGTCCTGTTCTGGACTTAAATCATTTTTTTGCTAACTGCTGCCAAATATCTTCAAGGTAGTCTCAGTGGTTCTCTACATAATAAAATTTCTCAATATCTTCAATTTCTGGCATTTATTGAAAGACAATCTTACAGACTGCCAGGGAGAAAGAAGGATTAATAGATGGAATCCAACTATTTAGTGGAAATGGCTATCCCAATTCCAAAAACATCTCCATACTGACTAGTACCGTCTGAGACTATCATCAGTACATGTCTATGTTAATGTTACTGTACATAAAACATCTTTTAGTGACTATCATTTAGCAAATTTCTAATTATAGTCATAAATAAACTCAAATACATAATGTATTACAAGGAAAAAAGGACTACAAGTAAAAATGTTGCCCATATATTAAGTCCTGCTTTCTTCTGTATCCTAATGCCAGTATATGGTATGACTTTTTACTTTCACTGTATGACATTTATAAAGCTGAGGGAGATCCTATAAGAATCATATCAGAAAAGTAAAACTAGGTGTTATGGAGTGAAAGGCTGACATTTCCTACCATTTTCAGTGATAGCTCCATGTTTTTTTGTGATTTGTGTAGTTCTATCATGAACCTCATTGAAACTGCATGGTAGCAGTGGATGAGAAGCTGCTACAGCCATTAACACAGTTCCTAAAGTTGTGGCAAAGAGGAGATAGCAATTTGTGTAGTACTGTGATATTATTCAAGAGACATTTAAGTCACTGGTGATGCCTCCACAGGAAGGAACATCACTCTTATTCTGTTGAACCTGAGGGATGATTGTTGATGTCTGCAACAACTGTTCCATTTTAAGGCCATATGTAGCACTTAAAGAAAATTAAGGCTAGCATTTTGTTCACACTTTCTTGAAAGTAAGATTCACAATGGGATTTGTTTCCGAGAGTATAGGTTTGTGCTCTAAAAGTGGGATATGAATCATTACTAATTATGATATCATTTTACTTGTAGGCACTAACATTTAGAAGATACTGTGGATGTACAGCCTGCTTTTTTTTTTGCTTTATATGTCATTCATTTTTTTCTCTTCCGTTCTACTCAATTCTTTTCACAATATGAAAGTTTCCTACAATATCTTCTTTTTTCTACCTTGTTTGTTCACTTCCTCCTGAAGTATTATTATCTTTTTCATTAAAAAAGTAATGAATTAGTTTTTGTTCTATAATATATGTTCTGTACTCCATCCATTAAAGCCTTCACAGATCCAACAACCTAATTGCATGCTGCACTACAAAATGAAATCCTCAAATTATGCAAAATTAGCATTAAAAATCATAAGACAACAAACAATAGGGCTTTTTATGTGGTTTTTGTAATTGCACAAAGCTAGTTACTTTAGCCATAATTGTTTGTGCTTCATTAACATGCAAAATGGTTTTGTAGACTAACCTGAACACAAAAGAAACCATTTGTGATGAGAACTATGCTTTGTTTAATGTTAGACACCATTGTATTTGCTTTCCTAATATAACAGTTCTAATTATTACCTAGCATTCATCCAGAGTTTTTCAGCTTGAATATGCTGAAGGTGACAATTGAGTCACAATTCCATGGCACCCTTTGTCAGCTCTTGTCAAAATATAGCTAAGTCTTCAGGAGTTGTGATCTAAATACTAAAAAAAGGGGGAAAAAGAAAAAAGTTAATAGTTTGGGGGTGGGAAATCAACTTCACTCAGTTTAAGAAATAATTTTGAATAGAGCATTGTTATCAGTGCAATGTTCTAAAGAGACTTGTAGAAGCTTAACCACTATGGCCACAATTTGTGAACACTCACCTAGTATAAGGTACATTGGCCACCTCCAAGGAAACATATAGAACAGGCTTTAAAGTAAAATATTTATATTTAAAAATGAATGTGAAAGGAAGTAATAGAGGACGACAGGAGTATATATTTTAAAAATCTAGATTTTTTTATATGTGGGTTTGTTTGATTTTTTTTTAGTAGACTTCCTACTTTTATTTTTCCTGAAAGAAACCTCATAGGATACGTAGCAAGTTCCTGTCTCTGCTTCAGAGTTAGTTAATGAGAGGAATGAAAACTTTGTTCTGTTGATGCTTTGATAATAACAAAAGGAAGTCATTAATAAATGAGAAAGGACTTCAGAGTTAAAATAATTGAAGATAGGAAAAATAAAAATGGGTGGATTTGATCATCCTTAATTCCTTACAGTATTTTAATTTTATCATTATATAATCATTGCTACTGTCCCAACCCAGTCACTCCGACACATGAAGGCATTTGTCCATGAAACTACTAGAGAAGATCACCAACAGCATGAGATGAGATATCATCTGTATGCTGATGATACACAGCTTTACATCTCCATCCCCTGTGATCCAAGCAATGATGTGGCTGCCCTTTCTCAGAGCCTGGGAAATGGGGAAATTTAGACAGGGGACAACGGGCTTCAGCTGAATCCTGGCTATGGCTTTAGTTATGGATGGGCCTGCATTACCCCAGACAGATGCGATGCGCAACTTGAAGTTTTCCCTGGACTTATGACTCCTGATTGAAGACCAGATGGCAGTCATAGCTAGGACAGCTTTTGTACAACTTTGTGTTGTGAGCCAGTTGTGCCCTTACCTGGATCATGAAGCCCTGCGCACTCATGTCCTAGTCATCTCTGTTGGATTACTGCAACATGTTCTATAGGAGGCTACCTTTGAAGAATATTTGGAAGCTGCAGTTGGTGCAGAATGCAGTGGCACACACAATTCTAGGGGCTCCTAGAATTGATTACCAGTTTGCTTCTTGGTCCAATTCAAGGTGTTGGTTATTATCTTTAAAACCCTATAGGGCTTGGTTCCAGGTTATCTGAGGAGCTGTCTCACCCCAATGGGACTAGCCCTACCCCCACTTATGTCAGTTGAAGAGGCCTACTAGAGACCCCATTTGTTAATTAAATCTGGCTGGTGTGGTCAAGGAGAGGAGCATTTTTTTGCTATGGCCCTTACACTATGGAACAGTCTACCACCATTTTGCCCTTCCAGAAGGTTATTAAAACTTTTTTCCAGTTGGCTTGAGACCCTGAAGCGGGGGACTCACCACTGGAGGTGGTTGATAGGGTAAGACTTCATCCCTGTGCCATCTGTCTCTTGGTTCCTGGTGTTGCATAATTTTTAATTTTTAATTGGTTTTCTATTTATTTTTTATGATCTGTAAGTCACCAAGAGTCAAGGATATGGGCAGCATGTAATTTTAATAAATAAATAAAAATGTCTGTAATATAATATATTAGAATATATAATATAATATTGCCTTTAATTAAGGAAGTTCAATAGATAAACCAGTTTTCACCTAAAAGTTCCATGTTGAATTCAGGAATGTGGGATATGAGGAATAATCCTAGCTACCTTTGATTAATCATGGGGAGATGGTATCTCTCCATTTAACTGTGTACTAAAGGAATAGAAATGGGTAAATTGAAATATTTGAAATCAATTAAACATCAGGCTACAGGCCTTTTGGAGATGATTATCTGATTAGTTTTGCATGACTTTTTTTTCTTTTTTCCTACTATATTACCTTCCCCCCCCCCTTATTTCTATCCTTTATTTCTCAGGTTTAAAAATAAGATATAATAAACATGACTGTTTCAATTCTAGATTAATTCCCTTACAGAGTAGCTAGGAAGTAGCTGGGAGTAAACATGAAGGCTCCTGCTGAGAGATTGTCTCCAGCATCGTGTCAGCATATGAATAATCCAGTAACAAGTCGAGCCAGTAAGACAGTGCCCGCATTTCTTTCTGATTATCACAGTATGATTCTGAACTGATAGTGTGATGTGTTTTCTTTTCAATGATTGTCTAGGAAACTGCAGATCTCATGTGTTAATCCATATATTGACTCATAGATTGTAAACACACTTATTGTCTAAATAGTAGTGACCCATTGAGTTGTTAATATTTTTAGGTTTAGAAAAGAACAAAACCAATTTGTATGTGTATTATGAAGGAACTGTTTTCAGACTCATAAAGTATTTATTAAATGCTCTCACCAAATTTTCTATTGAAAAAAACACTATTTCTTCATTGTCTGGTCAGGACCTTACAATTATTATTACAATCATAGTGGATTGTAATAGACAAAGACCTTTGTCCAGATTGGATTTTTAAATATCAGCTGAACCCTTAGATGCTCAAACCTGGCTGAGAATTTAGTATGCAGGTGGGCCATGCTCTTTGACTAACTTGTATAATTGTCAGCTGGATATCTGATCATAAGCTGAACTTACAAATGCTTGAATATGAATATTTTTTCTGCACAAGTTGGGTCTCTTCTTTGTAAAAATCATAAAGCACGAAACAAAGCACCATATATAACCTCTATGTTCTGCCCAGTTTGGAATCTGCCATACATTCAAATGAATGCCTGAAGAAGCTAAAGTCACATATTTACTTTGAGCAGAAATGTACTTAAGGATGGCTGAACTCTTTGTGAGAATCTGTCTTCAAAATGGAATGTGGATGCTTCCAAATTTTAAAAAACGTTTATATGCATACATACATACATACATACATACACACTTAAATAAAGGGTCAAGGTAAGAAAATAATCCATTGTTCTAACCTCCAGCCATCTCTAAATGTTAGTAGTTGTCATCAAGTCTTGCTTGATTCTTGGTGATTACAAGAACAAATGCTTACCATCTTGACTTGTCTCCAGCAATATCCCATAGGTTTTCCTGGGCCTGTTCTGTAATTTGTTTGATCTCATCCATTCATCTTACTCATTTTTGTCCCAGTCTTGCATTTTTCTTAATATAGTCATTTTTCCTAGTTTATCATCTGCTTGCATCACATTCCCAAAGTAGCTTCTGCTGCTGATTATTGCCTTAATTGATAAGCCAATCTAGGATTTATAGATTGGTTCTTTTTACAATATATAATATTTGTAATAACTGTCTCCAGATCCATAAACTGATTGTGACTACCTTTTGCTCTTTTTTCAATGTTCATCCCTCTTAACTATATATTATTCTAGAAAAGACCATAGAAATGTACTCATTTTTCAAATGAACAATATGCTCTATAGATGCACTATGATTACTATTAAAGATCTTAGTGCTTAATACTTGACTCACTTAAACAAGAAAACTACAATGGAATATATTTCTAATAATGCATTACTTAAGTTTAAGTGCCATGTATTGGAGATACCTTATTTCTATTTGCAATAACTACATATTATTTGTTCCTCAGTTTCAACTAAAACTGGTAAACAAAACTATATTATTCAAGTGTTTGCCTTTGAAAATATAGCCAGATATATATTTTCAGCCCAACTCATCTTTAGCACTTTGGACAATATTTATTTCACCTACTCAGTTTGTCTAGTCAAATAAATCAACAATGGAATGTAGATATCATAGTGTAAAAGACAGAAGAGCAGCATATTCTCATCAAAAATGATATCAGATTTGTTTGACAAGATTTATTTTCCATTAAGGGCTGATGCTTCAGATTAATTATCCTTTAATTCTTCAACGATTGCACCTTATATTTTATTTTTGCCAATGATTTCATACAGGATCAGAGTCAAGCCATCTAATCTATAGTGGCCCAAGTCATTCCAGTCATTTCTCATAAATTAATGGTACAACATTAGCCTTATTTGAATCCTATGGAAATCAATTTTTGCATCCTGATAGTCAACATAGGAATATATATTCCAAGAAATGCCTGAAAAGACTATTTTGGATCTAGAGAAACACAGATCATTTAAGCTTTCATTCATGCTCACTCAGAAAACTAGGTTCTATCTCATATGAATTTATAATGTCTGAATCCATCCATCTAGTAATCTTCCTACAGGGAGGGAAAAATAACAATATGCAGCCAAACTTGTCTTTTCCTAAATCTTTGGACATCTTTATGCAGATAATTTCAGAAGCTCTTTTTAAAAGTAAATTCTTCACACTGGTAATTTAACCACACACGTTAACCACGCACATTTGTGTGAATTCATGTTGTATGACTTCAAAGCTTTCATGTGTGAGAGGACAGTTTTGAAGAAGTACCATTGCATGAGGTTATGTTCCATCTTTCCATCAGCAGAACCCAGGATGCATATGTCCTGATGCATCATCCAGACTATGTACATAACTGGAAGATTGCATGATCCCATGGCTCAGAATTGTATTCAGTATTGTTACATCCAATGTATATTTATTCAGATGGAAATGAGCATGACAGCTTGGCAACTTCTAATTAAATTGGTTGATCCTGAAACAATTATTCAGGGTCTTGATTGAAACTGATTGGGAGACCACCAGGAAGTCCTGGTGTGGGCTAAACTGGAAAGTGTGTGAATGAGTGCTTGTTTATGCATACATACCTACTAGAAGACAATAGCAAATTATTTCTGAATTGTTGCCAAGAAAAGAAAGGAATTTATTCTGACTTATTGGAGTCACTGCCATTTTTTACACTACTATTGTGGTCCTTCAGTGCAATTATGAATTTCTTTCTGTCTTTTTTTTAAGGCTTTGTGTAGTTAGTCACAGAGATGACCTTGGATAAGACATTCAGAAGCTATTAGGGCAACAATAGGTAAAAGCATACATTAGGCCCAGGGAGGCAGACCAAGTATTAGAAAAAGACTTAGATTGTTCCCCCTCCCCCTGATTTCCTGGGGTACAAAAAGAAGAGAAGGAAAGGAAAACAGTCAGACTTGCAAGATTTTGTTACCGTAGCCATCTTAGTAAAATATAGTTCTGGTCTTCCTGTGGAGTCAGTTTCTTCATCTGGTATATCTCACAGGGTTGACACTTTCAAATTACATGGAGAGGCTCACAGGTATATAATTTACATCTAAAAGCGATTCAAAGTGGAATGCACAGAAATGGAGAACAGGTGAAAGTACATAACTATTCTCCCTCAAAACACTGGAATAGCACTGCAGAATACTAACTTTGGAACTAATTCATTAGCCAAATTTATGTATTTATTTTATGTAAAGGAGTTATGTGGCTGCAAATCTCAGGATATAATCTTGGGCAGTTAACAATTTAAAACACCAACAGTACCACGATAAATAAATATAACAACTATAAATCCAGTATAAAAATACTGAATATTACCCAAAAACATGCCAATGTAGAAATAATGTGAATCAGGTTTTCTTTATATCTGGCAGTCAAAGCCCAAGATCGGCATAGAATAATTTAGCCAGGATTCTGTTCTTTATTTGCTTGCACACAATAGACAGAATGTTACCAGGCTAAATCCTTGCTATTCTCGCCCTAACTGGTATGTCCTGGGAAATTCTAAGGAGTTGCTATCCTTACTCTTTTCTTCTGTCGCCTATCCTGACATGCTGCTTCATGTGTCTCCTCTGCCCACCCATCCCCTTTCTGGAATATGAGTCCTTGTTCCCTGGAAACTATGGCTTTTCTATAGTCCATCACAACTGCTCCCCCTTTGTAGGAACCCATATTTGACATCATTCCAGCCCAAGGCTCAGGGAAACACCCAAGTCTTTTAAGGCATTACAGAAGGTCAACAGGGCAGGGCCATCAGGACACGTGAAAATACTATTTCATTGGGCAGGCACTGAAGCAAAAAAGGCACACTTCTTGAGTCCCTTCAGATGATATGGTTTCATAGAAGAGCTCTGATTCTATTTGATTCCCATTCTATCTGGTCTGGTGGGATGGGGAAAATAAGAGTTACATGGTCCTACAGAAAGCCTGGTTCTATGTCATAAAGGGCTATGGAGGTAATGACTTGCACCTTGAAGCTCACTAGAACTCAGTAAAGTTTCAAAAGCAACGGTCACTTGGACTTATTTTAACATACTAAAAACTTCTGTGCCACTTCTTTCTGCACCAGTTGAAGCTTCCAAATACTCTTCAAGGGCAGCATCATGTACAACGCATTCTAATAGTCAAAACAGGAAGTGAATAGTGTCTCCTGGTTTAAGTATAGCTAAGTTGTTACACAAAATAATTTTGTGAAAAGTCTTCCTAGCTACAGCTGCTCTTTAAGTAGAACCTGTGATCCGATCCAAGAGGACCTCTAAATTGCTCACCAACTCTGTGTGAGTGAACTCCCATTAAGACTTAAAAATAGAAAATCTCCAGATCTAGAAGACCTCAAAATTCACCACTACTTGATCTTGCCAGCGTTCACCCAAAGCCGTTTTACTACTCCAGACTAGGAAAAAAACCTTGAAGGCATCATTTGGTCAGCCTAGGTCAGACATGTACAATTGGATATCATGAACTTGTTTATGATATCTCACTTCCTGTCAATGAGTGAACTTGCCCAGTAGCTTCATGGAGATATTGAACAGGAGAAGGCAGAGCTCTGATTCACCCCTTAAAGTAGGAGTCTAGTGTGAGACATCTGCTCTGCACCAATACTGACTGCAAGCATTCTTGGAAGAAAGAAAAGAAAACTGCTACAACTCCCAACTCCATCACTCCCAACCACTTGAGCCAGTCTAGAAGGTTTCATGGTCAATGGCTTCAAAACTGTTGACAAATCAAAGAGAGGCAGGATGGATGCATGTGTATGCATATTTTAATAAGTATATCTGCATTCACTTTGTTTATTAATAATCAATGGCTTTTTTCTTTAAAACAGAATAAAATGTCTGAAATCCTTAAAAGCTAGCAGGCAAATTTTGTTATTTGTGTTTTTGTATCTGTATGTCTACACCTTATGCCAAAGTGTCCAGAAGTATAAAATGCTTTGTATATTCAGTGGTCATTTCTTTCCTATAAGTAATAATTGAATCAGGTCACATTAACTTTCTGTCTGCTACTTATGACATGAGGAGTGTTGATAAAAAATCTCACTGAGTGCTGTTATTTTTTCTTAGATTTATGTACAAATTCTTTCAACTTACTCCCTGTAATGGCATTTTTATCATACATAATGTGTCTGCTATTACTAGATGCATTAAAAATCAAATAAAACCAAGTAATTTGTGTCAAAAAATATAAAACACTCAACAAATACATCATTATGCCAGTAACTGCTTGCTATTTAAGGCATTAAAGCAATTGAACAATGTCAAGTTTAGCTATTAGTGGCTTTGATGGTTTTAGTTTGTTTGGTTGATTATGTTTTGTTTTAAGCAATGGCTTAACAATTATTACATTTTTGTCATATTTTCTGGTGTATTTTAGCCATTTTAGGACTCAAAGCATAAAGATATTACATATCTGATTGTCATGTATCCTTCATTAAATGTTGCAGCACCTATATAAATATATTTGAATCAATTTTCATTGAAATATAGTCTTTACCTCAGCCCATTTCTCAGGTTTCATCCAGACTGATGCATGAACTAGAAGGTACATAGTCAATAATTCAAGAATACAGCTCTTGACAAGGGAGTTTTATGGCAAATATTAATTCATTAATAATGAAGAATAGCTACCACAAACGTGGAGACTCAAGCTGTATTTGTAGCAAACCAGAGAAGAAGCTGATCTGGACCCTTTCCAATAAGAATTCAGATTGGGGTATAGTACTGAGAGCTTTGGTTCCACTTATCAATGACCCATGGCGAGTTTGAGATGGGAGTGCTGTGTCATTTGTGATGTTATTTTTGACCAGCTGAGGGAGCTGAGAGTTGGATGCATTCTTTTGTGATGGTTCTCTTCCTTCCTTCATTTTCAGTTGGCAGGAGGACAGCAATTTAGCCCTAGGCCCCTGCTTTGCTGGGCATCTCAAGACTGTACCCCCTCTCCCTGTTTCTTTTCAATGCCTACATGAAACCACTGAGTGAGCTCATTTATTTATATGTGGTAAGGTTTCATTGATACATTTCAATGGTACTCAAGTATACAGGCCTGCTTTTGGCTGTCTAAGTGAAGTTGTCATGGTTATGTCCCAGTATCTGGAGGCTGTGAAAGTCTGGATGGGGAAGAACAGGTTGCAACTCAATCCTGTGAAACTCAGTGGTTATGAGTTATGGGTCCCCCACAGAACCCACAGTGTTTCTATCTTTGGTTCTGAAGTGTAGACTTAGTGTGTAATCTGGAGATTCACTTCAACTTGTAGCTCCTGCTCAAAAACCAGATAGCTGTGGCCAAGCGGGTCTTTGTACAACAGCATTTTATGCACCCAATTGTATCTATTTCTGGACCCAAAGAATCTGAAGCATTCATACCTTAATCATCTCCTGATTGTACTAAATGGGGCTGCCCTTGTAGGCTACCTGAGGTGGTCCAGAATTCAGCCATTTACCCATGTACCACCACTATTCCACAAGCTGCACTGGCTCCCAATAGGCTTTTAGGTACAATTCAAGGTGCTATCACCTATAAAGTTCTACATAGCACAAGGCTGGGTTGGCCATAGGCTATTTTTTCACTTTTAACTTTTTTTAATAATTGAAAGACTCTCCAACTTACAGGATTTCTGTGTACCCACCCACACAAAGTCTGAAAGGAATTCTCACCCCTCACACCATTTATTTACCCCTGTCTCCATTATGCATTGATTGAATTAAAAGGGTGTGGAAAGGGTCAGCATAATATCAACCAAAATGCATCTTTGTAGTCCTATGTTCCACCAACAGCTTTTCAGGCATGCCAAAATAGCCTTTAGAAGAAGAGGTCTTGATCACCTCCAATCAGTACTCCTGAAGTGAATATAATTCTTTTTGCCCTTATTCCCACAGTGCAATGGGTAGTAGCAATATTTTAGAGCACTGTTCCAGCTTTTGAAAATTATTTATAAAACTACTAAAGAGTTAGATTTTTCCCCTCCTACTTTTTGTAAAATGAAGCCAACAATTTCTTCAAATTTCACCATTTTAATTATGGGTCAGATATATTTAGTCATCATGTTGTTGGAAACAGCAGAAAGTTTGTTCAGTGAGGTTTCTTCCCAATCTTCCTTGGGAATCAGCTAGCATTGCAAAGAGTGATAATTATTTTGTGGCTATGCAAAAAACCTCACCATTTTTTTGTGGCAAGACATAGGGAGCCATCTCACAAGAGAAATGATAAACTATTTTTTTTTTGTTTGCAACACTATTGACGCAGCCAGTGGAAGAAAGGACATATTCTACTGCACTATCACATAAATTAGATTTGTTTGCAAAACACAGATTGAGAAATAAGGAGCTGCATGGTTCCAATCCAAGCATAACCAACTGAAGATCTGTTCAGCAGTCAACCAATTACACTGAGAATATTCAAATCCTCAGGATCCACTGGTAGTATACAGTATCCAAAAATGGATTGCAACATTAGAAAATTGTTGGCAAAACGCTTGCCTGAAGAATTTCTGTTGACATTTGGCTTACTGATCAATAAATTAAATGAATCCCTGTTTTCATATTGGAGGGTTTTTCTTGTACTTGCCAAAATGCCACTCAAATGAATGCTGGCATGTGGTGCTCTTACACAGCTCCCAATTTATTTCAGAGATGGTTACAGAGAATGATACTCTAATGACACGTTCATATATAACTGCAATCATTCAACCAAAATACAGTAAATAAATATCTTCCCCTGCCACCATTGTCACCTTTTTTTTTTAAATAATGTCTTTGCACTTCTGTGTCAGACCTCTTGACATGATCCAGTGGCCTGTTTCAGTATCATGTTTCATGGCATTATAAATGAACAGGAAATGCTTGGTTTCTTCTGATAGCTATTCATTCACCTATCAATGCACTAATAACATTTACTAGGTTCTTTGAGGTCTTTGAGAATGTAGATAACATCTTGTTTGTTTGCTTGCTTATTTTATCCTGCAACCATAGTCTGACGAATGTCACCAGTGTTTGTCATTTAAAACCAAGTGGAGTGTGTTCTGATATCTGGTACAATAATTCTTAAACCAAGCCAAGATTGTCTGCTGAACATACAAGGTCAGAAAAAGGTTTATGGCATAACATATCAGATAAGAAAGCTTTTGATTCCCACCTCCTTCTTTTGGTCCATTTAATGGATTTATGTGATTAATTTAGAGACCATTTTAAAAAAAGAGAGATCTCAACAACATAGATATAAAGAGTCTAATTAGCTGTGGGACAAATGTTATTCAAGTAAATGGAAAAAAATGACTTTAATAACTTGAACTGTGCATCTATTTTTGAGGTCTTTGAAATGCTAAACTTGCTGGTTTTAAGAGATTATCTGTTTGCCAGATTATAATATTGTGAGCATTAATTTTGCAACACAAGATCATAGTACTGCATGTACCGTGCTCATTTAACAAAAAAGCTTTCATATGGGAATACAAGAGCAACCTTCTCATATCTCTCCCTTCACTCTCAATCACAGCAGCAGGTTTCAGTCCTGTAACTACTGAACTGCGTGCCAGGAATAATAGAGCCTCCCAAATCCTTACCTTACATTGGCAGTAGGAATGTACACTACATAGCCCAAAAATTAGAACTAAAACTGATAAACCAGTGTGTGTACATTGACAGCAAGAGGAACAATCAACGTACCACCTTCCTCCCCCCTTTTTTAATTTCCACACACTTGTTCTGTAGATAATATGACACTGCAGGGCTGCTATAGCAACATGAGGCCAGCCATGAACATTCCTGAAACAGTTCATGTGAGAACCCTTGCAAAGGAAAAAAAGGGGAGGAGGGGAAGAGATCTTGGCATTTGGCGTTTACTGGATTTCCTTTTTTGGCTGCTGCTTTTTTCTCCCTTTTGCATTTCATTCTTTTGAGACTCTGTGACATGATTAGAATTAGACTGAAAGTGTTCGACCCTGTTTATAAATCAGTTGCATGTCTGTATAGTATTCCTGGACTAATTCTGGTGGCTCAGCAATCAGCCTGCAGAGAAGAACTGTTCATAGAATTTGTTTAAAAGAAAGTGGGGCTGGACAACAGGCCATCTCTCTGCTCTTACTGATCTTCCTGGATTGTGGGAAGCTTTGCAGCAGCTATTGTTTCCATGTTCTCAAATGCCAGATGATAGAAGGAATTTGGACAAATAGGGTTCTCACTCATGTATTGTTCAGATACTTAGTTGGAACTATCTGAAAATCTTTCTGCTGTTGATCTGTCACCTAGGATTAAGGCCTTAGAAAGTAGGACTGTTTTATGTGTGGGAGAGGCAGGGATAGAGTGTGCATCCTTATTTTTGTCCAGTGTACCCCAGGCTAGGCAATAAGATATCTATGTGTTGTATAATAACCATGTAACTTACAAGAATTTCTGATCAAGATGTTCTCATGCAAAGAAATTGGAAATGAAGGAATAGAGGTTGGGACGCTTTCTTGCTAGGCAGAAAAATGTTTTCCCTCCCTTCCTGTATTACCCAATCACAGATTCCGTTGAGGTAGTTATTGGCCTGTTGTTTTGTTGCTGCTTGTTTAACAGCAAGTTGTTTATTAATGGTTTTATCACTTATTTCTATATGACATAACTATATCATATGAACTTTATACAAAAACATTCTCATAATCTATATCTCTTCCCTGCATTAAACCATTGGTGTAGAACCTGCTGACTGTTTTTTTAAAGTCCAGGCCCCATTTGACTTTTACAAATTATATGTTTCAAGTAGCAAAAATTAAAAAGAGGTTGTCTTGCTAAGTGAAAACATGAGCAAATAGCACAATACTGATAAAGGGGAGTGTCACTGAGTCCCACAAAGTTAATGGGGAATTGCATAGAGTGGGCTGGTTTGTTTTCTGGTAATCCACTGTGCTACAATGAGTATGCCAATCATAGCTAGAGTTCATTGATCTTGATATATGTTTATAATCCTGTAATTATTTTGATAGAACTACATTCTTGCCTTTATGATAAATTTCAACTGTAGTTAAAATTTTTGGAATGCAGAAACCAAATAAATCTGCAATGATCTTGTTCAAATAGTTATGTTTTCCTAGATGTTTTATTTATGCTATAATTGTTAGTTTTGACAAACTATGAAGGCCTAAGAAATCATTTGTTTACTTATTAGAAACAATACTTTTATCCAGTTTGACTAAATGTCTTTCCTGGTACATTTTAATTAGCTATTTTGCCTCTTCAGCTTGCTGGAAAGAGCTAGATAGCTCCAGACCACGTCACTCTATAAAACAGCAGGTGTCAGCTTTAACTGCATCTGAAAATATTAAATGTATTCAATTAAAAGAACCCCTTAGAGAATGATCTTTTTTTCTGTTCATTTGTCTTATGCAAACTCTGCAATGTATTTTCATCATTTTACAATATGCTTTTTCTGGTTTTGTGACCCAATTATATCTCAAATTTTCTAATGTCACAGAACATACCATGTAGTACATTTTCTCTAATGTAATCTATCACACCAAAATTGATGGAGCCATCAGTGTATTACAGAAACAAACACAATCAGGAGGTGAGGGAGGAACCCTTGCAGGGTCGTGCCGAGGAGTTTAGTCAACATCTGTCGGACAAAATCGCTCGGATTCGGACCGGTCTGGACTCCAACTGGGCAGAGTCTGACGATCAGGACACGGGCGGTCTTGTCGATGTTATCTGGGAGGAGTTTGATTCTGTGACCCCTGAGGAAGTGGACAGGATTATGGGGAGGTTGAGCTCCAACACATGTTTATTGGACCCGTGCCCTTCCTGGCTGGTTTATGCAGCTTGGGAGGGGACACGAGGCTGGTTCCAGGCGGTTATATCTGCCTCTTTGAGTGAGGGTAGTTTCCCCGCCGTCTTGAAGGAGGCGGTGGTGAGACCTCTCCTCAAGAAGCCTGCCTTGGACCCAGCTGTGTTAAATAACTTTCATCCGGTCTCCAACCTTCGCTTTCTTGCGAAGGTTGTTGAGAGTGTGGTGGCGCATCAGCTCCCTCTGGTCCTGGATGAAGCGGATTATCTAGACCCATGCCAATGTTTCAGGCCCGGGTACAGCACGGAGACGGCATTGGTCGCTCTGGTGAATGATCTCTGGAGGGCCCAGGACAGGGGATATTCCTCTGTCCTAGTCCTATTAGACCTCTCAGCAGCTTTCGATACCATTGACCATGGTATCCTGCTGCGGCGTCTCAGGGGATTGGGAGTGGGAGGCACAGTTCTTCAGTGGTTCTCCTCCTATCTCCTGGGACGTTCGCAGTCAGTGTTGGCAGGGGGGCAGAGGTCGACCCCGAGGTCTCTCATTTGTGGAGTTCCTCAGGGGTCGGTCCTCTCGCCTCTCCTGTTCAACATCTACATGAAACCGCTGGGTGAGATCATCTGTGGTTTTGGAGTTGGGTATCATCAGTATGCTGATGATATCCAGCTTTTCATTTCGACCCCAAACCACCCCAGTGATGCCCTCAATGTGATGTCCCATTGCCTGGAGGCGGTTCGGGTCTGGATGGGGAGGAACAGACTTCAACTCAACCTCGACAAGACTGAGTGGCTGTGCATACCGGCATCCCGGGATATTCAGAATATCCCACCTCTTTCCATGGGGGGGTGAGCTTTTACCCCCTGTAGATAGGGCTCGCAACTTGGGAGTCCTCCTAGATTCGCGGCTTACTTTGGAAGATCATATAGTGGCTGTGACTAGGGGGGCTTTTGCCCAGGTTCGCCTGGTGCACCAGTTGCGGCCCTATCTAGACCGGGATGCCCTGTGTATGGTCACTCATGTGCTCGTGACCTCTCGTCTGGACTACTGCAACGGTCTCTACATGGGGCTTCCCTTGAAGACCACTCGGAGGCTCCAGCTGGTACAGAATGCAGCCGCGAGAGTTGTCTTGGGAGTTTCCCAGTACTCCCATGTTACACCTTTGCTCCGCGAGCTACATTGGCTACCAGTTGTCTTCCGGGTGAGATTCAAGGTTTTGGTAATGGTTTTCAAGGCCCTACATGGCATGGGTGCGGAGTACCTTAGGGATCACCTACTGCCGGTGTCAACGTCCCTCCGCCCTGTGCGTTCCCACAGAGAGGGCCTCCTCAGGGTGCCACCGGTCAGAGAATGTCGGCTGGTGGCCCCCAGGGGGAGGGCCTTCTCTGTGGGCGCCCCGGCTTTATGGAATCAGCTGCCGGTTGAGATCTGGATGGCACCTGATCTTCGCTCCTTCCGACGCAGTCTGAAGACCTATCTATTTGAACAAGCCGGCCTGGCCTGATGGGGGATGTGTTGGGGTTTTTATTGTGGATTTTTATATTACTATTTATTGTTTTAGCTTGGGCTCCTGTTTAATTCTTTTTTTTAATTTTTGTACTCTGTATTTTTATATGTGCCCTGTTCACCGCCCTGAGTCCTTCGGGAGAAGGGCGGTATACAAATATAATAAAATATAAAAATATATAAATATAAACATCTATCTTAAAAGGGTGGTATAAATAACAAAAAACACTTTTTTCCAAGTGTAAATTAGAATAATCAACTCTTTTAATGAAAAGATGAAGGGCACTCAAAGACCACTGGTTTTCCATAAACATCATACAGTCATATTAAAGATAAAGTTTGGAAAGTAAAGTTTGCAGGTAAAGTTTGGAACTATTGTTTCTTATACGTTTGCAATACCACAATTTGCAGAAATAACATGCAAATGATTGCCCAAGAATGGAAATATTTAGGTAGTATTTTAGAGGCCATGGGTATTATTCTAACAAAATGGAAGTAAATAATGTCTGGAATAGCATAGAAGTTGAGGTCATACATTTGGAGAACATACTGTTGTTGTTGTTGTTGTTAGTTGTCAAGTTGTGTCCGACCTATCATGATCCCATGGACAATGTTCCTCCAGGCCTTCCTGTCCTCTACCATCTTCTGGAGTCCATTTAAGCTCACGCCTACTGCTTCTGTGACTCCATCCAGCCACCTCCTTCTCTGTCATCCCCTTCCTCTATTGCCCTCAATCTTTCCCAGCATTAGGCTCTTCTCCAGTGAATCCTTCCTTCTCATTAGGTGGCCAAGGTATTTGAGTTTCAACTTCAGGATCTGGCTTTCTAAAAAGCAGTCAGGCTTGATTTCCTCTAGGACTGAGCGGTCCAGGGGACTTACAGGACTCTTCTCCAGAACCACAGTTCAAAGGCCTCAATTCTTTGGTGCTCAGCCTTTCTTATGGTCCAACTTTCACAGTCATACATTGCAACAGGGAAAACCATAGCCTTGACTATACAAACTTTTGTTGGCAGGGTGACGTCTCTGCTTTTTAGTATGCTGTCTAGATTTGCCATAGTTTTTCTCCCCAGGAGCAAGCATCTTTTAATTTCTTGGCTGCAGTCCCCATCTGCAGTGATCTTGGAACCCAAGAAAATAAAATCTGTCACTACCTCCATTTCTTCCCCATCTATTTGCCAGGAATTGAGAGGGCCGGATGCCATGATCTTGGTTTTCTTATTGTTGAGTTTCAAGCCAACTTTTGCACTCGCCTTCTTCACCCAGATCAAGAGGCTCTTTAGTTTCTCTTCACTTTCTGCCATTAGAGTGGTATCATCTGCATATCTTAGGTTGTTGATATTTCTTCCGGCAATCTTAATTCCAACTTTTGAGTCCTCTAACCCTGCCTTTCTCATGATGTGCTCTGCGTATAAGTTAAATAGGCAGGGCGACAGTATACAGCCTTGACGGACTTCTTTCCCAATTTTGAACCAATCAGTGGTTCCGTTTCCAGTTCTCACTGTTGCTTCTTGACCTGCATATAGGTTTCTCAAGAGACAAATAAGATGGTCTGGTACTTGCATCTCTTTAAGAACTTGCCACAATTTGTTGTGATCCACACAATCAAAGGCTTTAGCATAGTCAATGAAGCAGAAGTAGATGTTTTTCTGGAACTTCCTAGCTTTCTCCATGATCCAGCAGATGTTGGCAATTTGATCTCTAGTTCCTCTGCCTCTTCGAAATCCTGCCTGTACTTCTGGAAGTTCTCGATCCACATACTGCTGGAGTCTAGCTTGTAGGATTTTAAGCATAACTTTACTAGCATGTGAAATGAATGCAATGGTGCAATAGTTTGAACATTCTTTGGCATTTCCTTTCTTTGGAATTGGAATGTAAACTGACCTTTTCCAATCCTGTGGCCACTGTTGAGTTTTCCAAATTGGCTGGCAAATTGAGTGTAGCACTTTTACTGCATCATCTTTTAAGATTTTGAATAGGTCAGCTGGAATACTGTCACCTCCACTAGCTTTGTTGTTGCTCAGATTTCCTAAGGCCCATTTCACTTCACATTCTAGGATGTCTGGCTTGGGGTCAGTGACCACCCAATTGTGGTTATCAGGGATGCTAAGCTCGTTTTTGTATAGTTCTTCTGTGTAATTTTGCCACCTCTTCTTAATCTCTTCTGCCTCTGTTAGGTCCCTGCCATTTTGGTCCTTTATCATGCCCATTTTTGCATGAAACATTCCCTTCATCTCTCCAAAATTCTTGAAAAGATCTCTGGTCCTCCCTATTCTATTGTTTTCTTCTATTTCTTTGTACTGTTCATTTAAGAGGGCATTCTTATCTCTTCTAGCTATTCTCTGGAATTCTGCATTCAATTGGGCGTATCTTTCTTTTTCTCCCTTGCCTTTCGCTTTCCTCCATTCCTCAGCTATTTGCAAAGCTTCCTCAGACAGCCATTTTGCTTTGTTGCATTTCTTTTTCTTTGGGTTGGTTTTAGTTGCTACCTCTTGTACAATGTTGTGAACCTCCATCCAGAGTTCTTCAGGCACTCTGTCTATCAGATCTAATTCCTTAAATCTATTTGTCACCTCTACTGTATATTCATCAGGGACATGATTTAGTTCATACCTGAGTGACCTACTGTTTTTCCCTACTTTCTTCAATTTAAGCCTAAATTTTGCAACAAGCTCATGATCTGAGCCACAGTCAGCTCATGGTCTTGTTTTTACTGACTGTATAGAGCTTCTCCATCTTTGGCTGCAGAGCACATAGTCAATCTGATTTCTGTGTTGACCATCTAGTGATGTCCATGTGTAGAGCTGTCTCTTGGGTTGTTGGAACAGAGTATTTGCTATGACCATCATATTCTCTTGGCAAAATTCTATCAGCCTGTGCCCTGCTTCGTTTTGTATTCCAAGGCCAAACTTCAGTTAGATGTACTAACTGAAACCTCCTTGCATAGCTGAGAATCAGTCTTGTAGAACAACTAATGCCTTTCTAGCCTCGATTATGCTAAAAAAATAAAGAAAAATGTCCTGTTTCACAATAAGGGTCTTGCACGTTGTGTCTTCTCTAGTCAATTCTGAGAACTCCTGACAAGATCATCTTCAAAATTCTAGCTGAAGATGGACAGAAGTGGGGAAATTTGGATGATTTCTCCATCCAATTTGTAACTCTCTATAACTTCAGAAGAATACTTAATGAATGTGGTATCATCTTTAAAATTGTATCTTTTCTAGTATTTCTATTTTTATGTATCTTACAATGAAACCTATTTCTTTGTATCCTGATTGGAATCTGCAGGTACATTTTCCCCCCAGTTGAATGATACTTTATTTAAAAAGGTATTCCCCCACCACCAATAACTTGTATTTGGTTCACAGAGGCAACTGCTCAGTGGCATTCAAGTCTGCAGCCTCATCTTTACATATAGTAATGAAGAAGGAAACCATTATGAAAAAGAGTAATTAAGTAAATATTATTTCTTAACTACACAGAGGATTTAAATTATTACTTATCTGCAGTATACAAACAAGTCTCTGCTAATGATATTAATGCTGTGAGTGAAATTAGAAAGAGACTCCCAGCCCACACATAAAGAAAGCAGGGATGCATTTATATACAAAATAAGCTATGAATTGTAATTGCATCAGGAGCATCCCAGCAGTCTTTAAGTTTCCACCCTTGACCTAGCATCTATCCAGATATTATAACCCAAATATTTCAATGGTATTTGCATAGATTAGTTGTGAAGAATGTAATGGGAATCATTGTGAGGAGGAGGCTGAATTCTAAACAAAAAAAACTCAAAGATTTGTAATTTTTAAAAAATTCACTCAATTCCTTTCAATTTAATTTTCAGAGAAATAATATTTGTTTAGAGAACTATAAATTTACCATTAAAGTAGCCATATCATGCTTCACATCCTTAATAGATTCATTTTATAATATAACCGAAAGACAGGGGTAACTGTGGGAAAATTAGTGTGGTATGAAAAGATGCATCACATCGCATTCATGTCAGAAGCTCTGAGGCACTTCTAGGTTGAAAACATTACCCAGTGACATCATCATGGTTCAGGGGATGCCCAGTTGGGGACTCCTTTCATGTCCCTGGCAGAAGCTGGAGAGAATTAACAGGAGCTCACTCTGTCCCACAGCAGCACTCAGGATGCGAACGCAGTCTTGCTGCTTGTCAACATAGCATCGTGAGCCACTGTGCTTCCCATGAAAAGTTACAAAAACTATGCTTAGTTTTGCAAAGATTTGTGCCTTATGGATCAAATACAGATATTCTGTAATGGCAACCTGGAGGAGCAATTGGAATAATAAGTATAAGATAGCCTTATATCTCTCTTTTCCATGAGGAACTCAAAATGCTATATGATTCTAACTCCTTCAGTGTCTTCCATAACAACTGTCTGAGACAGGTTGAAATAAGTTAGTAAAGAATGACTGGAAGAGACTTTGTTCTGCATCTTAGTCCAACATTGGTTCTGAAGTCATCAACAGCTGGTCTGCAAAAAAAATTGGTGATATAATTCAGCACACTCTGTTTGCCCCCAAATACAGACTGCAAACAGAAAAACTTGTAGCTGGAATGGTAGAGTATCTGCTTTAATAAGTATGCTCAAAACATGGCCCATGGATCTGCCTAATAAGAAGTAAAGTGCATAAACAGGGGTGTACAGATTACATAGAAAGACAGAAAGAAAAATGTTAAGTGTTTATCTAATCCTTCTTTTTCTTTCAAGGATCTAAAGCCATTCTGGTAAAAATCTAAATCCAGACAGCAGTAGTCTATGTAAAATTCCAGTTATGTTAGAAAACATTATTGCAATATAATTAATTTATTATAAAAACTAAAAAAGACAATTGATATTTGAGTTTTTAACTTAAAAAGAACACTTTTAAACACCTCGATGGAGATACTGAGCAGGTGAGTTGCTGTTGCAGAAACAGCTCCCTACATTACCGAATCACTTATTATGTTTTTACATACCTTCACTCATTATCAAAATAATTAAAAAGAAAGAACACTGAGGCTCAATGAGGGATGATCTCAATGTGCTTTACTCCTGAGCAGGCTTCTCAGGAAGATGTTGACCCTGTTTGTTAAATCAATAAAATGAAATGGACATTACAGCCACAAGGAAGAATGTAATAGTCTTGCTTAAATTTCAAAAGAAATACACATGCACTATATCTGAATGTGAAAAATGCTTTATGATCAAAAGGATATTGGTGGGGGTGGGGAGGGCTACTCAAAAGGAAATAGCCATCAATGGTCCCTGTCAAACAGACCCAAACCTATGAAGTTTGTTTGACTTGAGGCTGGTTATCTCACAAATCTACGCAAAGCTCTGGTGAATAATTTATATCCAGCTCGAGGTGACAAGTTAAACACGCCCATTTTGTCGGGGGAATGGGGAAAATGCTATGATGGAGCCAGGCTTCAGGGGAGTGGGCCAGACTGATGGGAATCTGAGCATGTCGAAGAGCAGGGAATGCGGCTGTAAAGAAAATGGAATGTAATGAGATCCTCTTCATGCATAATTCATGAGTGATAACATGACTGCATAAAAAGGCCAGGATTTTAACAAGGCAGAGCTGCAATCATACGCATTATCTTCCCAGAGTAACTTTCCTTATTATTGGGGGGGGGAGGAGAAGAGGATTTGCAATACACAAGCAAAAATAATAAAAACCCACTTCTTTCTCAAATGCAGGCCATTTTTTTCTTACTTTGACATAAAAAAGCTATAAAGGAAACCATTTTGATTTGCATCTGCCAAGTGATGTTTAGCAGATGTATGCTTTAAAACATTTGCTTCCATCTCCTAGAAAGAAAGAAAGAAAGAAAGAAAGAAAGAAAGAAAGAAAGAAAGAAAGAAAGAAAGAAAGAAAGAAAGAAGTTATTTGTGAGGAAATATTTATAGCTGATAAGAATATTTTGGAGAGGGTGGTGGTGGATTTAGGATACGTTGCAGATAGTTTGCTCTTTACTCTGTTCCAAAGAATTAAAAGTTTTTATGGAAATGACTGCTTGTAAAGCAGCATTACAAAAAGATAAAATGGCATCTATTATTACTATAAAAATTGATTTGGTTGCATAGTAAACCTAAAGAAATGCTATAACTCTTGTACAACTTCTGCTTTAGTGGTTGCTTCCATATAAGCATTTGAAATGATGTTTTAAATCTAAGTTCATTATTATTGTTGTTTTTTGTTATTCAGAAAGATTAAAATGGAATATTGATTAAAGTTTGAAAATATTTCAATGACTAATGATAGAGCTGGAAGGAAGATTAGTGACATGTTTTCATTTAGTAAGGATATAAAGTATATAGGAAAGACAGGATACATGATGTTTCAAAGCATGCATTAGTTCAAGGATTTTTTTGTTTAGTTCACATTGCATAATTTTAATATTTGTGAAGAAAGTACAATAGCTGGATTGCATCCAGTTTCATTTTTATAGCTCTCTTGAGATAAAAAAAACATTATGGGTTCAACATGATTGATCTTTCAAACTGTTCACTTTTTTTGTATGAGCAAGGCTGTTAAAACTGCAGAGAAACACGACAATAATGATAGCAAAATCAGTATTGTGCTAAACAATCTCATCTCTTTTAAATCAAATTATACTATTATAGAGAGACTCCAAATTATACTATTTTGCAGAGACTCCAAATTACTTTATGTTTTGACAGCTTAGAAAAATAAAAATAAATAGGAATTCTTTTTGAAGCCAGACAATAAGTTCGTATCTGATTATGGAATTTTCATCATTTCACAGCACTTGCAGCAATGCAGTGAAAAGGAAGAACATGTGACATGTTGCCTCCCTCCCACTCTGCTTCTGCTCAGTAATGGACTTTGTTTTAGCCTCTGTTGTCTCATCTTTTCATAAAAGTTAGGTGCTGTCTGCAGTTTTGAAATGCTTGTCTTAAGATCAATTTAAGGGAGGGCTGGTGCTTTTTTCAGCTCCTTGTGCATTGCCCGTCCTATTAAAGAAGTGATTTAGCTATCCAGAAGCAACTTGCATTACTTGCTTATCTGCTGAATATGAGATACCAGGATGTAAATGAGCATAATACAAAGAATACTGTAACTAATTCTGTGCCTGCACACGTGCAAACATTTGCATGCATCTGTCTCTCTGGGGATGTGATAGATTTCTTGGCTTTCACAAATCCACATGATTGTAGCATCTTTGTTTACATAAATTGTAAGGATAAATGATTTCCAGGTATTCTCTTCATGGCTGTCTTTACATTCCAGGTGATAGTCCCTTACCTCCTTCTATCTCCTCTTCAATGTACACTAGTAGAGATTCTATTTTATTCAGTTCAGTGTCACTCTGACAGCCAATTCCAGACATGCTGAAGATTTGTTTGCTTATAAGATTGTGCTCTGAGAGAAAGTCTCCTGACAGCCATGCCAGTCGCATCACTTACTGAGTGCTTTAACGTACATAAAAATGCAAAGTGCCTGCAACGGGATTGAATAATAACATTATTAAAGTACTCTACCAGGGTCATGTGCTGCTCGCTAGCCATAGTTAGAAAGTGGTTGATCCAAGGTCTCAGTCAGGATTTTAAAAATAATAATATAACACCCACCATCATCATCTCATCATTATTATTCTGTATCCATGTTCTTTTGATGATTGGCTACTGTGTGGTATTAGAGGCATCTGTCTTAAATAAAAAAGCAAGGACACATAATTTCTGTTTATTGTTCAAACGTAAGCAAAGATTGGGTTCCCTATAAAAATAGATAATTGGAATTTTAAGGGATTGGGGAGGGGAGTATTTTTTTTAATATTGAGATAAATTCTATACTCACTGGCAGGCATTTCAGGACAGAAACCTGAAATTATTTTCTTTCTAGTTTCCCAGGACTCAATCCCTGACACCTGTCCAAAAGGTCTAGTGAGCACTGTGACTGCCACTGTATATATTTACTACAAAAATTACAGGTCACTAATGATAAGCTGTATGTGGAATACCCATTGTACACTGAGAAAGGTGATGTAGCTCTGGAAGCAAACCCCATGAAAATTTGGAATGTCTTCTTTTCTTGAATTAATGTTCCTTATGGAAAACTTATCTATATGGAATATTGCTATATTTTAATACAATGTGTTACTAGAGCAGATATCATGCATCTAAAGTTTCCTAAAACTATTTCAAAAATAGTTGAGCATTTTCATCCATCTCATATGCACTCATATGCATTCATGTGCTTGGGAAAACTCATTTAAATGTACAGTTTATCCCTTTCATTATTGTATCACTGTATATAGTCTTATTGTGAGAGAATGAAGATTTGTGATTGACCACCTAGCCCAGGTTAGAAAAGCTTCACAAATGTAACTCCTGGCCACCAGTGGGCTGCCAAACAACATTCAATGTGTATGAGTCATTGTCCAGGGGTAGAATATTTACTTTGAACATAGCAAATGATATATATCTGGTACTTTGCATTTCTAATGAAAGGAACACAAACAATTCTGTTAAAAACTGCTGTCTGAGATTACTTTGCTACTATGATAAGTAATCCTGGTTCAGGTTATTCTGTATAAACCGGCTTTATATACTGTATGTATGGAAAGGAAATATGGAAAGGTAATATTATGTGTGAAGTTTGTTTATTTGGCATGATAAAAACAATAAAATAATTTATATACCTTTCAGTGGCAAGTTTCCCAGAAAGAAATGGAATGAAGTAAAATATACCAAGTAGAAAAAAATATCTTCTGGAATGTGCTACCATGCTGATATTATCCCATAAAGTGCGATACTTTATGAGGACAGTAGAAGTTGCCTGAGTAATGTCCTTTTAAAATGAAGGTGTACTGCATTAGTTCAGCAAGAAAGATGAAAAAGGAAATTAAATCCCACAAGCAAAACCTTTAACTGTCTTTTTTGTGTATAAATAGTGTAACTTAAGGAAGAAGAAGAAACTAGAATTGTATGTTGAAATGTTATTTATAAACAGCCAGCATACCCAGAAATCTGTAATCTAGTAATTAAATATTATAAATCAATTAACTTTTATGATTCCCAAGTAAGAAAAAAAGGTTTAATATTTTTTTGGTTGTTATTGCCTACTATTCATGCTAGTAAAAAGCTACTTTTAAGATTTTTTATTATACAGAGGCTTTCTCAATATTTTATATCATCTCAATGATCTGGTGTGTGTATACTGTAGTAATAATGACTAGGGGAAGTTCTTTTTCTTTCAATGTAGAGTATTTAGGAACGTGGACAACTTTAGGCTAAGGCCAAGCAGGCACTGACCTAGATGCCAAAGCTTAGGGTCACAACACATTTCAAAAATGCAAGTCATTGCATAGGCAGAAGGTGGCACCAACAGTTCCCATGACCTAGGGGCACCATAGGATATTCTTGATCTGGCACAGGTTAGGAAACTGAGGAAGCTACAAAAGTTATGCCTTCTTCCTTTAGCAAAATGAAGGAGAATAAAACAAGGGCTGTGTTGGGAGAAGAACCAGTGGTCTTTTGGTCTAATGTACCTGCCTTTCACAAGGGACGCGGTGGCTCAGTGGGTTAGGACACTGAGCTTGTCGATCAGAAGGTCGGCAGTTTGGCGGGTCGAATCCCAAGTGCTGCGTAACAGAGTGAGTGCCTGTTACTCGTCCCAGCTTCTGCCAACCTAGCAGTTCGAAAGCACGTAAAAATTCAAGTAGAAAAATAGGGACCACTCTGGTGGGAAGGTAACAGCGTTCTGTGCACCTTTGGCATCTAGTCATGCCAGCCACATGACCACGGAGACGTCCTCGGACAAGCGCTGGCTCTTTGGCTTTGAAACGGAGATGAGCACCGGCCCCTAGAGTTAGAAATGACTAGCATGCATGTGCGGGGGAACCTTTACCTTTACCTTTACCTACCTGCCTTTCAGTCAGGTTTTGGCTCCTGGTGACTACCTGGACAAGTCCCTGCAGTTTCCTTGGCAAGATTTTAAAAGTAATTTGCCACTGCCTCCTTCCTAGGGCTGAGACAGTGCCTGGTCCAAGGTAACCAACTGATTTCATGCCTCAGGTGGGATTAGAATTCATTATCTCCAAATTTTTAGCCAAAGTCTTAGCCTCTATACCAAACTGGCTTCCTGGTTATGTAAAAATGTAACAACTGCTCATTTTGAAAGTATTTACCTCAATTCATGGAACAGAGCATAAAAAAGGCATGAGTTTAAACTGATGTAGGTATACGAATCATTTGTCCTATATCTCAAAATGTGCAATCAATTGCTTTGTATAGCTATTTTCCTGTTTCAATAACAATTATATTCTAGCCAAGCAATATATAAGAGCCTTTTGCTGAAAAGTCAAACTAATTTGTAAAGTGTGAAAGATTCTATAACTTACTGCCAGATCCTGATCAAGAAGCTTGAAATTAAGTGCAGCAGAATGTCAAAGCTACTGGTGAAGGTGTTCTTAAAAGGAGATTAATCAATAACTATTAGTAGTAATGGTTACTCATAATTGGTTATAATAAATAAAACTAATGCTATTTATAAATTACAGTAATTATTTTGTTTTCAAACAGCCAACACATATTGTCATACAAGTCACTTAAAATTCTCAAAGTTACCCAGCAGCATCTACTTTATTATTGATCTAAAAGGGGTCCTTTTATGTTACTTTAAACCCAGAACAACCTGTCTACCACAAAAGAAATAATTCTTTGAGTGAATCATTTTGCTAAGCATCACAGAGGCTTATGATATTGGCAGAAAGGGATAGGGGTAGGGACTGCCTTTTCTTAAACCAAAAATGCCTCTGGGAGTAGCAATATTCTTATTGGGCCATTTTGATGGCAATAAATGACATTACCGCTACCTTTTATTGATTTCTGTTTATATGGTACTATAATTTTCTGCCTATCTATTCAACAAGTCATCAGAACAGATTTGGTTTCAACTTTTTACTTAACTACTGCTAAAATGGTTATAGTGCGGGATTCCCATCCTGTACCAATGGAGGCAGCCAATAGGGCTTAAATATCTGCCACCTTCACATTGATACAGAATTGACCAGCATTGATTGTTTTAAATTGTATGGCATCTCCACCAATATGTTGGTGGTAACATACTGAAGATGGAGCAATTTATGGCTCATTGTGAAAAATTTGTGCTTTTGTGAACAAAATTGATGAGATCTGTCTTGATTTGGACTCTAAAGTTGAAGCAGGCCAGCTATAACCTCAGCTATTGGTTGTTTTGCTTAGATTATTATTTTGGATTTGTTTTTTGCAGAAGAAATGAACAAGAAGTATAGAGAGAAGAAGGCTACAACCTGATTACATCCCTCTTGCCCCTCTTACTCAATTTACCTGGTTAAAATATGGTTGTGTTGTAAAAAAACATTTGCATAATTATGCCCAATATACAACTGTGTTTCTTCCTGAGCCTGATTGGATTTGGCATGGATTATCCATCTCTTCATTACATCCAACTGGACAATGCAGCCTAGTCTTCATAGGGCTACCCTTGTTAATGTCTGGAAGAGCACTTGGTACAAAGAGATTCCTTTAAGTCATGGGTGTCAAACTTGCCGTGTCACATGACGTATCGTGACGTATTGTGACTTTTTTCGCATTGCCGGAGCTGGGGTGGGCGCGGCCTCTGCATGATGCAACTGGCCCGCGGGCTGGCAGTTTGACACCCCTGCTTTAAGTTAACAATTATTTATTATTTTATTTTGTATGCAGAAAGAAAAAAGAGAATAAAAGCAAAAAACTGTCATATACTAATCAAAACTAATCATATATATTCATGTCATGTTATACAGTTAAATTATTGACATTTAAATCACTGTACTTAATAGGAAAAATAAGAAAATTAAACATTTGAAATATAGTACATCTAACAATAAAATGCTTTATTACGAGGGCAATTTGAAAATAATTCTCCGTTTGGTTATCAATGATAAACACTCGCAGATACAGAACTTTTATTATACACATTAGAAAACTACATTACATTACTTTTTGACATAATCACCATTCAAATTGAGGTACTTGTCATAACGTCTTAAAAGGTTTGAAATTCCTTCTGCAAAAAAATCTCCCGTCTGAGAATGAAGCCACCCTGTAAGAGCATCGTGAAGTGCATTGTCATCGTTTAAGTGGTGCATCGCAGGCCACTGTTTCATTTGCCTGAAGAGGTGGTAGTAGCTTGGTGCCAAATCTGGGCTATAGGGGGGGTGATCAAAAACATCCCAACAGAACTGCTTCAAAAGTTGTTGGGTGCATCTAGTGGTGTGTGGGTGAGCATTATTGTGAACCAACACTACTGATGGTTAAACCATGCTCTATGAACGTCACTAGCTGTACCCCTTTGGCATCCAAGAATACTGTTGCCATAACCTTTTTGGCAGACAATGCCTGCTGAGCTTTTTTGGGTTTCTTTGGTGAGTGCATATGACACCACACCATAGATTGCTGTTTACTTTTGGGGTTCATGTATGACACACAAGTCTCATTGTCAGTCACAATTCTGTTAAGAAATTGTTCTCCTTCCTTGGCATAATGCATGAAAAAGTCCAAAGCAGAACCCATTCGGTGCGTTTTGTGCTCCTCAGAAAGGAGTTTTGGTGCCCGATGAGCACAGAACTTGTAGTATCCCAAATTTTCTATCACTACCTTGTACAAAACAGTCCAAGAAATTTGGGGACAGTGTAAAGAAAGTGCAGATATCATGAACTGAGGGACTTCATGTACCTTTTTGTCAATGTCCTGCATGAGTTCATCGCTGACTACACATAGACCACCACTTCTTGCCTCATTGTGCATGTCAGTTTGTCCATGTGACACCACTGATGTACAACACCCTCACTCATCATATTTGGTCCATAAACATTACACAGTTCACAATGAATTGCAGCTGCCAAAAGTTTTTTTACACACACGCATCGTATTACTGCACACACTTCATATTTGGTGGGATTTTCTATGGCAAGGTTCATTTTCAATTGATCTAGTAGATGAGTGAACTGCAGCATAACCTTCTTCCATGACTCATTGTCTACTGAACTACTGAGCATGGGACCATAGGATGGGCATCACTATCCCCACCTATTTCTTGCACATGCTCAAATGGAGGCTTATTTCTGAATTGCCCTCATATATAAAGAAATAAAAGTAAATTTTTCAGATCATTGTGTAATTAATGGAGAATGGGTACTCCATCAACTTTGTAATGTTATTTTATCAATTATTTATTTATGCAATCAGAAAAGCAGCCAATATCCATTTCTGCTTTTCTACTAATTTCCAAACTATTGGAAATAATTAGCAAAACACGAACCCTACAAAAAGACAGGAATTTCTGGGCTTTCCAGGAATTTCTGGACAATGTTTCCAGAGCAAACATAATATGTTAGGTAACTTCTATACAAAAGGGACAACTTTAGAACAAAATCACATCATAGCCAAGGCTGCATGTTGAGTACCATATCACCTACAATTAACCAAACCTATTGATTTATCTTGAAAAAAGACATACATATTTCTCTGGAGTATATCAGGTGGAGTCATAATAGCCTTCTGTCCAGGATCACATTCATACTTTCAAGTTCCTTATTCCATTAACTGTTACCTTCTTTACAATCTTATTTCATAATTAAGTATATATTCACATGTCAAAAGATACTTAAACTGAAGGCTATCACACAGTTCCAAGAAGAGTTAATATAATGTAGTAGTTACACCAGAAGTGAAGTGGTGGACTAGAGACAGTGAATTCCAATCCCCTCTTATGCAAAATATTGGCTTAATGATGTTGGGTTCATTCTCTTGCAATTCAATGCACCTCATAGAGTTGTTTGTTATTCATTCTTTTTCAATTCGATCCACCCACTGGTTTGGGCTTTAGTATCATCAGAATGCTGATGCTGTCCAATTATATCTTTTGATTCCAGGCCAACCAAGTGAGGCTGTCAAGGTTCTGTCCCAGTGCCTAGAAGCTGTGTGTAGGGGAGGGTGTGTGTGTGAAATTTCCAAATGGTACTTGGCTTACTCAGTGTTCCAGAAGTTGAAATTGCAGAAAAGACAATTGGAATGCTAATAGTGGAAAGAATTAATATGACCAAATACAAAGTTCATGTTTAGACCTATGCTGTGGACATAAGAATGGCAAAAATAAGGGATTCTGTAATCCTTATTTCACCAGCAGATTGCTATCCTGAATATTTGTTTAAGATGACCTTCACTTCTGTTGCCTAGGGTGAGTTAGTAGATCTTTCAGACTGCTAGGATGAGTTTGCCTGATTTTATTAGGAAGACTAATCCCATTCACCTGGAGTTGTACAAAATAATTGCGGAACCAGACAAGACAATGGGTGATGTCTTGCAATGTTTCTTGTAATTTTTTATTTTTTAAAACCAACTAAAGCTCCCAAAAGATCTTAAGTAAACCAAAAGACCTAGTAGCCCCAGGATAAAAAGCAGGACTCATTGACAATTTACATGTAAGGATTATAACAGTTATATGTAGGATAAACAGGCAGATGATTAGCAGAGCATTTCCATGAACATCAACTAGGAGTCAGAAGATGAAAACTCCTTATTTGCACAATACATAGACACCATAATTTCACCATAATTTCTACGGGGAAATAGTGAGCATCCTACACCAAGCTAAATTTTAAAAAAATGGTAGAGAATTCCTGGAAGCACTCACACAAATCAGCCATCAACAGGCACATAGAAATAAACAACATGTATGTATCATTCAAAAGAGACATTCAAAAAGTTAAAAAAAATCACAGATAAGATAAATCACCCAGATAAGCAGAGATTAACACCAAGCAGTAAGTAATACCCCTATCAAGGAACTACCATCCCAGTAAACAACAATCTAATTAAGGAACCACCAAAAACACTCCCACCAACGCTGACTGGGCAAGCATAAACAAAGAGCAAACCCCACTCACTTCTAGCACTGATAATATCACCTAATTTGGTAATGAAACATCTGCAAGAAAACAACCAAGATCAGAGAGCATCAAGGACCCCACAACAAAAGATGAATCTTGGCAAGAGGGAACAGATAATGAAGCATTATTTATTTATTTAGTGTGTGGCAATATTACATTAGCCAGGAGATTACAGTGCTAATACAAAGTAATTGGCTGCTGACAATTGCTAGTTTGTTCAGTTTACATTTGCACACTATCCAGAGTGCACCGCAGGGGGTGAACTAGCTCCACAGAAGGCTTGACAGCATTCTGCAGCATCATCCCCATTCAGGTATCGCATTTGGGCAGGTCTGGCACTGATTGAATTCATACTAGAGGTAGACAGAGTTGTGGAAGAACATTTTGCTATATCACTGAAAAAGCCCATTTTGAAATCTGAGTAGGTCTAATTAAGGTGTCTGGAGCAAACCATCTTATAATCACAGTTAAGATATTATGAGCAAAATGCAAGCAAAATATACAAATACATAAATTATCAGGCAACTGGTTATTTATTTCTTCCTTTGGATGCTTTCACCAGAACAAATAAGATATACCCACCATGTATCTTGCTAACCTTGCTAATGGCTGGCATCTTTAGTAGAGCGGCTCAGTATGGCTTTCCGTATGGCCTTCATGATCTTCCTTATGGGCTCTGATTAAACCCTTGGCATATGCTATATCATTAAAATGCTCCCAAACTATTCTTCACTATGTTCTCAGCTTGCCACTCACGTTTACTTCCCCTCTGCAAATCTCTAGCTATATTGGATTGTTTGTCATGAGGCCATTCATTTCAGTTGAATTACAAGCTAGAAAGAGAGAAAAGCAATCACAAAGGCTGAACCCATATTTACCAAATTCTGCATGAATCCAACCAATACATACTTCTGAATATTGAATTTGTTCTGAAGTCCAATATAGGTAATATTAGAAAAAAATGCTGTATTATCCATAGGTGACATTAATTATAACAAACTCACCAGTCTTCCTTCCTTCCTTTTTTTATATATCCCAAAATATTAGTGATCCAGTTGCTTATTGCATCTCTATTTAATACTGCACATGCCTAAGAACTAGCAATCCAATTTAAGCAAAAATTATGATAATTTATTTAAATAGTCTATATAATGGAGAAGGTGCTATATAAAGTACAAGTACATGACATCACCTTTGTGTAATCCCACACACACTTCTTTTAATTGTCAGTGTTAGTTTTAATGTGGGGTCTAACCTTTAATAAAACATGCACTATGAAACAAATTATCTTTTCTATGGCAAATATAGCGCCATTTTTTTTCCATTTTACTTTCAACTATGGCAAGGACAGGTCTTAGGTATTTATTGTACTGAAAGAAGTCCCAAATGTAATCCTCTGTTTTATAAATCTCATTGAATAGTATTCTAATCAAACCACAGCTTAACTCTCTCCCCACCCTTGCAATTTTTTCAAAGTTGTAATTTTATATTCATTACACAAGACTGTGGAAATCAGAGGAAAGCTTAATTAAAGCTGAACGGTATAGCACTGATCCTTAATTCCTTGGGCTATATTCATACTGCTGCACATAAGGATTTCTGGGAGCTGAATGTTTTGGATTTGATCCCTTTTCATGTGTAGATAGTGTCTAACCAGGGGGCCTTCAGACTTCATTGCAATTGTGAAGAACTTACGACCCTCAGATACAGGATAGGCAATTTGTTCCCCATAAACATCAGTTTGCTCATGGATACTTCTTTTGTCCTCCTGTCCCACCAGATTTAATCTTAGTCTTTTAATTAACAAAGAAATAAACAGGAAGCTGTCATGTTGCAAAATGCTACTTATTTGCATTTTTTAAGACATTCAACTTCATGGATTGCTATAGTCCAATGTTTTGTAAATATGTCTATCTGTCCAAAGATAAACTAGGGTAGTAAAGAGTTTCTAGTAAGGCTAAGATAGGGAACAACTCTATCAATTTTTTCAATCAATAGGTATTTTGGGACTAGGCATACCCATCAAGGCAGCCACACTCTGTCAACATACCAAATATGTTTGCCAAATCCCAAAATTTTCTATTTCTGTTCCAAATATTAGACTTCACTTTCCATTATTCCTTGCTCCAGGTCCATGCTCTTTGGAGCTGTGGGGAGTTGAAATCCAGCAATATATCTCCACTTCTGCCCTGTGAAGCTACCTTCTCTGATTCATTAGTCAAATGGGCAGATTGATGGTACATCTTAACCTCTCTGCCCTTTGCATTCTGTGATTGTACATTTTGGCTACAATCATAAATTCACTTACCTATGACTTAGCCCAATTAAAATCAATCAATAGGACTGTGCAGTAAATTCACTGACTTTACCATGACATACCTATCCACTGAAGAAATATTCTCAACAGAATAGCTGAAAATACAGATAAAAGAGGGAGTTGAAAGAGAATTTGTTTGCTTAACATGAAAACATGTGAAAAGTTATTGCAATATGAATATCTATTCCAAAGTATATGTTCAAGTGATTTACTCCTAAAAGGGGTGCATAAGATTATAGCTGTAATGATTTTCCAAAATAAAATAAGAAAATGGGGCAGGATGCAAGGCATTTTTAATATCTTATTAGTTGCTTTTGTTCCTTGAAAAGTATGGTTTTATGAGAGAAATGCTTGCTAACAGAGGACTTTGATACTGTGCCAATCAAACTAGTAACACCCCAGCACCCTCAAAAGAAAAAAAAAGAGCTGGGGCTGTAAACAATATGAAATCTCTGTCTTAAAATTTGTAGACTCCATCATTATATCAACTCCATTTAGTTGTAGCACAACTTTAAAAAGAAACTATAAACAATAATGTTTTCAACTAATAATATCTTGAATTTTTTTTATCTTGTAATAGGTAAGTGCAGATTACCCCATAACCAGAGTGTAATGAAATTGTCAACATTCTCTTCATTTCTTCGTTTCCTGACAAATGGTGTGAACATATCACCTTTTTCTCCTAATGGAAAACCTAACTGGAATATATCAAAATGCTATTAGGTTTTTCATTTTCTTCCACAATCTAATGCTGTGGAATGCATACAGCCTTCATGGATGCAGCACTGTATCCTCATCCCTGATAAAATAACTATAAGAGGGGGGAAAATATCGGGTGAAATCATTCATTTATTTTTTATTCCAATTCCTTTGTTTTTCACCTAAAAATGGTGTGAGATTTCCTTGCTTTTGCACTTGTGAAGAGATTTTTGCAAACTGAAATGTGCTTAAAATGTCATCTAACTTCACTATATAAAAACATATGTACTTTATTTGAGCATGTGTCTAATTAAAGAGTTTAATGAAACAGTCAGTGGAGTCAGTGGAACCGTCAAAAAAATGGAAAATGCAGACATTATGTATGTGAATCATATTTTTAGCACATAGGATGAAAAGGCAATTGTCATTACCTTACAGAGTCTTCTTATTGCAATATTATGTGGAAATAAAGGCATCAAATCACTGTATTCTCAAGAGAAATCTATCTATCCTGTTCATTCTTTAATTCATTCTCTCTTGACTCAGACCAATAATGGGATATACAATAAATCCACACTTGCATGCATAACATGTTCATGTCAGTGTTGAGACTCTAGAAGAAATCCCTTTGACAATATACTTCTTTTCCCCTTCTCTCTAATATGATTGCACAATACAAAGTACATATAGCTTGTAATTCTCTTGCTTTTAGCATATAGGGAAAAGCCCATGTTAAAAAGTTGTGGACCATAACGTGTTATAAAAGCTGAAGATCAAGTTTATCTTGAAAGCAATGTGTTGATTTCTTCCTTGCATGAGAAATATTTTGGTGAATCATTAGATAGGGTAGCATTTATTGCTTCACAAAATGCCCATGTAACATCTTAACAGAAAATATTCCCCGAGGAAGTGCCAGGCTGTTTCTATTGGAAAGTGAACTGCTAGGTTTATCTGGAAGATTTGGCCCATGAATCAAACCTGTGGGATGAAAAAGAAGACAGCTGTCAGACAGCATGTGTCTGCTTGGATGACACATTATCCAAAGTATGAAATTTAGGTTTTCACGGCCACCTACCTTGCTTACCCTACAGAGATTAAATATAGTTATGAGGCAGTCAGTCTATTCATATTTGCAGAACTTCAAGCAGAGGGCTACAAATTTTGGCTGTTTGATAGTCATTGGTTCATTGATCTTGCTTTTCCTTCCAAATAACTGAAGAATTTGGAGGAAGGGTTGATTCCATTTTTCTCTTCAAACCGGGCTTCAGTAGCTGAAGAAATTCATGCTGCTTGTAAGTATGTGTAAAGAACAGACAATGAAAAAACCGAAATGTATCCTGAGCTCTAGTTACAGTACCAATCAAATAAATTAAACTTCTTGTTTTTTCTACTAGTGCTTATTTGACTTAATGAAAGAGCTTGAGTTAGAAATTTCTTACCAAAGGAAAAGAACATTTTAAAACAAGAGATAATGATGTTCTAGCTTCCAGGTAGCCAAGGCATGTGTTAATCTCTTCTCTTTCATAATACAATACTTTCTCCACTGCTTTGAAGCTTTCCTACTGTATGTTTAATTACATTCCAAAGTAAGTCTTATAAGAAACCTCCTACTGGATTTTATCTATTGTAGTGCTCCTGAGATATTTAATGGATTATTCCTTTGAGAAATAAATAGAGAATTTCTCATTTCCCTGGAGAAATTTGGAAAGATTGCCCATCCAATTTCTTTCTTTATTTCCCACTTTTCCACATTTTCTGCTGATGCACTCATCTAGGTTGGAAGTTTGGACGGTGCCAGTGATCTGGGAAATTCTGTTTTGAAGGAGCTTCTAACCATGGGACATTGAGGGATTCTTAGTGAAAAACCAATGAAAAGCGTTCCTAAACTTACTAAATTTTGTGGAACCAGACATCAAAATAATAACATTTGAATGTTCCTGTTAGGCCTCTCTGCTTCTTCTACATTTTCTTTTGAACATTCATTGAGCTAAGGATGATCAATGTCTTAATGATATCATCCAAAAATATGCAAAATATAACATTTAAAAGTTTTGAATTGCAGCTCTATAACATTTAAAAAGTTTTGAATTGCAGCTCTCTTCATTCATCATATTTGCTGATGCTGATTACGAATGATAGAAGCTAGATTTAAATCTCTGCATGACCACACATTGACATTAAGGGTAAAATCATATGTTGCTTGTAAAAAGAACCAAGTTCAATTTTCAGTATTGCTAGTTAGGTCCTGAAAAAGCCTCTTTTCTATACTCCTGCAGAGTTATTGTCAGAAATAAGTCAGATGGATCTAAGGCATACATAACTGATAGAACTATCTTTTCTTATTTTATTTTATTTTATTTTATTTTATTTTAATCCCATTTATATCCCGCCCTTCTCCGAAGACTCAGGGCGGCTTACAAACTTAGCAGTAGCCTTCATTCTATGTATATGCCTGCTTATTAGGGCTTTCACACACACCCCCAAGCGGCATTATTACAAAGTCAGCTTAATTGTCCCCAACAATCTGGGTCCTCATTTTACCTACCTCGGAAGGATGGAAGGCTGAGTCAACCTTGAGCCTGGTGGGACTTGAACCTGCACTAATTGCAGGCAGCCGGTGTTACTTAAGGAGGCATTAGCCCACTGCTGCACCAAGGCTTGGTGGTGCCCTAGAATCAACTCATTGACTAGTTCTCTAACAGTGCTGATAAAAGAGCATTCATTGGACAAAACAACAAAAAGACAGCTGATGAATTGTAGGACAGTTTATACAGAATCACCCAGAGTTGCTGGGAGTGGGGTGGCTTACCAATTTAATGAGTCGTCGTCGTCATCATCATCATCATCTCTATATAGACTCCTAAATTTTGTCCTCTAACTCTAGCTTATTGTAGTTGTCACCTCTAAGTTTTGCTTAGTAATGCCATGAGCCATTACTACCATTTTACACTATTGGTAGAAGTTTAGAATTTTTTTTCTAGGAGGGGAAGATATCCTTACTTGCTGAAAAATAGCATCATTCAGAAGAGTGGCAGGTGCTCTCTGATATTCAGCATAACTTAAATAGACATAGCATTTTATGATATCTCTTTTCAATGTTAAGAATTAGAGCTCTTAAAACCGTAGAAAAATTATTGGCACAAGTGCTTTGAATCATGTGAAAGTGTAAGTCCAACCATTCTTTAATTCTTTTTAAGGCTTTGTTGAAGCCTGAGAAAAGACCTAGCTGTGTAAAATATATGGTTCCTTTTAATGAGTCATCTCTTTAAAGTAGCATTTCCTACTTTATAGCTGCTTTAATGAGGTATCTATACAGGTCATTCCTCCTGCATGTCAGAAAGCACCTCTTCAGAATCATTTCAAAACTCTATTAAGTATTAATCCAGAAGTTGTCTCACCCATTATGTGCAGATCATCCCTAATTACTGCTATTTCTTCTTTTCAATAGAGCTAACACTAGGTACTGTTTGAAATTTTGTTTTATGTTGAAAGAACAATAAGATGAATAAGAACTGACTGTCTTTCATTTCCCAAAATGGGTAATCTGACATGTCTTTAAGGTTCAGCTTCACAGTGAAATGCAGCATTTAATTTTTACATAGAAGAAACATTTTGAAGATTCAAAAGTTGCTATCTATATTTCAGTTTTCCCACTAGGATGGCAAATGATCAAATATTCACCCTTCTCACAATAAAACAAGTTGTGCCAGATGTTTTAAAATCTGGGCACATCAAGTGTACTCATTTAAGCAATTATTTCTTTTCTGTAATGTGCATTATATTACTTCTTGTAGTCTAGCCTGTTAATACATATGGTGCTTTACAGAGCATGTAAGCAAAAGACAGAATAATCATGTCTCTGTTCTGGGAATTAAAACAATATGGAATAAATGTGAAGAATATATGTGAAAGTGTAGAAAACCCATTTAAAATGCCAGATTAAAAAAGAGCAAAATATTTAGATTCATATTGTGCAGAAACAAAGGGACAAATTTGTAGCAGGGTTTTAATGTACTAGCTAGTAAACTCCAGATTGGGTCTATGAGTATAAGGAGACAGTTTTTTCTGCTTTTCCTCTCCAATGCAGCCATTGTGTCAACCAGGGATATCAGCCATCCCTAGAAAAAGTCAAGATCAAATTAACTAGCACCCTTTGGCATCACAATAATAACATCCCTAATTGCACACATAGTAATTTACATAGTATTACCCTATAAGCTTTGTGCTACAATTTTTATTTAGAAGGACATTTTGACTTAAATGTCTTTTCTCAAAGCATTAAAAGCACACATTTATCAGTACTACTGCATTGGTAGCATGCATGAAACCTGGATATTGAATTGCATAGTGATTTGTAAAACATTGCCATTTTAACAACAAGGCACACACATTATCACTATCTATACAGCAAAATCATAGCAAAGTGAGTCCTACCTAAAAAAATTAATTTATAGAACACTCCAGAATATGTAGGCAAGCAATAATGTTTAACTTTCCAGTGTAGGTGGTGTTTGTGTCTTATTTTTAATTAGAGAGGTGAAATATCTACCTCATTCATTTCCTTCAGCCATAGCGGTTCAAAGTGGATGCTCCATCCACTAGATATCTGTCAGAAATCTGGATTGGATACCCATTACTGAGATTGATAGGCATTATCAAACCTCAAAATACATGTGTGTTCCTTTTTTTAAATATTAGCTGTCACATTGTGATAAGTTGTGTTTGGTTGTACGTTGCATGGCATAATGTATAACTGAGTGGGCTCAGTTCTGAAGGGGAAGCATATTTTATATTTTAAACTCCATGCTAGAGAAAAAAAAGCAGAACGGACAACAGCAGCTAAAAGGAACACATATATAAAACAAGAGAAGTACAGAGAAATAAAAAAAATACTACTACATTTTAATACGTAGTTATTTTTATTAAAGAAATCTTTCTATAAGGAAAATCAGAATTTTAGTGCTTTCAGATGGATTTGGGCACTGGGAGGCATGTGAATATTTAATTTTTTAAAAACAATCTGAATTCTGTTACATAGTTGTTTGTTGAGGTAAAGAGAGTTGGTTCGAGTAGGATGCCACCAATAAGTATAATTTCTGCTTTTGTTGTTTATCTCAGAGGTACACAACTCTATTCAGTCATTTTGAATAATCCTCAGTTTAACAACTGAATGGTGTTATATCAGTTAAAAATAAGTGTAATGACTTGAAGACTGGGTAAGAGGGGCAAGGGCATGTACAGCATTCAAATAACCTCTAAATTTGGATGGTAAAAAGTATAGTATATAATTACAAAAATAGTAGGAAAAAGTAGATTGAATCTTTTTAAAATGTGGTTTTACTCTGGGTATGACCACATTCTGTTCCTTATGATAGCCATTTTCCCATTGCACCATACACATGTGACTCTCAATTGAAAAAACAGTTGTGGTATCATGATGTATCTTGTATGGTTGTTCACTTTGCATATCTATGCATATTTATGTCAAGCTGGAAGACTATCAAATGCTTTTGTACTTCTGGATCTCTAGCAAAGGAAGTGGCTAGAAAGGCCCAACAGAGGCTTCACTTTCTTAGGGTCTTGCGGAAGAACAGGGTAGAACAACAGCTAATGACCCTCTTTTACCGGTCTACTATAGAGAGCGTCCTCTCGTATGGTATTGTGGTTTGGTATGCTGGTCTGACAGCCGCGGATAGGAAAGTATTACAGAGGGTAGTGAGCACAGCACAAGACATTGTGGGCTGTTCCCTGACACCACTGGATGACATCGCCAGGGCTCGTTGCCTTGGAAGAGTGAGGAAGATTCTCAGGGATGACTCACACCCTGGACGGTATCTCTTTACTCTCCTACCATCCGGTAGGAGATATAGGAATATAGCCAGCCGTACCAACAGGCTGAAAAATAGCTTTTATCCGTGGGCTGTTAGGCTTTTAAATGGGACATAATCTTATGCAGAATTGACTTGGGAGGCCGGTGTGTGGTGTAGCTGGTTAACGTAGTGTGGTGGGATGGAGGGTTTGTTGTCACTGTGTGTTGGGGGAAGAGAGCACGGGGGGAGGCTCAGCTAATCTCAATGTACACATGTTGTACTTTGACAACAAAGGTTTATTATTTATTATTATTAGATTTTTACCTTGGAATTCTTGGCATACCGATATTTTCATATCTCATGACACACATTGGTATACCACATATTCTCGAACTGTGATTCACAACCCTTAGGAGACCAACAGCAATTTGAGGATAGTATATTTGTTCCTCTGTGCATGAATGAAGTTTATGTATGCATTATTTTAAAAACTTTACCTCAGGAAAGGTATAATATCTAAACTTTTGACTATTAAGGCATAGGCTAGAAACTAGGATGAGTTCTAGTCCTGTTTTAGACATGAATTGGGTGATCTTGAGGGATGTGGTGGCTCAGTGGGTTAGGACGCTGAGCTTGTCGATCAGAAGGTCGGCAGTTTGGCAGGTTGAATCCCAAGTGCCGCGTAACAGAATGAGCGCGTTACTCGTCCCAGCTTCTGCCAACCTAGCAGTTCGAAAGCACATAAAAATGCAAGTAGAAAAATAGGGACCACTACGGTGGGAAGATAACAACGTTCCGTGTGCCTTTGGCATCTAGTCATGCCGGCCACATGACCATGGAGATGTCCTCAGACAAGCGCTGGCTCTTCGGCTTTGAAACGGAGATGAGCACTGGCCCCTAGAGTTGGAAATGACTAGCACACATGTGCGGGGGAACCTTTACCTTTACCTTTTACCTGGGTGATTTTGGGCTAGACATTCTCTCTTAGCCCTAGGTAGCAGGAAAATGACAAACCACTTCTGAAATGTTGCCAAGAAAACTTCAGGCACAGGCAGTTTCCAGGAGTCAAAAAATTGATTTGAAAGCACGTGAGTGCATGTGGGGGCAGAGAGAGAGAGAGAGAGAGAGAGAGAGAGAGAGAGAGAGAGAGAGAGAGAGAGAGAGAGAGAGAGAGAGAGAGAGAGAGAGAGAGAGAGAGAGAGAGAGAGAGAAAGTTGACAAACTGTTTTCACCTAGGTTATTCTTAATAGAAACATAAGGGTTTTGAACTACCAAGAATGTGATATTCTTAAAATACATATGTACATGTCTACATCCATCTCTATCACAGTGTTGTGCAAAGCATAAAAAGAATAAAAAATAGTAAGCAAAGAGAATTAAAGGCAGTTGAAAAAAGAGAAAGAAAACAAAATCTAATTAAACTTAGTTTACATCAATACCGTGTGCTATGGCAATCTACAAATGGAGCCACAAATATTGACATCATGGCTTCACTAAATTGAGACTTTCACATAATGTTTTTAATAAGATAACTAGGTTTCCAGTTTTAGTCATTCCCATACCAAAACCGGACTTCCTATAAGAAAAAGACAATACCAATGAATTTTGGCGTATTTTGGTCAGGATTCCATAAGCACAAAAAAAGCTAGTTTTACTCCAAAAATAATATTACTATTCTGAATAAATCAGGACTTCTAAACCAACGTACAGTTGCCTGTATTCCATCAACTTGGAGATTTTATTTATTTATTTATTTATTTATTTATTTATTTATTTATTTATTTATTTATTTATTTATTTTTAATTTTAATTAATTTTATTAAATTTCTATACCACCCTATTCCCGAAGGACTCAGGGCGGTTTACAGGGCAGCATAAAATACAATATAAAAGATAATATAGAATTAAAATACATTAAATTAATTAAGCCCAATTAAAACAATATTTAAAAAAGCTAAAACCCCTTCAGTCCAGGCCTGATAGATCAAAAAGCCAGGTTTTCAGGTCCCGGCGAAATGAACGCAGATCGGGGGCGGTCCTAAGTTCCACGGGTAAATCATTCCAGAGGGCAGGTGCGCCCACAGAGAATGCTCTTCCCCTAGGAATAACCCGCCGGCATTCCTTAACCAGCAGTATCCTGAGAAGGCCCTCCCTGTGGGAGCGCACGGGACGAAGGGAGCTTGATGCCGGCAGCAGGTGTTCCCTCAGATAACCTGGACCCAAGCCATTAAGGGCTTTATAGGTCATTACCAGCACCTTGAATCTCACCCGAAGGGCAACCGGAAGCCAATGCAGCTCGCAGAGTAGAGGTGTTACATGGGAGTATCAGGAAGCCCCCATCACAACTCGCGCGGCCGCATTCTGCACCAGTTGAAGCCTCCGAGTGGTCCTCAAGGGCAGCCCCATGTAGAGAGCTATAGACTATATCGACATACTTAGGATGCCTTTTTAAATTATTGCTTATGTGGTAGAATAAATGTTATACTTGCATATATTTTATAAATACTTTAATTTGTCTACTACTAGGTAATAGTTGTTATATCAAAATGATTTTAAACACAATTGACATGGACAAAATCTTCTCCATAGCATAACAACTGACAGCTATTGACCATGTCACAAATGCTTAATGTATACTGATGATCCATTTACCACTAACAGTTGGTTTGCATCACGGAGACTTGGTTGGGCCCAGAGGGTGGGGTCCCTTCGGTTGACCTCTGCCCACCAGGCTTCCGGGTGCTACACCGGCCACGAGCTCATGGTAGGGGTGGGGGAGTGGCGGTTACTATTAGGGAGACCTTATGTCCTCGGGAGGCCACCGTTTCTCAGATAGTCGGGTGTGAGTCTCTCTTTATGAGATTTGGTCCTGGGGCGCAGTTGGGCTTGCTGCTGGTGTACATTTCGCCTAGTCACACAGCGGCAGCCCTGCCCGAGCTGCTCGATATCCTCTCGGGCTTGGTGGTTGAGTTTCCCAAACTTATAGTTTTGGGAGACTTCAATCTACCATCCCTGGGAGGTTCATCGGAGCTAGCTCGGGAGTTCATGGCTTCCATGGCGGCCATGGACCTGACGCAAGTAATTTCAGAGCCAACTCATGAGGGAGGCCACACCCTTGACCTGATTTTTTTATCTAGACGGTGGTTGGATGATCTAGGTGGGGGCTCTCCATTTATTATACCCCTGTCATGGACCGATCATCATCTCCTGCGGCTGGTCTTCCGTTTTGCCACCCCCCGCCGTGGGGGCACGGAGCCAATTAGATGGTACCGCCCCAGACGCTTAATGGATCCTGATAGATTCCAAGCGGCGCTGGGGTCCCCACCTGCCTCCACTGCTCACAGCTCGGCGGATGCCTTAGTGGAAGCCTGGGAAAGGGCAGCCACTGAGGCACTTGACCGGGTTGTACCCTTGCGGCCCCTGACCCGGCGCAGATCCCAGCGAGCTCCATGGTTTTCCGCGGAGCTCCGGGAGATGAAGCGTCGGAAACGGGGCCTAGAGAGCTGCTGGAGGTCTAGCCGATCCGAACCCGACCGGTTGCGGTTAAGAACCTACATTAGGTCTTATCTCGCAGCGATGAGGGTGGCGAGGTGCAATTACTTCTCCACCCTCATCGCGTCCGCAGATAATCGCCCGGCCGCCTTGTTTAGGGTGACTCGCTCACTTCTTAATCAGGAGGTGAGGGAGGATCCCTTGCAGGGTCGTGCCGAGGAATTTAGCCAACATCTGTCGGATAAAATCGCTCGGATTCGGACCGGTTTGGACTCCAGCTGGGCAGAGTCAGGCGATCAGGACACGGGCGGTCTTGTCAATGTTACCTGGGAAGAGTTTGATTCTGTGACCCCTGATGAAGTGGACAGGATTATGGGGAGGCTGAGCTCCTCCACATGTTTGTTGGGCCCGTACCCTTCCTGGCTGGTTTATGCAGCTAGGGAGAGGACACGAGGCTGGCTCCAGGCGGTTATATCTGCTTCTTTGAGTGAGGGTTATTTCCCCACCGTCTTGAAGGAGGCGGTGGTGAGACCTCTCCTCAAGAAGCCTGCCTTGGACCCAGCTGTTTTGAACAACTTTCGTCCAGTCTCCAACCTTCGCTTTCTTGCGAAGGTTGTCGAGAGTGTGGTGGCGCATCAGCTCCCTCTGGTCCTGGATGAAGCGGATTATCTGGACCCCTACCAATCGGGTTTCAGGCCCGGGTACAGCACGGAGACGGCATTGGTCGCTCTGGTGAATGATCTCTGGAGGGCTCGGGATAGGGGATATTCCTCTGTCCTAGTCCTATTAGACCTCTCGGCGGCTTTCGATACCATCGACCATGGTATCCTGCTGCGGCGTCTCAGGGGATTGGGAGTGGGAGGCACAGTTCTTCAGTGGTTCTCCTCCTATCTCCTGGGACGCTCGCAGTCGGTGTTGGCAGGGGGGCAGAGATCGGCCCCTAGGTCTCTCGTTTGTGGAGTTCCTCAGGGGTCGGTTCTCTCGCCTCTCCTGTTCAACATCTACATGAAACCGCTGGGTGAGATCATTCGTGGTTTTGGAGTTGGGTATCATCAATATGCTGATGATACCCAACTTTTCTTTTCGACCCCAAACCACCCCAGTGATGCCCTCGCTGTGATGTCCCGTTGCCTGGAGGCGGTTCGGGTCTGGATGGGGAGGAACAGACTTCAACTCAACCCTGACAAGACTGAGTGGCTGTACATTCCGGCATCCCGGGACATTCAAAATGTTCCATCTCTTTCTATGGGGGGTGAGCTCTTACCCCCCGTGGATAGGGCTCGCAACTTGGGAGTCCTCCTAGATTCACGGCTTACCTTGGAAGATCATATAGTGGCCGTGACTAGGGGGGCTTTCGCCCAGGTTCGCCTGGTGCGCCAGTTGCGGCCCTATCTGAACCGGGATGCCCTGTGTACGGTCACTCATGCGCTCGTGACCTCTCGCCTTGACTACTGTAATGCTCTCTACATGGGGCTTCCCTTGAAGACCACTCGGAGGCTCCAACTGGTACAGAATGCGGCCGCGAGAGTTGTCTTGGGAGTTTCCCGGTACTCCCATGTTACACCTTTGCTCCGCGAGCTGCATTGGTTACCAGTTGTCTTTCGGGTGAGGTTCAAGGTTTTGGTTACGATCTTTAAGTCCCTACATGGCATGGGTCCGGGATATCTCAGGGACCACCTGCTGCCGGCATCAACTCCCCTCCGCCCTGTGCGTTCCCACAGAGAGGGCCTCCTCAGGGTGCCGCCAGTCAAGGAATGCCGACTGGTGGCCCCCAGGGGGAGGGCCTTCTCTGTGGGCGCTCCGGCATTATGGAACCAACTGCCGGTAGAGCTCCGGACGGCATCAGACCTCCGAACTTTCCGTCGTGGCCTGAAGACCCACCTATTTGAAATGGCTGGTCTGGCCTGATGGGGGATTATGGGTTTTAATTTGTTGTTTTAGATTTGTATTACTGTTTTAACTGGGCATGGGTTTAATCTTTTTTAATTTTTGTATTGTCTTTTTTATATATGCCCTGTGAACCGCCCTGAGTCCCTACCAAGGAGAAGGGCGGTATACAAATTAAATAAAACTTAAACTTAAACTTTATCTTCTCTCAGAAGTATTTACATATGGAGCTGGGCAACTATTTGTCTGAAATAGTATTGAGTTTCCTGCTTGAATGGGGGTTGGACTAGAAGACCTCCAAGGTCCCTTCCAACTTTTCTATTTTGTCATTCTGAAGTAGTATATCTACCAAGTCATTGTTATGTATGTAGAAATCTAAACATTATTGAACTTTTTATCTATTTTATTTTACAAAGATGTATGGTTCTATAGTTTTTAAATTTGACATATTCATATACATTTAATGATTAAAATAAGTGTTTTTATTTCTTGCCCAACCATAACCCAAATAAAGTTTTTAAAGTTAAAATTTTGATGAAATTATTTCCCCAGTAAAACTGGGGAAAGAGCAAAATAAATGCATTCCCTAATCATTTGGAATTTGAAATAGCCCCAAATATATTTTTTAAAATTCTTATTCCTCTGCTATTGCTTTGGCTCTGATATTTTGCTTGATTTATGGACAAGCCTTTGAATAAAATCAGTCAAACGTATGACATTTGCTATACAAAGCATGGTTCATGATGTCACTTAAAATAGTGGCTTAGAACCAAATGAATACATTCTTTGAATTGAACCATTGTAAATAATGGAATTTAATTAAGTCAGACTAACTTAAGTTTCATTGATTTCAGCTAGTCTACTCTAACTAAGTTTGGATTCAATCCAATATCATTAAAGAAAATACTATTTAACTATTCCACTTAAATATTTAAAAAATCAAGATTAACTACCCAGGTTTTCATCTGTTTTAATTGTTACTTATAGTAATTAGCAGACCAAGAATTCAGATATTAGTTATGAGAAATTAGTTTGCATATGCAGTGACAAGATGATTTTACAGATAAAATAGGTTGATGGATGATTATAAAAAATGAGCTGTTCAGTTTTAAAACTATTTTTGGCTTTCTGGAATATTAACCATGTGTTTAGTAAGGGATAATCCAGGCCACATATTAAAAAAAACAAATTTAAATAAATATTTGTTTCTTTGTTTATTTAAATTTATATAGCTGCCCATCTCACATACATGATTCTGGGTGGCTCAAATTAAAATAAGAAAAACCCCTCAAATTAATTTTTTAAAAATGAAGAAATCAAAACAATAAAACAAATTAACAAGAAATATAAAATAAACTAAGTAAATAAGCTACAGTACGTAGCTCTTACTCTTAAACAATCTTCTCCAGGCATTTTTGAACTTCAATTTTCTTCATCTGCAGATGAGGTTCTAGACAGGATCAGCAGTAGAACCTGGAGCACGGGTGTCAAACTCGTGGCATCACGTGACATGTCATGACGTATCACGACTTTTTTCCCATTGCTGGCAATGGAGTGGGCATGGTTTTGGCGTGACGCAGACTGGCAGTTTGACACCCCTGACCTAGAGGGATCAGAATAAGAAAATAAACAGCAAATAAGAAATCTGCAATGCCAGGTAGCAATGTAGGTATTTTTGGAAAGAGGTAGTAGCATTGCTCTCTGCTCAACCCTTCCCAATCATGACAGCAACTTTCAGGTTGCTGAACTGTCAAAGTCCAGACTCCATGCTACTATTACCTGAAATAATGCTGAGCATTTTGCTTATGGCATATGATTTTCTACCACACCAGCCCCTATGTTGGCTGCTTCACAGAGATAGCAATGCCCCTGAACTGAAACAATGTTGGCTATAGTTTTTTAGGATCTTCTAGACAGGGATTTTTAACAGAAATAAAATAATGCCTGGTGCACTAGTATATAGAAAGCTTCTGGCATGAAACTTGATAGAAACTGTTGCAGAAATATTAATAAAGGTAGTTCTAGAACAGGGCTCTTCAACCTTTTCACCCATTGTACCACTTTTAGGATATGGCAACATCCGAGTACCACCAGTCGCCTAGCAAGGTGTCAAAAACTTGATGACCAAAAAAAAAAAGGAAAAAAGTGATGAAGTACAGGTAGTCCTTGACTTACAACAGTTTGCTTAGTGACTGTTCAAAGTTATATTGGCACTAAAAAAGTGTCCCCCAAGCCACAGCCAAGCAATACACCTGCCTGCCTGCCCGGCAGTGCTCTTCCTCCTGTCCGAGGTTTTCATTTTTGTGAGCATTTCTGTTGAGGATTGGCAGTGGGGGTGGGGTGGGGGGGTGTTTGCTTTTTATTCCCGTCTGTTGGGTGGTGGCAGCAGGTTTTGGTCACTTCACATGATGCTGGGACACTGTGACCATCATAAATATGAATCAGTTGCCAAGCATCTGAATGTAAATTACAAGACCCTGGAGATGCTGCAACATTCCAGCTGATCGGCGCTTCTTCTGGGCTCAGAAGTGCCAGGATCAGCGCCGACTCCAGCTGGATCCTGGCGCTGATCCTGGCACTTCCGCTGAGCCCTGACAGCCCTGCAGCTCCAGCCATCTCTCGCTCAGGCTTGTGCGGTGCTGCCCCCTCCCCCGCTACCACTTTTCTAGGATGGTCACGTACAACCTGCCAGGTGCCAATGTACCACAAGGGGTGCCCATACCACTGATTGAAAAGCCCTGTTCTAGAAGACCTTAAAGACCAAAAGAGTGCAAGAGGGTTTTTTTTCTTAAAAAGCCTGGCTGTTACATTTTCATATACTAATTTGTAGATATAAATTTGTGGGGGAGGGAAATGTATAGGCATGTGCATATAAAAATATATATGCTTAGTAAGATTTGCCTACAGGAAGGAAAATAATTAGCTATTGCTTTTCTGGAAAAGAAAAGTGAAAATAGTCAGCAATGGGGGACTTGTCCAGTATGGAAGGAAAGTAAGGAAGAAAGGACTTCCTAGTGGTGCTGGCAAATGGGAAGACGTGGTGGTCTATTAATTGAAAAAATATCTTAGGATAGGTGTAATATACCCTGTCACCCTAATGTTCTCCTTGCCTTAAAAGATTTTTGTAATCCAAATAAATGCCCACATATTTTATCATGTTTTTGGAAAAACAGATTAAAATGTCAATCCTGTACTATGCAGTGATGACATCACATCACTTCCATATCCCCCAAACCCTGATTTTTCAGTTTTTATCGTTATGATCATTAAGAGGTTGCATCAAGACTTAGTTAAAATATCTAATTTGAAAGCAGTGAGACCTTTAAATTACAGCTAACGTAAGTCTTATTAATTTTAATGGAACTTATGTATTTCTAAATCTGGATTGTGTGAAGACCTTTCAATGTTGAAATGCAAATTATAGCACTATTAATTTCCATTATTAATCAGTTTGGTTGCCAAGTTATTAGAGCTTATAAGGTGGGACCCAATTCAGCCAAAATTCAGGCTTTTTAAAACATATTGAATGTTTCTCTTATGTGAAATCTTGAACATTATTTAGATCCCTCTTAATTAATAACTGAAATAATAATCCAGACTTGAATATACAAGATAGGTTAAGCTTAGCCTAAGAGCAATCCAGATCAAATTAGATACAATACTTGTGCCTTCTTCTATTGGCCTCATCAAGACTTAGTTGTGATGAATGTTTGTTTTAGTTAGTCCTTAAAGGGAGTAGAGTCTTTTCTGTCTACTTGAAACCCATCTACACAGACTGGCCTGAAGAATGGCCTCAAGGCACATGACTGCTGAAGTTCAACAGGCCTGGCAGTGTAAACTGCCTGGAGGGAAAGCTACTGAGGACCATACAGAAATTGCTGGGAGCTCTTCGGAAGAACATATACATCAGGGAGCTTCAATCAACTGATCAATCAGCAAAGAAACAGGTGAGGCTTCCTTTTTTAAAGTGTATTGTTGTGCAAGGATATATTCCTCATCAGAACTTACTCGTTTCCAGATGGCTTGTACACTTTTGCTATATTTGTATCTAGACATTGACATGGTAACATGCTGTAACTGGTCTTCATGCCAATTTCACTATGATCAACAGTCCTTAAGTGTGTGCTATATAAGGCATCTCCAGAAAATATTGCTTTTATTTATTTCTTGAGACTTCAGAAGAGCACAACTAACCCCTCGCTTATACCAGCAATGAGAAATTAGGGTGGTGGACAGTAAATGAAATCAAATGTATTTTCATTTAGCCATTGATTCATTGATCTTCTATTGCTTTTGAGAGGTAGTAGAGCGAAGAGCTGAATTTGAGAAAAGAAGCTGGCTTTTGTAAAAGAAAAGTGTTACAGTGTCTTAATTAAGTGATGACATTTTCCTTTCTTTTAAAAAAAAATAATAAAACACAGAAGGAATTCAATTGCTTCTTTCAACAATTCAGGAAAAAGAGCAGAGTGTAAAACAAACTTTCCTGCTTTTATTTTCAGAAGTGGAGAGGGTGTAGGGGGGAGAGAGAGACTTGGGAGCCAAATATAATCACTCCATTAGTATTATTAATAGCATTCAGCTTGCTTCACATGCTTTAAATCAGACAGTGTTGTCATGAGCCTTGTATTTGCAAGCACTGTCGGAACTACTGAAGGCTTACGTAAAAGAACAGAAGTGCCTTCATAGCAACTGCAAACAGCCTTTGGGGAACAATAGGCTTACCTATAGCGTCTTGAGATATTTCTGGAAAAGCCCAACCAGTTGCTCTATTATTCTTCAAAAGTTACACACTCCTTGACCCAGCTACATTTTAATAAGCTCTATTGCTACTTCACAGTCACACATCTCTTTACCCTCAACCTCCTAAATCCCTTTGGGCTGCCTTATTTGCACAGCATTCAGATCCCATTGGGCTGTCCTCATCCAGAGGGGTCTCCCTTTGGTTATTTCATCAACCCCTCCTATTTCTCTTATTCACTTTCTGCCTGAACATTTGTTTTCAGAAAGAGATCTCTAAGAATTATTTAATTATTGCCAATGAATGTATCTGTCAAGATAATTAAGTAGAACAAAGCCTTTGGCAGGAAGACAATAGGAAGAAGTAACACAAGAATTTGGAAACAATGGTAATAGTGCCATTAACTCCATAAAATTTTTCAAGCTTGTCGGAATCATTCAGCACAAACAATGTGGGATGCTATTATAAAAGCATTGTCTAATGAGGAATTAATTTCTGCTTGGAATTTGCTGACTTGTTTTGTTAATTAATCTCCTCAAGGTCATTTGCTTTGTTGAATGAAGATGCAAAGTCTTTGCTGCAAGAGAGCTGTGCCAAAAGAAGAATCATCCTATTTTAAAATTTTTATTTGTTTATTTTCTCAGATATATCTTTAAATAATCCCTTTCATTAGGCTGAAGTAAAACAGTCTGTGTTTGGAATTAGACCTGATCATTTGGCCCCTACCTGCTGAGCTTCTCGTGTTACTTCTCATTTTAGCCACAATGTTCTTGTAGTACACAGCAAAGAAAATAAGATGGTATCACCAAACAGTACTACCACTTGCTACATACTGCAGTTAAGATATTAGTTAACTATTTAATTATTTTCATTCATTGTTTTTCTCTCTTCTGCCCAAGCACTCATAAAAAAACTCTAATAAAACAATGAAACAATCCTAAAATTAGTGACCATTTGATCTTAAAACAGCGGGTGCTCCATGACTTGAGGTTTTTAAGAAGAGATTGAACAACCAGTAGTCTGGAATAGTATAGGGTCACCTGCTTGGGCAGGGGTTGGACTAGAAGACCTCCAAGGTCCCTTCCAACTCTGTTATTCTGTATTTCAATAGTCCATGAAAATACTATCCTCTGTAGATACAAGGCCATGGAAAAAGCCCCCCTTGGCTCAATGGGAGCTTTCTCTCTCACTTCAAGCCTCATCACTATGGCTTCAGCATTAATAATTAAACTGCAGTCATGTAATAGGTATATTTTGATTTGAGTCATGTTTGACTGCTGATGACTTCATGGGCTCAATCATGTAAATATCTTGGCCAGGATTCAGTAATGGTTTGCTATTTCAGGGTGTTATTTTGTTTAAAATAACACATAGCATAAATAGTGAAAAAGAAATGAATTAACATATGTTCTAATGTGCCTCTTTTTGTCCTGTATGTCCTGTAAACGAGGCAAATTTTGAGCAACTGTAGTCTAAGATTCACAATATATTTGAATAATGGGGGAGAAAGAGGAAAAATTGGGGGGGAGAGAAAGGAAAGGGCAATGAAATCTTAATCTTGGCATCTTTCAGAAACAGCATAAAGTATCATCTTAGCAATAAATAAGGCTTATTTTAGTCTTCAGACACAGCATGGTGAGAAGAGCAAATGAAATAGTAACAAACAAGCAGCTAGAAGGCAGATCTCATGATTTTTGTGATGAGGATAGGACATGGAGATGCACTGCGGAAAGTCATTTCTCCCATATTCATGCAGTAGGAGGGGTTGGGGGAAGAAAGAGAGAGAGAGAAACAGAGACAGAGACAGAGAGAGACACAGAGAGACAGACTGATCTTCATGTATGTATGTATGTAAGTATGTATGTATATAAAACTCTAATGAGAAGGAACAAAGCTCATCCTGAAAATGAATGTAGCTATGTTTGTCAGGCAGGCATTAATAATTCTTACCAGCATACTTCCACAGATTGCAAATTGACAATGTCTCTGTCTCTCTCTGTGTGTGTTGGATAGATAGATAGATAGATAGATAGATAGATAGATAGATAGATAGATAGATAGATAGATAGATAGATAGATAGATAGATTATGAACAAATTAGGAATATTGTATATTAAATAGTTCAATTGTATTAATTGCTGTGTTGTTAAAATAAACTTTTAATTATTATTTTATAATTCAGATGGCCCAGAGATTTTGGAAATGAAATCCACAGAGTAGGTTCCCCATGAGGTTTCTATTAAGAAGATGTCTCTGGAACAGCCCTTGTGAATCTTGTTGTTAACCAACCTTTATGTTTATTCCCTATAGATAGATACCCAGCTCTGGAAATCAAGATCTTGAATATAAAACAGAAAGCAATAAATATTTCCCCATCCCTGCTGGGCTCAAATTCTTGAAAGAGATTGTATCCATTTGTATCAATACTAAAAAGGAGATGCTCCAGGCAGATGTTACCTCTGTAATTAAAAACACTGAAGAATATTCTTAGAATTAGAAAAGATGCATGCAGCATATTATTCAACTCATAATGCTTTGTTTTATTACAATAATTTTTTAAAAGAACTTAGCAGCTGGAGAAAAAGGCATTGCTGTTTAAGACTTTTGTATTAGATATGCATGAAATCAGCTGTTAAAGAGAATACCAAGAAAGAAGGCAGGCGGGCAGGCAGACATTCACCTGGCATGGAAAACAATCAGTTTCAAATATTCTGTATCAATTGTTGGCCGACTGATTTTTATATTTAAAGACACTTAAATATTACTAGTTCTACACCCACCCATTTACATTGGAAGGTAGACACATTTTTTAAAAAATACACGCACCTCTTGCTTAGTCTGCCAGCCGCACCCAGCTTGTGGTACAGAGATAAGCCATTTCAGTTCCAGTTGCTTCCAGTTAGCATTTTCTAGAGATGACATTATCACTAACGGAAAAAGCAACATCAAAAGGAAAATGGAGAAAGAAGCAAAAGTTCTTTTGCCTGTGCATAAAATGCATCTTTTTATATATTCAAATACAGTTATAGGTAATATTCATGACTCATATTAAATGAAACCTAGAATTAGACAAAATGCAACAGTCATATATTGAAGGGAGCATTTTATTAGGTGTCATGTCAGTCAGATTAAAGAAAAGAATGCATGACATCAACAGGATATTGCATGTATATCAAGCAATCTATTTATATATGATAGGGAGGGTTTGATTTCTGGAAGGAGTGACAACCCCGTAGCTCGCCTTCAAAATTACAATAAGATGAAACATGTACATTTTTGAATGCACGTTGTTGTTGTTGTTGTTTTAAAAAATGCAATTAACAAAATAGGGATAAATATGTTTGGGAATCAACAGTGACAACCAGAATAAGAAAGCAGAGAACTAATCTGCAGAGATGCAGAGAGGTTATTGGGCAATGTCTCCAGCATTCCAGTCTGGAGAGAGAATGGATATGAAAAGCCAAAGGGTCTGTGAGAAATATTCCAGGGAAGATAATTTAATATGAAGCAGTGATGAGTTTTCTCTCCCACAGAATAATATGAAAATAAGTGAGATTGCCTGATTCTCTGTGATGTGTCTAAGATTATAATGGTGATGCCATACCATTATTGCTTAATAAAGCAACCAAAAATAAAGGGATTTTTGTTCCTCCAAACAATATTTTGTTAAATTCATATTTCTTCTCTTTGACTTCCTTCCTAGTATAATAGTCAGTAAACAACTGTGGAAATAGAGGCCTGACTGTAGCTATCATTGAACAATTCCAAGCATTGCTTAGCTCAGCCATCTTCTTTTCGCCGTCTTCTTCTGACTTCAAGGTTATCTTTGCTGTGAAAATAAATAAATAGGGATAACAACTAAAACTGCACCTGCTAAATTCACTAACTGCAAAGATAAAGTGCAGTGAGAGAGAAATTTCTTGGGTTCACAATCATCGCACTTGGATACACATGCAAGGATTGGAATAAGAGTAAAAGAACAATCAGTGGTCAATTGACTTTATTTCCTTTTCCAGAATGATAATTTGTATAATTATATGTTTCCAAGGTTATCTGAGCAGAACGCACAGGAGCTATCTGACAAGCCACTCATAAAATCTGTCAAATGAGAAAAGCAGAATTTCCATGCAAGATGCATTTAAGCCACATTCTGCAAATAATGTGAACAACGGTAGTCAAATATCCTCCTCCCCCCCCACAAAACCATTATTTGCCTGAGTTCATGGCAATTTTCAAACCATACATTTGGTGGAGCTACAGGACAGAAGCAATCAGAGCTGACTTTCTACATCAGTAAATTCCAGCTGTATTTTCTCATAACCTTTCCTTCTTTGTTCAAATGGGAACTTCCATTTTAAATTGCAATCTATGACTTTTGAAACAGAAGTTAAAGCCTCTTGCTGGCAAATTTTTATGGTTGCTACTTCAACTTCTTGCTTTTTTATTTTATTTATTTTTTATTTGTTTCAAAAGACATCGTAGTTGTGTTATGTTGAGACAAAGATGCCAATATTTTTAAGGAGACAACCCCATGCCCCCACCCCACTCACCCCATGTGAGTGAGGTTACCAAGAAGATTATGCATTAAGAAATGCCAGACTAATGTTGAAATTCAATATGTCAGCTGCTTAGGAACAAGGATTAAATTCCTTCCATGATGTATTGTTTGCATTTATTCATAATACTTGTGATGCTGAAAACTCACTCGCTTTAAGCTTAATTACTTGTGGCTTTGAAATGCATTTGCTAAAATCAACTTAAAGGCTGGTGGGGGCAAACAAATGGAATATGGCAATAAGTAAGTTGTGGTTTGACACAGTCAAAAATAAGACCCAAGGAAACAATATTAAGAGCAAGTGCCAGATTTTTAAATAATCCAGACAAACCAGCACGTGCTGTTCTTTGGATTGCTATCAGCAAGCAGAGGTACTGAATTATATTTTCTCAAAAAGTAGACTTCATAAGAAGAAATATCTTGGCACGTTCTGAAGCTGGTGAAAATGTAGATTTTAAAGCCATTTAGTTAGTTGACAGGAAAAATCCTTTTGTGTTTCTGCTGCCTTGAGCCAGGAGATAATCTGGTAGGTGCTCTGCTGGTCAGCTGATCAGATGGCTGACAGGAAAAGTGCTTCATCTGTATTTCCTGCTTCCCAGATAATCAGCATAATTCATCAGCTGGTGGAAACAAATAGCTATTTCTCTATTGCCAGAGGCACTGGGAAATTAACAATCTTCAGCAAAAAACCTGAAATTAGGGAAATAACAATCTTTGCTCAATGGTTTAGGGAAGGTGAAGACTGAAAAGGAATAGAAATATTACAAGATATCTGTGTGTAATGAATACGTTCACTTGTAATTGTTCAAGCAAGGCAACTCCCATCATGTACAGGTAGTCCTCAGGTTATGACCGCAATTGAGCCCAAAATGTATGTTACTAAATGAAATATCTGTTAAATGAGTTTTGCCACATTTGACGACTTTCCTTGCCACACATTTGTTAAGTGAATCATTGCAGTTGCTAAGTTAGTCGCATGGTTGTCAAGTGAATCTGGCTTCCCCACTGATTTTGCTTGTCAGAAAGTCACAAAAGGGGATTGCATGACCTCATCATAAATATGAGTCAGTTGCCAAACATCTGATTTTTGATCATGTGACCATAGGAATGCTGCAAAGGTCATAAGTGTGAAAAATGGTCGTAAGTCACTTTTTGTAACTTGGAACGGTCGCTAAATGAACTGTTTTAAGTTTAGGACTATCTGTATAACATGGATCAGAAATGATTGCTCACACTCTGCTAGAACCCCAGAACCAGGCACTGATCTCCATGTGGCCTCGGAATAAATGAAGGGAGCTAAACTGATCAATTTATGACCACAATTGGAACCAGAATCTTCCTTGCCATGCAAGGCAGTTGCTAAGTGAATCATGCCCAATTTTATGACTTTTGCTATGGCTGTTAAGCAAATCATTGCAGTTGTTAAGTGAATCATGTAGTTGTTAAGCAAACACAGCCCCCCCCCCCATGACTTTGCTTGTCAGAAGCCTTACGGGAAAATTGCAAATGGCAATCCCATGAGTCTGAGATGCTGTAATTGTCATAAAAACACACCACTTGCCAAGCACCCAAACTTTGATCACTTGACCCTGGGCATGCTGTGACAGTCATAAGCATGAGGACCAGTTGTAAATTACTTTTTTGTGCCATTTTAACTTCAAATGGTTGCTATATGAATATTTGTAAGACGAGGACAACCTACACCCTGTTATGCATTTGATTCTGTTCAGACATTGAGTGGGGAATCTTTTGTACATTTGACTAAATGTCTATGGAGATTCTCAGTCATCCAGGTCATGGTTGTCCAAAAGTGCTTTTTCCAAAAGACAACTGGACTTTGATTTTCCCTGAAGATGTTTTGCTTCTCATCCAAGAGTCTTGGGAAATTTGGCTAATTGTTATCCAAATTTCTTTGATGACCAGGACCCCTACATAAAGATGATCATGCAAAAATGTCCAAATATCTTGAGATGTACATGTGATGAGATTTTCTTTAGATCTTCTTAATTTACATATAGAAATCTAAGGCTGCAGCTAGCTGGGACATACAGTAGATATCCAGGTGGGAAGTAACATTAAGCAAGTGCCTATACTATTTTAGGATAAGGAATGGTAACCTGCATCAAAATAATCTTGAACAAAAATTTGCTCAGCCCCAAATGTTCTCCTGCAATGCAACTTTTATATACAGGACATGCATTTGCTACTACAGGTGGTAAATACTAAATAATAATAGAATAATACTTCTATTACAAGTTGAAATATCAAGCTGCAACTTGTAAGCAGAAGAGTGGTGAACATTCTTTTATTCCATTATACTGACTAAGCATTCCTACCCACTCATTCTGCAATAATTGTAGATTAGGCCTCTTGAATTAAGGCACTACTCTTAAACCTTTACATCAGATATGTACAGTTGATAAAGTTTCCATAAAACAATGTTTGGGGGGGGAGTGAACTTTGTACTTCTATTCAAAACCTATAAAATACATATCTTCTCAAAATATGTATTTGGAAAGCTAAATATGCTAGTGAAACATGCTAAGTCAAAAAAAGTGGGGGGGGGGAGATGTGCCAGTGAATTGTACATTTGTTGGTGTAAAAGAATTTAGTACTCAACTTAAGATAAATATGACAGGATAAAGAGATGAAAAAGTGAACTGGTAAAAACCAACTTCTAAAAGTGATTCTACAATAATGATATAGAAGAAAGGATGAGAAAGAAACTCAAGATAACCCGGCTTTGATTTTGTTTAACATAAGATCACTAAGACAAAACTTGGCCATGCTTTCAAGATTTGATTATTTTACCTTATTAAAAAAAAGATCATTCCTGGCATCATTGCCATATCATTTTTGTGATCTGATCTACTCTGAAGGACTCACATCAGGATATGCAATAACTCTCTCTAACTCCAAAATGAATTACAGACAACCTCTGTGATTATATAGCTTAGAGATGGAGTCCCCTATGTGGACTAATGTGCCCATCAGGCTTGCTATGCTTCAGTTTATTTCAATAAATAAATTAATGTGAAACTGACAGACTGCATATAATAAGTTGCCTCTACAATTGTCTTTATTTTGAAGAGTATTTTAGACTATTCTGAGAAATAACCAAAAATAAAAATGCTAAGTATGAAGTTACACTTCCCTGGAAGGAGGAGATCTATAGTTTGGGAGTTGGCTTCAATTTATGGGTCTTACAGAAACAGCAGGTGAAGGCCATATTAAAGAAAACTTTTTCTTGGATGAAGCTTTTCAGCCAGATTGAACTATTTTGGAGCATGATGCTCAAGCAATAGTTGTTATTTATGTCCTGATCACCTTGCATTTGGATTCTTTAATGTGCTCTACTTGACACTTCTTCAGAAAGTACCATTCTCTCAGGTCTAGTGGCAGCTGTGCCTGGATTGCTGGATTGCTTAGTATATTGATCAGCTGCTTCTTGTTGATGGCTTTTGGTATACTTTGCAACATTCTGTAGTGTGACAGTAGGAAGGAGACCTGCAGCACCAAGGGAGACAAGGGTGCTGAAAACATATATGCTTTGGAGAGACAACGGAGGCATGTTATGAGAGGAAATAGTGGCTGTCTTTTGATTAGTTTGTCCACATTTGGGTCTAGCTGTAGCAGAGGTAGGACTTGACTGGAGCTGTGGACCTGGGACCTACAGCTGCTGCTTCCTCCCCAACATCCATAGGGCTGGGTGACCTTCTTCTCTTTTTCCTGGTTGAGAACTGGAAAGGATTTTGAAATGGCCAACCTAGAATATGTTACTTTGAAAGTTTTTCTCTGAGATTTGAACTTGTTATCGAAGAGCAGGATCATGAATTGTACATTGTACAATGCACCTACAATACATTTAGATGATCTTTGTTTAATCAGACAGTGATATCCTTCATTTTTAGTCTTTTATTTATATTTTAGAGTCTTAATAAAAACAATATCTCAAATCGCATCACATCCCATTCAATTCAGAGTAAGGCAGCACTGAGATGCCAGGCTAAAAGAAATGAAATATCAAGTAAAACCAACAACAATATTGTCCAAAGCTTCTGTGTTTTGTTTTTGCCTGAAGCCATATTGAAATGGACCTAGATAATCCAACTCATCTAGAAATACCAGAAGCTGATTCCACCTGTTTAAAGCAGCCCAAATTACAGTGCTGTTTTCCCAGTGGGGAAAAATGTGATACTTTTATGTATTTCTTTCTCTTTGTAGTTGTAGATAGCTTAGGGGTGTGCAATTTGTATCGGGGAAATGATGCAAGGGGATTGCCAGTGGCTTTTAAGGCCAAAATCTGTGATTAGAATTACTGTATCACTTTGTCCAGTCACTTTGTCCCCAGTCACTTATCTTGCTATTACTATCTGTGCATCCTGGTTAAATTCTTTGGGCAATGAGCAAGAAATCATAAATCAACAAAAAGCAGGAGAAACATGTTGCAGTGTCAACAAATACAGAAGGAAAATTATATCACAGATACTGCTTATTTCCCTTTTAATCTTTTTTTTGTTAATGGAAAGCCTCAGTCTTTGATACAAGGAAGCAACATGATCTAAGCCCAATTCAATACTGCTACATCCCACTGACTTAAACATTGTAATTAATAGTGTGCTTGGGTTTCTCTTATTTAGATATGTATGGTATACAACAGCTTAGCTTTGGGTCATGTCCAAATATGATCTCTGGCTTAGCAATAGTTTCTAAATAAGACACATTCAATGATTATTAAGGTGTGGTTTTTTAATTCTCTTTCTATTTGTCACAGCTGAAGGCATCATAGACACCAGATATTCCCATCTCCTATTTCCTATAATGACAACTTGGTTAAAACAGTGTGAGTGGCCAAAGACACCCAGCTACTTTTCAGGGCTAAGAGAAGACTAGAATTCAGAGTCTTAGAGTTTGTAGCCTGTCATCTTAGACACTACATCAAACTGGCTCTTAGAAAACCCAAGTTTTTGTTTTTCTTCTGTTCCATCATGTCTGATTCTGGAATTCTGATTCTATCTTGTCTATCACCTAACCTAAGTCATGTGGGAATAGGCAGGCTTTCAGGTAGCTCCAAATACTGTAGGGAGCTACCTGAATACTTACTTTTTAAATAGAGTTGCAATAGTTGAACAGAAAAATCTGGCCAATCTCTGGAGGTAGCAAAGAGTTTGCTGCCCACTAGGCTGGTCTTCCAGCCTAGCCCAGCTGAGCCCAATCCTACTACTATTCCAATCCTTTGATCATTTGAATTTATTGCACATTTTCCAGTTCTACAATATCCTCTTCTGAGGTTTAGTGATTAGAATTCTATATGGTATTTCAACTGAGGTCATGCTATACATTTTTTATGTGGTGTTAGATACTGACAATATTGCTGGCAGGGTTTGTTTTTTTTTCATGTCAGTAACAAACTGAACATTTTTACTGAGTTTTTCACCAAACCAAGTTCCTTTTCCAAGTTAGTTCAGTCAGCTCAAAGCCATCATATTCTAGTGTATATCTGTATGATTTTTTCATTGTGGGTATTCAATACATATAAGAATCATTTCTGATTTGATAAGTTCATTCAATGAGTTAATGTGATTTGAACCACTAATTTTATATGATTCCAATGATCAAATCAAATTTCTAATTGATTTAAGGAGATTAGATTTTGATAAAAAAATTGCACATATGCAAGAGACCATTAAATTGGCAGTTCTTTTTGAAAATATATGACCTGATCAAATCACTTCAGCAATTCAGTACAAAGGAGAAAACTGCCGTCTCTTGGTTTGAATCTTCAAATTAAATATTCCCCTAATCCCAATATTTAGGATTTAGGACTTGTCCTGCAGTTTCAGTACAACATGAATCTACTTATTCTGTGGGAAGTATTGTAATTCCATAAAACATCAGGTCAATAATCTGTCATGGCACATATTTAGGAGATACAGATATATAGACTAATGGAAATGCAACATATAAATCTTCTACCTCATACTCAATACACACTCCAAGAAGATGCTATCAAAATCCACTGTGAGGTTCAGCAGAACACAGAAGAATGAAGATACCTGGTCTAGTTCTCACGGGAATTCATCAGGCAAGGGAAGCATTTCATTTCCAAAGTTTAAAAAAAAAGTATACAAATAAAATTCTACAGCAATTGCTAAAATTTACTGAATATTAAAAAAATAAAATAAAACCAGTACTAGAACAGAAATTGGTGGTGCTTGATGAATATTTTTCAAATCTCAGGCTTAAAAAGCTCAGGATTTCCATAAAGCAAACAATAAAGGAAGTTGGAATATAAATATAAGGTTATTATTATCTGAACAAAATTGAGGGGAGAAACTTTCCTTTTTGCAATGTGTATGTTGTATTGTACACTTTGTATTCTTGATGTAATTTGGTTCCAGTGTGTTATTATGCAAATGTTCATTAGATTTAAAGTCAAACCTAAATGTTTCCAGTGGAATGAAAATAATTCTGGGTTTGTTAATCCTACAACCATTATAGTAGATGAATCCTTTTGCAGGGTAAGTACAGTTATCTATGGGAACATTGCCATATCATCTGATAAAACTTTTCATGTTGCTTGAAATTCCTGGAGATATTTTCGTTATTCAAGGAATTTTCAGTAAAATAAACATGACTGGAGAAACCATTTTCAGCATTAATTTTAGTGAACCGCTGAACTTTGTTAATATTTTCTGCAGGGTCCAATTCATTTCCAATAAATTGTGCAGCAATGGCAGCAGAATGAAGTCCAAAAAATCTGAACATTGAAAGCCAGAAGAGGTCAAATGAAAAGAAGGGGATCACTTGCCCTGCAATGCTGACACTGTTAAAACGCTAACAAGAAAATTAAGCAGGAAAAACAGTTATAAAAATATAAGAGTTTCTTTGATCAATTCGCTGAACAGAAGTAATATGACAAACAGGAAATTGCAAAGAATAACTATTTTGACTGTAGTGGAAATAGCAACTTAGGTAGCTACAGTTCAAACTAGATACAGAATATTTTCCTGGAACTGAAAGGAAAGGTATCCAGATGTCTAAACATTCATTTCAATGTGGCTTCTATTTTGAGTTTGGCATGCCTTCAGAAAACGGATAGACAAGTTTAGCTGGAAGACATTTTCCAGGATATTTACATAATTTCATACATAATTTATCCTTCTGCATTATTTTTTTAGTGGCAGTTCTTTTTTTAATTCTTGCATTCTCTTAGAGCATTACATAGAAGTACAATTTATTGACATGCATCAAAATGCTTTGAGTAGTGAACAAATAGTCAAATCCCAAGATAGGGAGATTTTGTGGGAAAGCCTAACCTTTCAATATGTATTTTCTCCATAGAATAAAAACTCAAAGCCTACTAAGCATGATAGAAATACTGTACTACTCCTATATTGTGTTCAAGAGCTTTGAGACTCTCTTTAAAGAGTGTAGTGAATATTTGTACTGAGAGTTCACTGTATTTCTCTTGTAAGTATTCTTATGGAAAATCAAATATTCTGCTTACAATATAGAGCAAAGTTAGTGAGAGAAGGAGGGGAGAGAAAGCAGCTTTTCCAGAACAAAGTAAACACAGTAAATAATAAAGAAATAAATACACAGTAGAGGAAATGGACAGCTTAATCCAGACTTTTTGATTTACCACACAGTGCAGTGAGAGAGATGGCAGTCGATACATTTGGCCCTTTCCAACCATTTCAGTATAAGGAAACCACTTTATACTGGGCAAGTGTGTCTGTGTTGGAAAGAGCAATCAGTATTGTGCATTATTCTATTACTGCTGGATCTACCAACTGGTGAGCACACTCTCATACCCAAAGATTCCTTTCGTGGTTTACATTGTGGTGCAAAAACCAAGACCTCTGGCTTGTTTCTCACAGACTACTGTTATTTCATTCCAGCTGTTGTTCCCAATTTCAGTTTTTGGTTTAGTCTTGGTTCATATAACATAATAAATAAACCACCAATGATGTTGTCTAGGCTTGCTAAGCATGGCAGGAACATCCAGATGGATTAAACATCTTTTCTAGTGATCATACAAGACATTGAAGGAGGATTTGTTGGTGTGGTTTACTGAAATGTCTAGAAGAACAAGAGGACATGCATACTTAACTAACCAACAAAGATAAGCCAATACCCTGCCTGTTAAGATACAAAGCCCACATTATTTTGCTAATCAAGGCACCTTGCAACATTCTTATCTAACTGAGATAGTACTTGTCACTGCAGACAGGAATATTTGATGTGTCTATTGGTCAGTCACCAATAGACTGTAACCAGTATACCCATGGCTCTCTTATCTGCTTCAGAGACAGGTACTGTTGATGGCAACTCATAATCAGGTATCTCTCCTGCAGATGGTAACCTGGGAATTACAGTTGTGGCTTCACTCAAGTTAGCTGCTATTTATTCAATCTGTACCTCTTTTCTCCTCATCTAGTCAACACACCACCTTCATATGTGGTTAGAATCAATCTTTACTATAAGTGGTTTTCCACTTAGATTGCCTCTGTAGACCCTTGCTCAGTTTGTCCAATGGACAAATTTCATGTTATAGCCAGAGAAAATTGTTTAACTTCTGCCACTGTTTGTTCTGAACTGTTATTTTCAAACTCACCTTGCATATATGCAAGCCTCACATTGCTGGTTTCAATATATTCACTTCTTTTCTCCCATTGCACACATATACAAAATGGAGAAAAAGATGTGCAAGTATATCACTCAGAAACAAGGCCAAAAAAATTTGGTCTCCATCTAACACGGACCACAGAGATGATTGGCAGTTTATAAAAACAGGATTCCCAATATTATTGACATTGCTCTATGTAAACCTAGTGGTAAATATGCAGGATTTGACTATATCCCACTCTTCAAGAAAATGCACAGAGACTGGAGCAAATGCTCCAAAAATCCTACCTTTCCAAAGATGCATGCACTAGGATTGCATTATGTTTCCCAGATGGCAAAGTTGGAGACAAATCTCTACATAATTAATTTAACATTTAAATGAGCATTTCTTTGTTTTTAATCTAATTCTAACCCCATCCAACCCCAAATTTGGCTCAAAACAGATTAGAAATACCAAGCAATCAACAAAATATGCTGAAATGGCTTTTCTCTACCACTGTTGATGAAATTTAAAAAATATTGATATCATGTATCAAGTTATATTGAATTGAAAGTGGTCTTTAACATACTGCTAAAAGAGAGAGGGAAGGGAAAAAAGCTGTAACATACAAAACTACAAATTAGAATATTTAAACTGCAGTGTTCAGGGCTGCTTTCAAATTGTTTTCACTGATTTTCATTTAAAATTAATATTGGGATGGGTAGATTTTTGTTTTATTTTTGTTTTATTTTAACGGAATGAGGAAAATGTGGTTAGAGTTGATTAATTCTAGTTCCTACTTTGATCTAATACTGGAAATATTTTGTGCTGAAAGCTCAAAGAAGTCCACTGTGCTTTTAAAACAGCTCCTTTTCGTTTGCAAATCTCTTGGAGCTTTCAGTAGCCTTGAAAACTGGCTTTTTTTTCTTGTTAAGAACTGGCTCAGCTTTTCAGTTAAACCATGAGGACCTTACACGAACACAGTTTGTTTTGCACAGGTTGTTTCAGAGAGAGAGAAAAAGCTTTTTCATTTTAATATTTTGGAGGACTATTGATGTAAGAACAAAACTACTTTAAATGCTGAGGATCCAAATATTGAAGTAATACAATATAGCAGCATTGGGACAAACATTGCACAAATAAGGCTCTGTCTGTTAAGCACATAATAAGCTGGCAAGACCAGTCTCATTTCAGAACTGTCATAACACCAGCTTGTTTTTTGTTTCTCTAACTCAGAATGTCTGGATTTTAGTAACCATTTTTTCCCTCGAGAAAACAACATAAATATTGTACCAAGAATCATTAAGCATTCTGTGAATGCAAGCAAGTATTCCAAATGTTCACTATTCTTGGAATGCTGCCTTCTTCTTCTCCTCTTTTATTTACTTTTCTTCTTCCTCTATCTCTTCTTCTTCTTCTTCTCCTTCTCCTTCTCCTTCTCCTTCTCCTCCTCCTCCTCCTCCTCCTCCTCCTCCTCCTCCTCCTCCTCCTCCTCCTCCTCCTCCTCCTCCTCCTCCTCCTCCTCCTCCTTCTTCTTCTTCTTCTTCTTCTTCTTCTTCTTCTTCTTCTTCTTCTTCTTCTTCTTCTTCTTCTTCTTCTTCTCCTTCTCCTTCTCCTTCTCCTCCTCCTTCTTCTTCTTCTTCCTCCTCCTCCTCCTCCTCCTCCTGCACTTCTTCCTCCTCATTTTTCTTCCTTTTCCTCTTCTACCTCTTCTTTTTTCTCTTCTTCCTCCTGCTCCTTCTCCTCCTCTTCCTCCTGCTCCTCCTTACACCTAATGAGATACATATCTATTTATTTCTATTGCTCATGACAATAAAACTTTGTATTTTAAATTCATCGCATTTGCTACACATGAAGTAGGGATAACCACTACGTGTATCAAATTAAGTGCAGATTGCTTAACATTTTATTCTTAAACTTTTGGCAAGGTAATTCAATTACATCATATGGTAATGATGCTTTTGTATACGAGGAAAACCCCTAGCCTGAGATGACTAGGTTTTTTTCCCTAGTAAATTAAAAGTATTATACAAACTCAAGCTAATTCTTAGCCATTCACAATATAGTAAGATCTTTTTTAAAAAGTCCTTTAACCATGTAGTGATGAATCTAACAGAAACTTTCTGTTTTAACTGCTGTGAGGTATGCAAAATAGTACAGAGCATGTGAAGTGATTAACTGACATTAACTGCTGTGAGGTGTGCAAAATAATATGCTAGAGAAATGGTTCTTGCGCACAACTACACATGTATAGTCCTAGAGTTGCATGATTGTGGAAGTGCACTTTAAAATGGAAGAAAAAGACCAAAATTTGGGGAGAAAATAAACTCTATAGGTTGTTGCCTTCTTTCCATCTCTCCTTTGGCTTATGTTGAACTTATTATTCTAATGCATTTTTCTTTCTTTGATGCTGCAGTTTCTTTCTTTCATCCTCATGGCTACCACTCTTCTCACCACACTGATCTCCCTCTCTGTAACCTTTTAAAACTTTTCTTTCCTCCTGCTATTCCTGCTGTTGCTTCCATAAGGCTTAATGCAGCTTCCTTGGGCCATTTGAAGCTGCATCTCATCTCCTCCCATTGTCCTCCTCTAGATAGTCATGGTCTCTCTTCAGTCCTTAAAGAAACTTCGGTTGCAGCTGGTTTTCCTCTTTCATTTCCTCTTGCCTCATGTGTTTCTTTCCTCATCCTCCTTTTTGGGTATCTGTTTTTGTCTTGTGTCCTGATCCTAAAGTTCTTGCATACTCTTCTTTCTCTCTAAAGCTCTGTTCTAATTCTGCTCTGCTGTGTGCCTCTGTATTTCTCAAGAATTGCCTTTCCCATTTCCTTGTTCTCCCCTTATAATAATTGTCTCTGCAGTTAATGCTTGGTTCATCCTTTCTCTTCTGCCTTTGAAGAAGGCGGTGGCACTTTTGGTCATTCAGAGGGATTAGAGCTGTTTCAGAAAGCCATGAATGCCACAGATAGAAAGCAGATTTTGTAGAAAATATCCTGGGCAAAATAAGGTGGATATTGAGGGTTGTATTAGAATGAGTTACATTAGAGCTGACCTATAAATCACTCTAGGAAGGAAGGGAAAGAAAACTTGTTTTATTGGGAAACCTTGTTTCAAAGTCTTACAACAAAACTATTCTTGGCCCTTTATGCAAAAGACTAACAGAGTTTTTCCCCTCTGAACTCTTCATTTTCAACACTTCAAATCCAGCTATTTATTTAAAAGAGGACTGTTGATAAACACCTATTTTAGGGCACCCATCCAATGTCTCTTAATTGCTAGATTATACTTTTCAGTTAAACAAAGAACAAAAACAAAACAGCCATCTTTCTTCATAATATGGAAGGAGAAACAATTAATGGATCCTAATCTGTTATTTGATAATCTGGTTAATCAATGATATGAACTTCTGAAAAATTTAGAAACTGGAAATAAGCAATATTACTTACTTCTAAAAAAAAACATTGGGATGAGGTTTACACAATATAAATTCAGAAATAAAACTATTTGAGGAAAGAACATTTAGTGTAAAAACAAAGGACAATGTGCATTTAGCTGAACATAAATTCCAAGTCCAAAATTAGCAAACCGACATGATGTAATAGAAATTTCTCCAGAACTATTAAACATTTATAAATATCTGCATAATTTAAATAAGGAAAAATATATGGTAGTTGGTAGATATTAAAATGAGTCTTGTGAATATGCAAAAGAATGTGATTTACTTGGACTAAAGGGAGGATCCTCATGAATTATATTTGGAATACTGTAACCCAAGTCAAGTCAAAGATCAGATGCTTCTACATGAAATGAGGCAGAACAATCTTAGATCCGGTTCAAAACACCACACAGAGAATTACTTCTAAGCCATTCCCTTTAATACTCCTTTTCTATAGACAGAATTTTACCAAACTAAAGCAATCTATTTACTTCATTTAAAAGTACAGTCTAAGAATTTCTGGGGAGGAGCTGACTGACTTAATCAAACTATCTAAACTTTGGGGGGGCGGTGTTATTCTTCTGGAATGCATTCTTTCCTTTCTGGAAATCCAGTCTACAGATCCAAGACTTTCTAATACTGCTGTGATGTGAAATCATAGCTCGAAAGAATGGATCCTCATGGAGTCTCTTTATTTTCCTATGTGATATGGTAAACAAAATCCTAATATATAGGATTCTTTCAACTGATAAGCTCAGCTTATCAATAAAGCTCATAAAGGAGTTGTCCAAACTATCTGGCTTCTATATAATAAATTATTTCTGACTGACCCTTGAGATATCATTCAATTTTTTTGTTTGTTAATACCTGGCTTTTTTCCTCTTCCATATCAGGACAGATAAATTGAATTTTAGCAGAAAAAAGCATCACAACTCACATTAAGCTCTTTTTCATTTTCTTCCTAATCATGGCATGAACATACACTGACTGGTGTTTTCAAAGAATTTGTCTGATTTTATGTGGTGTCTTTATGTACTTCATACATATGGGTTTAATATTCTTCTAAAATAACTCTAGTGCTGTTTTTAAATTATGCTTTCAGCACTTCTTTCAAAGAATGCTAGACCTATATTTTAAGAATCAGATTAGTGTTTTCTGCACAGAGATGACTAACATTCTGCTGCACAAAAAGTTGATTTTAACTAGAAAATAAGCCACATTCTGCCAGTTGGGTGTTCCTGGTACTATTATCAATGAAAGCATTACCATTTATTCTGACTAGAATAAAGCATGTTTTTACTCTCTGTAAGGTATGCCATTGGCGTAAGATATGCCATTTGTCTACTTCAAAGGCTATTGGCAGATGTAGCTGGCCATAACCACTGAGCTCCAGCTCTAGACAAAGATGCAGTTTGTTTGTTGTCAGGTGTTCCATCCTGCTTCACTCTATGTTTCTTCTCTGAACCTATCAACTGTGAGTCTCTTCATATTAGATTTGAATTCAGGAATAGCTGCCTTGGAATCTCCTACTCAGCTTGGCAAATATTAAACCAGACATTATAAGCATCCATATAGAATCCCACATGCTTTCCCCACTTCATGTTAAGAACAGTATTAAGAGCAGTGAGTGGTGCATGTTTTTCCCAGATGATGTTCAGTGAGAAAAATGAAGGCTTGTGTTCATTACTTTCTGCAATGCTATATGGGAATGACCTTGGGAGATGGAGTGAAGAGATGCTGCCTAGGGAATAGTCAGGTAAGACTGTAAGACAACATAGCCCACAGCTAGATAGTGGGTGGAACCAGAAGCTCAGAAGGGATTCTCCTAGTTTCTCAAGCTGTAAATGATATGGTGGGAGATTTGTACTTCCAGGGTTAAAAGATTGTGATATTTAGCTTTACAATAAAATAGAATTAAATTATCTGGTCATGTTTTCTGTTTGGTCTGCTTGGTAAGGCTGGCAATTTCCTTAAGCTTCATTAAAACCTTGAGAACAGCACCATTTGCTGAATAGTGCAGAATAGTGAGAGGAAATGAAGGAGCACATTTTATGTTGAAATAATTTTCTGCCAGCTCTATAGTGGAGGATAATGTTTAATATGGTGCTCTTGCTGTTCCATTCTCTTGAGAGAGAGCATAACTTCTCTGTCTGTTTTAGAAGAAGCCAAAAGAGAATCCACACTTCTTCTCCAAATGCAGCTACTCTTTCCTCAAAGAGTAACTTGCTGTTTATAATAACTTTATTCACGCTGTATTGATCAAATATTGACTTTATGAAAATAGTCAATTTTCATAAAACTGCCAATTTAAGAAAGGAAAATAAGAACATTCTAGTTACACTTTAGGAGATTGGAAAATCAATTTCAAGCTTTCATATTGTTAGCAATACACAATAAAGACTGGCACGCCACAGGGCTGTGTGCTTAGCCCCTACCTGTACTCTTTATACACATATGATTGTGTATCATCTGACCCATTCACTGCGATAATCAAGTTCACAGATGATACAACTGTGGTGGGTCTTATTACAGGTGGGGATGAGACAGCATACAGGGCGGAGGTACAAAAACTATCCATATGGTGTAGTAACAACAACTTGCACCTAAACATCGGCAAGACGAAAGAGATGGTGTTAGACTTCTGGAGAAAAAAGGAAGAACCTGCCCCACTTTACATCGGGGAGGACTGTGTGGAGAGAGTTTCCTCCTTTAAATTTCTGGGAGTCTACCTCTGTGAAGATCTGACCTGGAAAGTTAACACAACCAGGTGGCTAGAAAGGCCCAACAGAGGCTTCACTTTCTTAGGGTCTTGCAGAAGAACAGGGTAGAACAACGGCTAATGACCCTCTTTTACCAGTCTACTATAGAGAGTGTCCTCTCGTATGGTATTGCGGTTTGGTATGCTGGTCTGACAGCCGCAGACAGGAAAGTATTACAAGGGGTAGTGAGCACAGCACAAGACATTGTGGGCTGTCCCCTGACGCCACTGGAAGACATCGCCAGGGCTCATTGCCTTGGAAGAGTGAGGAAAATTCTCAGGGATGACTCACACCCTGGACGATATCTCTTTACTCTCCTACCATCGGGTAGGAGATATAGGAGTATAGCCAGCTGTACCAACAGGCTGAAAAACAGCTTTTATCCGTGGGCTGTTAGGCTTTTGAATGGGACATAATCTCTGTGAACTTATGCAGAATTGACTTGGGAGGCCGGTGTGTGGTGTAGTTGGTTCACATGGTGTGGTAGGATGGAGGGTTTGTTGTCCCTGTGTGTGTTGGGGGGAGGGAGCACGGGGAGAGGCTCAGCTAATCTCAATGTACACATGTACTTTGACAATAAAGGTTTATTATTTATTATTTGTTCAATTTTATACCGTATCATGGACTTATAAACCAGGGTTCATATAACTAAATTTGACTTGTTCTTTCAAGTCCACCTTGGATTGAAATGGATGTATCCAGTTAGGCATTCAAGAAATGTAGCTTTCCCAATCATTTGATAGAATTGCTAGCAAGAAGAAAAGAACTTATTACCAGGCATTTTTTATCAATAATACTTTATCCATGGATGACCACTGAATATGGGTACCACATTCTCTAAGTACTACAAAATGGAGAACTTGATGAGTTGTGTCCATTACACATTTTGGACAGCAGATGCTATTTTATCATTCAAAAAATGATAATTATGGGAAGAATGCGATGAAGTACAATCTTACTTTTCAGAAATATTGGATTTATATTTTACTCTTGCAGGATTGTTAAAAGGCCTAGAAAAAAGAAAAAGGGTTATTTTGTGAAATGAATCCTGTTAGTGTTCATTACCACAGGGAGATGATTATCCTTACCAGAATAATGTGCAATCATTCTCCCAAAGAAGCTTCAGATTAATGATAACTTTCCATTTATATTTAATCAAGATCAAATAAGGCCCATGGAGCATTTAATCACATCTGCTTTCTTTCAAAATAGTGTGCCATCGTTTTATCCTTATGAAAGTCAAAGGAAGCATGCTTGAGCTCTCATGGTTGGTGCTGCAAGGTATTATGGTTGCCTTTTTTGTCTAGCTTCTACCCTTCCAGTGTGATCTTCCCAAATAATGCTAGTTAATGTTGCCATGACTTTTCAGTTCACATTACCAATCATTTATGATTGTGTAGCATTTCTCTTCCTATGAAATACACAGATGGAAGTTTGGCTTAAACCATCAGAATAACTTTTACTCTTGACCTAACCAGTGAACTTTCTGATCCTGACACTAAAACAAATGTTTTAACAATAATTTATTAAAAATACAGAATAGATAGGGAATATCTCATGTTTAAGTTCACTTGGATATCAGTACTATTACTTCCCATTTTAAACAGAATGAGTGATATAAAATATATATTAATGTTGAGGATCTGGCCCTATTGATAATGACTAGCAGGGCCACAAAAATAGGAAAGGAAAGCATAATGAAGAGATCACAATCAGGAAATATAAAAAGGGAAGTTTTCTTAATGAGCTTATTGGTACCAAACTACATTATTCATAGGGACTTTTGATTAGAGACAAATGTCAAATGTAACACACATTCCTGTGTGACAATTCTTCATTTACATTTCAAATAAATACCCATTCAGGTTTAGCTGAACAAAATGTAATTTCAATTTTTAGTACCTTTTTGCCACACAGAGACATATACATTCAGTTAAATCAGAAGATTATTGCACAGCTATTTGGTACCAAACTTGCGGAGTTTTTAAAAATTGAAATAAATAAACCTGTAGTAACAATCAGGAGCAGTTTCAGATAGAAATGTACAAAGTCAAATTCTTTTTCTCATATCTTTGTTCTATGTCAGGGGTGTCAAACTGCCAGCCCACTGGCTGGACGCGTCATTGAAAAGCCATGCCCACCCCATTGCCGGCAATGGCGAAAAGCTCCGATACGTTGCATGACGTCATGTGATGTCATGAGTTTGACATGTCTGTTCTATGTCATTTTAACTGGTGAAATAATCAGATGTTCATGTACTTTAGAGAGAAAATGGAAAATAAGTTGCACTTGGGAGCTAAACTTGCAATGTGCTTGCCCCTCTTTAGTTTATCTATTCAACAAGCTATGACCTATTGGGTCATCTTTTCAGAGATAATCATAATCATAACAGTAAAGTTGGAAGGGACCTTGGAGGTCATCTAGTCCAACCTCCTGCTCAGGCAGGAAACCCTATACCATTTCAGACAAATGGATGTCCAGTCTCTTCTTAAAAACTTCCAGTGTTGGAGCATTCACAGCTTCTGGAGACAGGTTGTTCCACTGATTAATTGTTCTGTCAGAAAGTTTCTCCTTAGTTCTAGGTTGCTTCTCTCCTTGATTAGTTTCCATCCATTGCTTCTTGTCCTGCCTTCGGGCGCTTTGGAGAATAGCCTGACTCCCTCTTCTTTATGGCAGCCCCTGAGATATTGGAACATTGCTATCATGTCACCCCTAGTCCTTCTCTTCATTAAACTAGACATACCCAATTCCAGCAGCCGTTCCTTATGTCTTAGCTTCCAGTCCCCTAATCATCTTTGTTGCTCTTCTCTGTACTCTTTCCAGAGTCTCAACATCTTTTTTACATCATGGTGACCAAAACTGGATGCAGTATTCCAAGTGTGGCTTTACCAAGGCATTGTAAAGTGGTATTAATACTAGCACTGTGTTGGCTTTTTGGCAGCTGCAGCACACTGCTGGCTCATATTTAAGTGATTGTCCACTAGGACTCCAAGATCCCTCTCACAGTTACTACTATTGAGCAAGGTACCCCCTATACTATACCTGTACATTTGGTTTTTGTTGCCTAAATGTAGAACCTTACTTTTTTCACCATTGAATTTCATTTTGTTAGATAGCGCCCAGTGTTCAAGCCTGTCCAGATCCTCCTGTATCTTAAGCCTGTCTTCTGGAGTGTTGGCTATTCCTGCCAGCTTGGTGTCGTCTGTAAATTTGATGAGTTCCCCATCTATCCCTATGTCTAAATCATTGATAAAGATGTTGAAGAGCACTGGTCCCAGAACAAAACCCTGGGGCACCCAACTACACACTTCCCTCCATGTAGATGCGGTTCCATCGAGGACAACATGTGGAGTACCACCAGTCAGCCAGTTATGAATCCATCTGGTGGTGGTGCTGTCTAACCCACATTTTTCTGTCTTATCAAGTAGTAGGTTGTGATCTACTTTATTAAATGCCTTACTGAAGTCTGAGTAAATTATATCCACAGCATTCCTCTGGTCCACTAATTTTGTCACTTGGTCAAAGAATGCAATAAGATTTGTCTGGCATGTTCTGTTTTTGACAAATCCATGTTGGCTTTTAGTCATGATTTTGTTTGCCTCTAGATGCTCGCTGATTCGTTGTTTGATTATCTTTTCCAGAATCTTCCCAGGTATTGAGGTCAGGCAGATATGTCTGTAATTTCCTGGATCCATTTTTCCCCTTTTTTGAAGATGGGAACTACATCAGCTCTTTTCCAGTCCTCTGGTAGTTCCCCAGTGCTCCAGGATCTTTGAAAAATATAGTTCAGTGGTTCTGAGATCACATCCGCCAGTTCTTGAGGACCTTGGGGTGTAATCCATCTAGTCCTGGTGATTTGAACTCGTCTAGGCTGGACAGGTGCTCACTTACCATTTTCTTGCCTATCTTAACTTGTGTTTTTATTCTGTTTTTTATGGCACTATTTTTGATAGGTTGGTCTGTTTTTTCCCTTTGTGGAAAGACAGATGCAAAAAATGAGTTAAAGAGTTCTGCTTTCTCCCTGTTGCTTGTCACCTTCTTGCCACTTTCACCCACTAATGGACCAATCATTTCCTTCACTTTTTTCTTGTTTTTCACATGTTGAAAGAAGCTTTTTTTGTTATTTTTTACTTTGGTCACAAGCGTTAGTTCATTTTGAGCCTTAGCTCTCCTCACTTCGTCTTTGCAGGCTCGGGTTATTTGCTCATATTCTGCCTTAGTTATGTGCCCCTCTTTTCACTTTCTATACTTGTCCTTTTTATCTTTCAATTTATCAGAGAGTTCTTTATGCAGCCTTGCTGGTTTCTTTTGAGAGCTGTTATTTTTCCTATTTGTTGGTATTGTGCTAGACTGGGCTTTTATTATCTCACTTTTCAAAATTTCCCAAGCTTCTTGAGTTGTTTTCCTCTTGAGGATTCTCATCCATGGAATCCTTCCCAAGCTCTCTCTAAGTTGATTGAAATTAGCTCTTTTAAAGTCCAAGACTCTTGTTTGACTGTGTTCTATTGCTTGTGCTTCCATAATGTTGAATTCCAATATTGCATGATCACTTCCTCCCAAGGTTCCTGTGGCTTCAATACCTTCTATCATTTCATCTCTGTTAGTGAGAATTAAATCCAATAGGGCTGATTGTCACTGCGTTTTTAGTTTTGTCAGTAAGCTCCCTGCAGTTTGTACTTTGCAAGTTGTCTTGTTATCTTATCATTGTAACCATGGTGAGTGTCACATGTTCAGCCAGTTTACTACTGTGTGCGCATGCCTAAAACAAAAGTTACTTTCTTTTTCCTCTTCTTTGTGCTGTCTGGGAGAATAGACATGTAGCTATGGATCTTTCTGTGTTTTTACAAATTTCTTTGTAATTAAAGGTTAATAGTAGAATATATGCTTCGGGTTTTCTTTGTTTATCATGCATCAAAAAGAACCACGATTCATCCCCTCTGATAGAGTTTTGATTACTCTCCTGACATGGTAGCAGCGTTTGGTTTGTTTATTTTTGATGCTGATAAGTTAGTTAGTTAGTTCAGCTGATTTACGCTGTCCTCAATTTACTGAAAATGCCGATGCCAAAGGAAGACAGAAAGGAGTCTGACAAAGAGTCTGACGAGGAACAGACTCCATTTGCTTCTGCCATGCATTTTGGAGAAGAAGATTTAAGGCCAGTTACACCATCTTCTATTTTTACAAGCTCTAATGCAGCCATCTCAGAAAGTTTTCACACTCACGGAGCTCATGCTGAATATGGGCAGGATGTAATTTTTTATTCTCCTTGTACCCCTGAACAAACTCTGCCTGAGAAGGCTGTTAAAAGTTATTTTGAACAAACTGAGGTTTTTGAGCAAAGGCTACAACAGGCTAAAGCATATGCCTCAATGTTTACGCAGCATGAGAGGGAATCTGCTTTTATGCAAAGCCCAGAGTCGGCCATATTGCTTTCTTCTCCCAAGCCAAAGCCACATCCACCAGTGCATGTTATGTTAGATGAAGGAGAACAGAAAATTCAAATGGCACGCAAGGCTACAGTGCTGCCTGAATCTAATGTTATAGCACCATCTGCTGGTGAATTTGTTTTACAAGATAGAAATGACTTATTATATGGAATGCAAGAGCAAAATAAGAGAATGCAAAATGTGTTTTCACAGAATACAAAGGCCAGTGCCATTTTCAGGCCAACTTAATGTTGCAGCTCAAGCGCCAGCACCTCCTGCTGGCCAGGGCGGAATTGCGGCTCAGATGCAGCCACAGCCAGCACCAGTACCAGCGGCAGTCCCAATGCATTTACCCCAATTCTTGGCACAGGCGCCACCGGTGCCTCCTGCAGGTCAAGTCCAGATTGCACAACCTGCACAGCCAGTACCTCAAATGCATGTTCCTCAACAGGCATCTCCTATTGTACCAGTGGCTGGTGACTTGAAATTGAAGTGGTCAGGACAAAATTACAGGGCATGGGTCAGTGAAGTTGGACTTCTGGCCCGCAGAGAAGGCACTCATTGCATGGTATTTAATCCTCCTAACCAGCCATCGACTCCTGATATATGGGACTTGAATAATAAAGCATGCACAACATTATTGATGTCAATGGACACTGAATTGCAGCTTACGTTTTCACAAGATGCAACTGCTCAACAAATTTGGATTCAATTAGAAGCATGTTATTGGCCTAAGTCAATTGAGTCTACATGTTTGCTTTTGTCTGAGTTCCATGGCTCTAGATTAAAACCTGGTGAACATATTGGAGAACACTTAACTAAAATGAAAGGAATAAGAAGAGAACTGGGTGAAAATGGCTATCCTATTGATGATTTTCAAATGATCAGCATTATTATTAACTCATTGAACTATGAATGGAAAGATGCTATTACCAAGATTAATCAAGTGCCCATTGCTCAACGCACAGTGGATCATGTATGCAGAATTTTAACCGAAGAAGAGGCACTTATGCAAGCCATGCCACATTTGAGAGGACCACCTGCATCAAGAGCTTCAGTGAGGCGTCCCTTCCGTGAAAGAGCCTAAGGTTCCAAGGATGCCAAGATGTTACATCTGCAATAGTGTGGGACATGCCACCCAGGATTGTCCCCAACGATTTTCAGCGTCCGCCACGTACCAGCCCAGAGGAACAGATTCCAGAGGAGGCAGAGGTAGAGGCGGATGACAAGATCGTGGTCGTGGTCCCAGGCATGATCCGCAAGCTCCACTTGCCACATTGGCTTTAACCAATGATCCACAACCTCAACCAGAGTACGACAGATGACTTCTTTGGACTTTGGACAGTGGAGCACTTTTACATGTTACCTATAGAAAAGAGATTTATACAGAGATGCACGAGCCTGAACCTAAACTTCGTGAACTTTACTCTTTTTCAAATCATCCTGTTCAGGTCAAGGGAAAAGGAACTGTTTATATTGAAGAGCTCAATGCATTTATTCCTGATGTTTATTATGTACCATCAGCTAATAATAATTTGCTTAGTCAGAGTCACTTGTCTAGGGTGTCAAAATTCCAGGTACATCATGTTGAAAAGGCAAGTTATGTAGTTAAAGATGGAGATATTGTTGCTGAAACCATGTTGATTGGTGGTGTTTATTACTTAAAGCCAAAGTCTAAGCAGCAAGAGCAGGCAAGTATACAAGTTCCAAAAAAGGGGAGTGCAGGCCCAGTGAGAGATGTCCCAGAGAGAGATCCTGTTGCTATTTCAAAGGCTCCTAAAGCTAACAGGAAGACAAATAAGATACAGGTTGCTCACGGCAAGCCTGAGGTTCCTAATAAACATGCTAATGTTGAGAATTCACTAACAGGTAAACCTTTGCATTACAGGTGTATTCATAAGTGGCATAGAAGATTGGGTCATGCCAGTTTCCGTGTTCTGAAGAAGATGCCAGAGTTCGCAAGAGGTTTGGATCTAAAGGGGTGTAAGATGTTCTTGGATTGTGCTGTCTGCAAAAAATCCAAATCCAAAGCAGCAGCAATTCCAAAGCGCACTACATGCCTGTCAACATGCATTTTTGATTTGGTACACACTGACATAGTGGGTCCTTTCACACCAACAATTGGTGGTAAAAGATATTTCTTGACAATTGTTGATAATTACTCTAGATATGGATATGTATTTCCTATGAGAGAAAAATCTGAGACCTTTCAGATCTTTAAAGACTTTGCCGCTCTTGTATATACCCAATACAAAGTTAGCATCGCCAGAATTCAGAGTGATCGTGGTGCTGAATTCATGTCTCAGAGTTTTCAGGACTGGATGCATAAGAATGGCATACTACACCAGACCTCAGCTCCTTACACTCCGGCTGAAAATGGAGTGGCAGAATGCAGAAACAGGGTTCTGCAAACAATGATGATGCGTTGCCTACTTGAAGATGCTAACCTCAGTCTCCCATACTGGGGTGAGGCTATTAAATATGCTAATCATATCATCAACCGTACTTGGAGTAGTGTAATAAATCAGACCCCTTATTTCATGTTATATGGACACAAGCCTGATCTCATGCATCTCCATATTTTTGGTTCATAAGCTATGGTGAATATTCCTTTAGCTCAAAGAAAGAAAGGGGGTCCTGCAGCAAAAAGAATGAGATTTATGGGTATTGATGATAATTCAAAATGGAGCAAATATATTGACTCCCATCATGTCATAGTGATTTCACAATCCGCTACTTTTGAGGAAGATGCTGACTGGTCCAGGATTCATTCTAACGATCCTGGAGTTTATTTTCCTAGAGATGCTGCTGCTAATGCCATGCAGAGTGATGGTCAAGATTCACAGACAAATGTTCCTTCCACAAGTTCTTCTCAACCTACTGTTCCGTCTTCGCACTGCCACTGGCGATGATGATGAAGATGAGGACGAAATGGAAGTAGAATGGACTGTTGTTCCGAGACGTTCCAAGAGGACCACAAAGGGAATCCCTCCAAAATGGTATTCGTGGCAAGTAATGAAAGCACCTTTACCTTTGATTTGTAATGTTACACTTCCTCCTGAGAAGTTCACACAAATCAAACATCTTCCTGAATCAGAGCAAGATAAATGGTTTAAGGCAATGCAGGCTGAAATGGACAGAAACTTCAAGTGTTTATGCCTGCAAGCCCTCTAGCAAACAAGAAAGTTATTGGCACTCGATGGGTCTACAGAATTAAAAAGAAGCCAAATGGTGAGTTGTTGTATAAGGCCAGACTTGTAGCCCAGGGTTTTTCTCAACGTTATCCTGAGGACTACACAAATACTTATTCACCCACAGTGTGGACTGAGAGTGTGAAAATCACCTTAGCCACTGCAACTATCCTTGTTTTAGAGGTTGTCTAGTTTCATGTTGAAACAGCTTATCTACACGCTGATCTAGATGAAGAAATCTATGTGAAATGTCCTCCAGGTTTCCAACAACAGGAAGGGGATACTTGGTTTCTACACAAAAGTCTTTATGGTCTGAAACAGTCTGGTTTAATGTGGTACTTATGTCTTTCTGACAAACTAAATTCAATGGGCTTTATTAAGTCTGAAACAGATGAGGGGACTTCCGGTGGCTCCGCGGCGACGGAGACAGCCTTCCCGGGCTGCCCGCGGCTCAGCTGAGTTTTTTTTCGCCCGAAACAGCGCCGATCAGCTGTTCGGGTGAATTTGAAGCCCCCTCCTCGGGAGAAGAGGAGGGGGTGAGGCCCCAGGTAGGGGTTGAGTTCTCCGGGGCCGCCTGAGCTTGCAGCTTGGGCGGCCGAAGGATCAAACTCCCCCGTAGCCTGGGTCGCTCCCAGCTGGCCAGCGCCTCTGCTCCTGACTTTATGGAGCAGAGCCAGGCGTCTGCGACCACCCCTGCCTGAAGGAAGGACTATGGAATAAAAAGAGCAGGCAGAGCGGTACAAGAGGAAAAGGTGAAGAGGACTATTTTATTCTACTCTCGAGCTTGATGGATTTTTTAAACTCTAAGTGAAAGTGCGTCACAATCGAAAGTAAAAGATGGCGGCTAAACCTCCCCCTAAAACTCTTAGGAGTGCTGGAACTTCCCCGGTGCAACAATCATCATTGCAGGCATTACATCCTCCTGATGTAGTGACATCGAAGGACTTACGAGATGCTTTGGATAAACTTTTGGAATCAATTAATCAATCAATGGATGATAAATTTGCAAAGATGGAGGAGAAATTGGAGAAATTGGAGGAGAGAATAGAAGAGAGGATGGAACAGAAGTTCAGCGTGATGAAGGTAGACATTTTGTCTTCAGTGTATAAAGTGGCTGAATGTGTGGAAGATTTGGATGAAAAAGTCAAAGATTTGACTCAAAAGAATGCTATATTAGAAGCAAAAGTATTGGAGAATGAAGATTTAAGAGACAAAATGGATAGAGAATTAAGTCTTGCTCAATATTTCCAGATGCAGTTTGCCATCAGAATTAGAGGTTTAAAGGAGAATATTAAGGAAGATTTAAAGCAGCTGTTTTCTGAGGCTCTCGAAGTGGTATTGAATCAGCCAGCATCTGAAATAAAAGGAGGCATGGATAAAGTGTATCGTGTGAACTCATGGATTGCTAGACAGAGAAAGCTGCCTAGAGATGTGGTGGTTTATTTTGCAAAAAGGGAAATTAGAGATGAAGTTATACAAGCTGCCTATGATACTAAAGTCGTGATTGCTGATCAAAAAGTTCTGGTTCTAAAAGAAATTCCTCCAAAGATTTTAAGGAGAAGGAAGGATTTTACATTTCTGGTGCAAGAGCTCAAGCAACGAGATATAAGGTTCAGATGGGAGATTCCAGCTGGGTTGATGGTGATGTATGAAGGTAAAAGGTACCGTTTGGTAACTGTGATGCAAGCGCGTGATTTTTACAATAATGTTTTAAAAGCAACCCCATTAACACTTCTGGAAGCTGCAAAGGGATCTGGAGAAGGAGAATATCAAGAGGCTGAAGATGGACAGATAGAGGAGAATGGTGCTGCAGGAGATCAAGTTATAACACTTTTGGATGATCCCAGAGAACAGAGGGTGACGCGTGCTGCTTTAAAACGATCAAAAAAGATAAAAGAACAAGATCAGCAGAAGTCTATGGAACTTTCACAACGTACTTACAGCCAAGTAGTGGGAGGTGGGAAAAGATTTGGGTGAGGAATGTAAAATTTATATAAGTTTGAAATCTAAGAGAGAATTTTTACAAAATGTTTTATAGATGGTATTTAGACTTTAAAAAGCTAAGCATGTATCTGAATTATTAGCCTAAATGTTGGAGGTGCGGTGATAAAGACGTAATATATTTTCATATTTTCATATATGGTAGACCTGCAAAAAGGTTAAGGCTTTTTGGATAAAAATTTGATGGAATATACTAAGTTGATGTTGAATTTAATTACGGCAGCAAGACTTTTGATAGGATAGTACTGGAAAGAGGAGCTGCCAACCATAGAAGAGTGGATTTTAAAGGTTTCCGACTTGGTCGAAATGGTGAAGATTTCGGCCTATTTGAAAGATTACTCGCAGGAACGCTATATTATGGAAGGGAGAAAATGGCTTGAGTTTACTCAGAATAAGTATAGGGTTAAGAAGTTTTATATTTGAATAAGTCTTTTTTCTTCTTTCTTTATTTTTTTTTCTATATTGGTTTTTTTTTATATATATATTTATGTATATTTAATATTACTAAGGTTTGTTTTATCCTATATAAGCTAGAGAGTGATAGATTTTAGAGTTTATGGTTGTTAGTATATGGTTGTTTATGATTGTTTTTTTTATATATACCTTGTACTTAGCTCTGGGAAGTCGGGGGGGAGGGGGGGAGGGGGGAGAGGAAGGGGGGGAGGGAGAAGGGGGGGAGGGGGGATTTTTTAAGGGAAAAATTGTATGTTAAAACTTTTTAATAAAAAAAAAGAAAAAAAAAGTCTGAAACAGATGAATGCGTGTTTACTAAAAGATCTGATAATAGGTATGAGATAATTCTTGTTTATGTTGATGATATTGTTTATATTGGTCCAAATAAGCAGATGAGTGAGAATTTTGCTAAAGCCTTACAAAAGTTTTTTCACATTGAAGTCTTTAGGATATATTAATACTTATTTGGGTGTTCAAGTTGTCAAAACTCAGAAGGGGTTTAGCCTTACACAAGAAGATAAAATTGAACAACTATTGCATCACTGCAACATAGAGGATGCTAAACCAGTGAGTATACCCATGCAAACCGATTTTCACAACTTGGCACATGAACCAAGTCCTGAGTTCGAAGATCAAACACTTTATCGCTCAGTCATTGGGTCGCTGCTGTATATTAGTAGTTGGACTAGACCCGACATTGCACTTAGTGTTAATCTCCTATGATGACACGTAGGCAAAGCAAAACAGTTTCATTGGACATGTGTTAAAAAATTATTAAGATACTTAAAGCACACTAAAAACATGAAGTTGGTCATGTTTTTAGTGTGCTTTAAGTATCTTAATAATTTTTGCTGGTCATTACCTATAAAGCCCTACATGGCCTGGGTCCGGGTTATTTGAGGGAACACCTGCTGCCGGCATCAAATGCCCTTCGCCCAGTGTGCTCCCACAGGGAGGGTCTGCTCAGGGTTCCGCCGGTGAGAGATTGCCGGCGGGTGACACCCAGGGATAGGGCCTTCTCAGTGGGAGCGCCTGCCCTCTGGAACCAGCTGCCGGTGGATCTGAGAACTGCCCCCGACCTCCGATCATTCCGCCGGGGCCTGAAGACCTGGCTCTTTGAGCTCTCGGGCCCAGGCTGAGGAGAAATTTTTAATTGGGGTTTTAATTGTGTACAGGGTCAATTTAATATTTTTTAATTCGGTTTTAACTTTTGTATGTTGGATTTTTTAATTCCCTGTAAACCGCCCTGAGTCCTCAGGGAAAGGGCGGTATATAAATGCAACTAACTAAATAAATAAATAATGAAGTTATTGTTAGAACCGACACATACTGACTATGCAGAGTTATGTTGTTATGCAGATTCTGATTGGGCGAGTGATAAGAAATCACGTAAAAGTACTTCAGGTTATATGCTGTTTTTAAATGGATGTCCTGTTTACTGGCATGTGCGTAAACAGAATTTTGTTTCTTGTTCATCTACTGAAGCTGAATATGCTTGTGTGTCAGATGCATGTAATTCTCTAACGTGGTTTGATGCTTTAGTCACAGATATCTGGACACAGCCGATTCGATCGATCACTGTGATGGAAGACAACAAATCTGTGGTTTACATATCTGAGAATCGTTTTACAGGTTCTAGGTCTAGACACATTGACATCCGTTATCAAAATATAAGACAAGTAGTTAAACAAGGTTTTGTAAAATTGCAGTATGTGCCTACACATGATCAGATTGCTGATATGCTGAACAAGCCACTTCCTGCAGGCCAGCATGAGTACTTGCGTAAGAAAATGTGTCTTATCTGAGTTTTGCCTTACTGACAAAAGAAGGGGATGTCACTGCGTTTTTAGTTTTGTCAGTAAGCTCCCTGCAGTTTGTACTTTGCAAGTTGTCTTGTTATCTTATCATTGTAACCATGGTGAGTGTCACATGTTCAGCCAGTTTACTACTGTGTGCGCATGCCTAAAACAAAAGTTACTTTCTTTTTCCTCTTCTTTGTGCTCTCTGGGAGAATAGACATGTAGCCATGAGTCTTTCTGTGTTTTTACAAATTTCTTTGTAATTAAAGGTTAATAGTAGAATATATGCTTCGGGTTTTCTTTGATTATCATGCATCAAAAAGAACCATGATTCATCCCCTCTGATAGAGTTTTGATTACTCTCCTGACACTAATCCCCTAGTTCCCTTCTCTACTTTTTGGGAGATAAAGTTGTCTGCTAGGTTTGTCAGGAATCTGTTTGATCTTCCACTTGGTGCAGAGTTTGTCTCCCAGTTGATGTCAGGGTAGTTAAAGTCCCCCATTACTATTGTGATGTGTTTCCTACATAACTTAGTTAGCTGATTAGCAAAAAGTTCATCTATTTCCACTGTTTGGTTGGGTGGCCTATAGTATACACCTATCGCAATGTCATTTTTTCTCCCTTTTTTTTTAATTGAAAAGTTTTACAGTACATTTTATCTTTAACAATCCCCCCTCCCTCCACCCACCCCTACCTAACCCTCCCTATCCCTCCCCCCCATTCCCCCCTCCCCCCCGACTTCCCAGAGCTAAGTACAAGGTATAAAAACAAAGAACAATCATAAACATCCATATGCTAACAACAATAAACTATTAATTCTATCGCACTCTAGCTCATATGAAATGACTACAAGCAATACTAATATTACATATAAAAAGAAAAAAAAGAAAAAAAAAGAAAAGAAAACTTATTCAAATGCTAAATGAAACTTTTTAGTCCCATATTTGTTCTGGATATAATCAATCCACTTTTTCCACTCCATAATATAACGTTCTTGCGAATGATCTTTCAAGTAAGCCGAAATCTTTGCCATTTCCACCAGGTCAGAAACTTTTAGAGTCCATTCTTCTATAGTCGGCAGTTCCTCCTTTTTCCAATATTGACCTATTAAGAGTCTTGCTGCTGTAATTAAGTTCAACATCAACTTAATGTCCACAACAGTAGCATCTGTAATTATACCCAATAAAAACAATTGCGGACAAAACTTTATCCTTTGCTTGAAGATCTTCTGCATATTCCACCAAATTTTTATCCAAAAAGCCTTAACCTTTTTGCAGGTCCACCATATATGAAAATACGTTGCATCTTCGCCACCACACCTCCAACATTTAGGTTGATAATTCGGATACATACTTGCAAGCTTTTTAGGATCTAAATGCCATCTATAAAACATTTTTAAAAAGTTCTCTCTTAGGTTTTGGGCTTGCGTAAATTTTACGTTCCTCACCCAGATCTTTTCCCACGTGTCCATTGTAATAACTTCTTGAATATTCTGGGCCCATTTTATCATACAGTCTTTAACAAGTTCTGTTTCTGAGTCAATATCTATCAATGCAAGATAAATCCATTTGATATGTGCTGGACCCTGGTTTCTAATTTGCTTTATCAAATTTTCATCAGTCATTGAGAAACCAATTTTCTGATCTTCTTTCCACCTGGCACGTAATTGAGTATATTGAAACCAAGTTTGAACGATCTTCTCATCTCGCAAGAGAGTGTACAGCTTCAAACACCAGACGTTCCTTTCCAAGCTTAAGATCTCCTTATACGTAGTCACATCATGTTTGAAGCCAACGTTTATGTTTTCTATTGCATGTTTCGGGATTGCCCACAACGGCATCTTGTAGTCTAACTTATGTCTATACTTCTTCCAAACTCTCAACAATGCCTGTCTTAAAATATGCACTTTAAACACATTATCTACCTTCTTATCATACAACAAATATGCATGCCAGCCAAATAACAAGTCGTGGCCCTCAAGATTTAATAATCTTCCTTGTGTCAAATTAATCCAATCACTTATTCCTGACAACGCAGCAGCTTCATAATATAATTTAAGATTAGGCATTTTAAGACCACCTCTTTCACGAGTATCCTGCATAATCTTGAGTTTAACTCGTGGCCTTTTCCCTGCCCACACAAATTTATTGATACCCCGTTGCCATTCTTCCAAATTAGAGTCTTTTTTTAAGGACTGGTATCATTTGGAATAAAAATAAAAATTTAGGCAGGACATTCATTTTCACTGCTGCAATTCTACCCAGCAAAGACAATTGCAGTTTTTCCCAGCTCTCCAATTCTTTTTGAATTTTTCCCCATAACTTTTCATAATTATTTTTATATAACTTTGCATTGGAGGGTGACAAATACACCCCCAAATATTTAACCCTTTTAACAATCTCAAATCCAGTTAATCCTTCTAAAAGGGCCTTTTGCGATGCTGTCATATTTTTGGCTAAAATTTTTGTTTTTTGTACATTAACCTTAAATCCAGAAACCTTCCCATATTGCATTATTATCTCCATCAGGTCCACAACAGAGTTTTCTGGCTGGGTCACCGTAACAACCAGATCATCTGCAAACACCCTCAATCTATAATCCTGATCTCTAATTTGAATACCCTTAATTTTTTTCCGAATTCCGTATTTTTATCAATAATATCTCCAATGTTAAAACAAATAATAAAGGTGATAACGGACACCCTTGTCTTGTGCCCTTCTCAATATTGCATACTTCAGTCAGGCTATTGTTAACTATTATTCGGGCAGTTTGTTTTTGATATAATGCCCTAATTGGTTGTAAAAATTTATCCCCAAAATTCATTTTATCTAGAACTTTCATCAGAAATTGCCAATCCAGTTGATCAAAAGCTTTTTTCAGCATCTAGAAAGATTAACGCCGCAGGGATCTGGTTGTTACTTTCCAAAAACTCCACCACATCAACTATATGCCTCGCATTTTTTCTCCCTTTTATATTGACCCAAATGCATTAAAGTTTACAGTTTTCATCATTGTTGTGCTCTATTTCTGTAGAGATGTAGTTATTTCTTATAGAGAGAGCAACTCCACTTCCTCTTTTATTTGGTCTGTTTCTTTTGAATAATTTAAATCCCTCTAGCTGTGTGTTCCATTTGTGGGTTTCATCCCACCATGTTTCCATAATGGTGGCAATATCATATCTGCCCTCATTAACCTGAATTTCTAGTCCACCCTGTTTATTGTTCATATTCTGTGCATTGGTGTATAGACATTTGAGTCCTTATCTAAATAGAGAAACAGAATGATCATACATGGGCAAAAAACTGGGAGCAGGAATGATTTCTGACTTCCTGCTGGCTTCCACATTGACATTGTTTCTATGAAGCCAGAAAATTACTCTTCCTTCTTCTCGGCTAACCCTTGGAACTGCCTGCCACTCTGCTGGGGGGAGAAGGAACAAAAGAAATTGCAGACTGTGAGGGAAACTGTACCCTGGCTTCCCATCCTGGCCCTTCCCCAAGGGTTCCTTTCCTCCATTCAAAAACAGTTGTCCTGTGATTCACTCTTTTGTCCAATTGAAGATTACAAACAGATATACACTGAAAGGTTTAGTAGTATAAGATTATGCTCTCCTTTTTCCAAGGATATTAGCCAAAAGGTAAACAGCAAGGTCTTCATCAGTACCAAACATATTCAGAAAATTAAAAGCCTAAGGCAGGGGTGTCAAACAGCCGTCCCATGGGCCAGATGCATCATGCTGAAACCACACTCACCCCATTGCTGGCAATGGAAAAACGTTATGATACGTCTGACACGTGATGTTGTGAGTTTGACACCCCTTGCCTAACTCAAAGAAAATCTTTACAAGTTGATGAACAATACTCACATAATCCAGGCTCACTTTTGTGAGGGGACAGAAATCCAAGTATAATAGGGAAAGACTAGAATATCGTGAAGAAGGATATGTCTGTCTAAATGGAACCCTGAAACAGGAAAAAGCTATAACAATATTTTGTTGCAGGTTAAAATGTATCTCTAGTTTTGGTGTTTGTTTGTTTTTTGTAAAGTTATATTGACATGAACAATGTGGATATTCTTGGTTAACTGAGGCAAGGAATGGACAGTCTTTTCGGGCAAAGCCGTTACACTGGGGTTTTCTGCATTTTGTTTCGTTTTCAACCATCAATATATCTTTCAACAAAGTCAAACAGAAATTGAGTATGAAACAGGGAAGATCATACTTGGCAACAGCAAATGCAAAATGGATCTGAGTTTCTTGGTGGAGAGCAATTGGTACATGAGCAAACATGTGTGATTCATACTATCCATGTTTTGCTTGCAAAACAAGGGAAATACAATCCTAGGCTGCATTAACAGACATATGGTATCCTAAAGAGTATTAATCTTCTCAATTTCCTCTGTTTTTCCTAAATTGCAGTGCCCAGAGCTATTCAAAGTGCAGTCTGACTTTACCTAGAATGGGCACTGCAATTTAGGAAGGATATTGAATATCAGGAAAGCAGTCAAGATGATAAAGGGTCTGAGGAGAACAAAAGATTGAAACACCAAGTCTCAAGAAGCAAAAGCTGTAGGAAAGATAGTGATCTTTAACTATCATAAAGAGTATCCTAACCCTAAGCTGAAGTTTTTATATAATAATTAAATATTTAATTCTGGCTCTTTTCAGATAACCCTTACTGTTGTGATGACTCAAGCCACTTCATCTACACTTAAAAGCATCTGCACATCATTCTTCATAAATGAACAGATATTCCATGAACTTACTCAAGTACTTTTTGTTTCCTTGTTTTTATTTTAATTATTCTCCTTATAATTGTAAGGAAAAATATTTAATTATTTTCCTTACAATATGTAATAAAACAGATTTTAACCCTCCTGAATTTTTCAGGAGAGTTTTTTTGCAGTGTAAGGAAGTGGCATTTAGACTACAACCCTTGAAATTTCTATTGCCTGTCTGTAACTTTCATTTGTATCAAGTCCAGTGTTTTCTGACATTTAAGCAAGAGTCTGAAAGTGCTATTAACATAAAATAATCAGACTGAATTTGTTAAGGAGTAATAGGAAAGGTCAAATTAAGAATTATCCATTTGGAAATGAAAAATATTTTTTATAACTTATACTTTTAGAAAAATGTGAGACTAAAGCATCAAAATCCTAGTATTCTTGTAAATTACGTTTTATTGTCAGAGTATTCTAATGCAAATAAAGCAACCTGTATATGGAAAGTTCAGTGTTAATGGTACCTAATTTTAAATTTTAGAGAATGTACTTTCACATTATGTAGTAATAAAACTATGAGCCTCAAAGCAATGTTTCTTCGGAAGTAGGATGGCACAAACCTTTTAAAACAAAAAATAATAAATTATTATTTTCCCACACTGGACTTGCATCAGTGAATTATATGTTAAAATATTTCATTACTCCAAAGCATCTCTGTGTTGTATTCACTGCCCATTTATAGATTTTTTTGAAAAAGCCTATAATAGATATGTGGAATATAAATGTGTAGGTTTATATGCACTGCTCCCTTTTCAAGTTTCTTAATCATGTTGTTAATTCATTCACTAAGTGAATATAGATGAAGGTCACAGCAATGACAGTTGGCAAAATCCCAGCACCTCTTTTATATGCATTTGTCATTAAAAAAATCTTATCTGTATAGCTTTTGAGGAGCCATATATCAACGGCTCTTCCTATAATGTGATTTGTATTAATTAAATGATACCAATGTCTAAGCCATTAGTGCACATCCCTATGAATTCACGAGCAAGTTTGTCTGAAATCTACATTCTCAAAATAAACATCAAACACAAGGAAGACGTGTTTGTTCCTAATGACAACAAGATAATAGCACTTGCCTTTGAAAACAAGCACCATTGGAACACGTTTCTCTAAATCATGCCCCCCCCAAAAGAAGAGTTGTGCATCATTTGTGGAGTAAATCATAGAAATTATTTATTAACCTTGACAAAGGTAGCTTAGATTTGACTTAACAAGGCACTTGGCATCATGAAGATGACATACTTTGAGCCAGTGAGGTGAAAAGTCATATGAATGTCTCTGAAAGGGGCTTTGGGAAGCCTCTTGAACTGTTTATAGTTTTACTGGCATTTTGTAGAAGCCTGAATAATGTGTGAAACAAGAGAAGAAATACAACATTTTTGCTTCACTTTTAAAACTGAAGGGAGTGCATTACTTTATGAAACAGCTCTGTGTAGGTGCATCACTCTGTGTACAGTCTTACAACTGACGTTCCATTAAAAATTCCACATGAGAAACCAAATATACTGTAGGTAGAGAGAAAAAAGTGAGAAATTGCAAGATATTGTATTATTTTAATCTGAAGCCATCACTAGCTTTATCCATGTACTCCATCCTAGGCAATGTTTTGTATCAAAGTAGGTCAGAAGAATTGCATTTGTTGCTTGTACCACCTCTGTTGTATTGCTCATCTGTGTGGTGGTGACTAAATGTTTTCAACAGAAAGCCTGATATAGTTGCACAAGTTTGTGCATGGGAAACATTCAACCAATGAATATATGACCATAATGGGACAATTGATGTGATTGCAACAGAGGAGGCAGAGTTGAACAATGTAAAGTGCCCTAGCATTCTGGGTGTCTCCTGTTCACAACTGAAGAGAAGAAAAAAACTGACCAAATGTTTGTCAATTTCACTCTTGCTGAAACAACAATAACAACAACAACAACAACAACAACAACAACAACAACAATAATAATAATAATAATAATAATAATAATAATAATAATAATAATAATAATAATAATAATAATAATAATAATAATTTAATTTCTATACCACCCTTCTCCCGAAGGACTCAAGGCGGTGTACAGGGCAATAAATACAATAAAATACAATGTACAAACGTTAAAAAAGAATTAAATAAGTAGCCCAATTACAATAAAAATTAATAAAATTAATATTAAAATACCCCAAACCCATCAGACCAGGCCGGCTTGTTCAAATAAGTAAGTTTTTAGGTCACGGCGGAAGGAGCGAATGTCAGGAGCCATCCGGAGCTCAACCGGTAAACAGTTCCAAAGGTCTGGCGCGCCCACAGAGAACGCCCTCCCCCTGGGGGCCACCAGTCGACACTCTTTGACCAACGGCACCCTGAGGAGGCCCGCTCTGTGGGAGCACACTGGACGAAGGGAAGATGATGCCGGCAGCAGGTGCTCCCGTAGGTAATCCGGACCCATGCCATTTAGGGCTTTATAGGTCATTACCAGCACCTTGAATCTCACCCGGAGGGCAACTGGAAGCCAATGCAGCTCGCGGAGTAGAGGTGTTACATGGGAGTATCGGGAAACCCCCACCACCACTCGCGCGGCCACATTCTGCACCAGCTGAAGCCTCCGAGTAGTCCTCAAGGGCAGCCCCATGTAGAGAGCATTGCAGTAGTCTAAACAAGAGGTCACGAGCGCATGAGTGACTGTACACAAGGCATCCCGGTCCAGATAGGGCCGCAACTGGCGCACCAGGTGAACCTGGGCGAAGGCCCCCCTAGTCACAGCTCCTATATGATCTTCCAAGGAGAGCTGTGAGTAAAATAATAAAGCTCTCCAGCTAGCATTTCCTTTAGATAACCTGAAGCTGAAGACTTGGAGTGAAAGATGAAAGAAGGCATTCCTCCAATGAGAAAACAACCGTAGTATTTCAAAAAGCCTTATCTTTGAACACTTTCAACTACATCTCAGCTGAGTCAGGATTAAATCAGTTGAACTTTCCAGCACAACAGAAAATACAGAACTCAGGAGCTACTTTCAAAATGCTGCAAACTTCTTGTGTAGAAATGTCCTACAGCTTTATTAATCTCTACACGTTGATTGGCCAGGCTGGCTAGAAATCATGGGAGTTGTAACCCAGCAGATCTGAAAGTATCTGAAAGTATCATGTAAAGAGTCTGACTGAGATTATATAATAACACTGTTTTCATTTTTTTTAAAGAAGCAGATAACCAGCTACTTTCTAATTTATACATATAGGGCTAATAATTCCTTCTAAAAAGTAATGGTATTAGTTCTCAATAATCAAAGGTTTTTGTTGTTGTTGTTAGTTGCGAAGTCGTGTCCGACCCATCGCGACCCTATGGACAATGTTCCTCCAGGCTTTCCTGTCCTCTACCATCTTCTGGAGTCCATTTAAGCTCACGCCTACTGCTTCAGTGACTCCATCCAGCCACCTCATTCTCTGTCGTCCCCTTCTTCTATTGCCCTCAATCTTTCCCAGCATTAGGCTCTTCTCCAGTGAGTCCTTCCTTCTCATTAGATGGCCAAAGTATTTGAGTTTTAGCTTCAGGATCTGGCCTTCTAAAGAGCAGTCAGGATTGATCTCCTCTAGGACTGACCGGTTTGATCGCCTTGCAGTCCAAGGGACTCGCAGGAGTCTTCTCCAGCACCATAGTTCAAAGGCTTCAATTCTTTGGCGCTCAGCCTTTCTTATGGTCCAGCTTTCACTGCCATACATTGCAACTGAGAAGACCATAGCCTTGACTATACGCACTTTTGTTGACAGGGTGATGTCTCTGCTTTTTAGTGTGCTGTCTAGATTTGACATGGCTTTCCTCCCAAGGAGCAAGCGTCTTTTAATTTCTTGGCTACAGTCCCCATCTGCAGTGATCTTGGAGCCCAGGAAAATAAAATCTGTCACTACCTCCATTTCTTCCCCATCTATTTGCCAGGAATTGAGAGGGCCAGATGCCATGATCTTGGTTTTCTTAATGTTTAGTTTCAACCCAAGTTTTGCACTCTCCTTCACTCGCAACAAGAGGCTCTTTAGTTCCTCTTCACTTTCTGCCATTAGAGTGGTATCATCTGCATATCTTAGGTTGTTGATGTTTCTTCCAAATCAAAGGTTAAAACTGGGGAAAAACATACAATTAAAACACAATTTAAAATAGCTGAAAATATAAAATTAAAATTAAATTAAAAATAGATTTGTACACTTGCAACTGGATGATTTTCTCTAGAGTTAGAGGTTAAAATGGATTGGGTATGGATACATAGTGAATTTGACAAGCATATGGATAAAAAAACTAATTTGTCTTTTTTTAAAATAAGTTTCTTTTCTGTGTGAAGAGGCAGAAAATTTTTCCATTAATCAAATGTGGGAAACAATAAAACTGATGGTCTTCTTCACATCCAATTCCACAAAAGAATTTAGAAATTATATCTAACTTTATTTCTCAAATAAGGCTTCAAAGAAATACTAAAATTGTACCTTGCTGAAAATATGAAAACATTAAAGAGAAACACTAACATTTAAACCAAGATTACACTTACATTATATAATCACTAGACAAAAGGCCCAATAATCACTTGGTTCAAAAGAAATAATGCAGAGTAATGGAAGTGGTAGTTTAAGCAATTATCTAGTAGTACAGTTAATCATCACCCTTGGTTTGCAGCCTTTTGTTTCCCAGAGTACACATGTCAGATTGCAATTAAATCCATTTGCCCTACATACATTTCAGTGTTGAACAAGTTGGTTGGGATGAGCAATTGGGACCAAGTTGGAAAACAAAATGAACACATTTAGAGCCAACTCAATGAATGTGTTGGCCTGGCATGGGCCCTTGCTGACAATAGATCCAGCTAAAGTAGACTGATCTAGAGTAATCATGACTATGTATGTCTGAAAAAAACCCTGAATTATGCAAGAAACTACAAATTCAAGACATTGCAGTTCTTGAAATGATTACAGAAGTTTATTGTCCTGTGAATCATATACTGAGAATAAACATTCTCATTCTAGTATTTAAAGCTACATAATCAGTGTTCGAAGAAGGAAATCTGAAGCTACTGTAAAGAACATTTTCAGAACTTGTTTCATGTTCCATGTTGACATACCATTTTTTAAAAAAAACATGTATCTCCTTTTATTTGTAGATGAATAATCCAATAATACTGTTTTCTCCCCAATACACATAGCTTCTTTCTTTCCTTATCATTAATATTGTAGTTTAGATGAATACACAAGGAAGATTCATAAAAATGTCATGCCTGTGTCATCTCTTGTAAAAAAGTAAATATTTTTAGTTAAATAAGTAAGCTTATTTAGTAAAACAAGTGTTTATTCTGAAACGTACAGTCCAAGTAGACACCTAGGAGGCCAGTCTGAAAAGTGCTAGTGGCATATTTTCTTGATTAAATTTATTATCACATATCTCAGTTTACAAAACTCATTATGCATTTAAGATACTGACTAATTCCACAATGGCAAATTGTGAAACAAAACAGAATAACAGAGGAGACTGCACCGATCCTTGTGATCATTTCAGTTAGATATAAAGGACATAGCTTGGTAGTAAATGTATGCTTTGAATACTGTACAAAAGATGCCATATTCCAAACATCTTCTGATAAAAGAATGAGATTTCATTAGTGTGAAAAATTTCTGAGAAGCAATAGAATTGCTATATCATTCAGCTGCCTTTGTTCCATGTTTACCTTAATGATTAGGAATTTGGAGAGTTGTAGTCCCAACACATCTGGAGGACAAGAGGCTGGGGAAAAGTGGTGTGGAGAAATGACACTACTTTCTGAAAGAAGAAAGAGAAATGGCAGAGATTTCCAGTAGCTCAGCAGCAGCCAATTAAGAGAGCTGAGGACTTAACAAAGGGGTTGAAAGGAAAGATGCAGACAAAGGGAGTGAAAAGAACACCAGTCTGGTTTGGGAGCATGACCCGTTCTTAATCTATGTCATTCCAGAGATGATGCAACCCATTACAGTGTCCATTCCTAGGTGGCACATATGGGAGGGAAGAGGCAATACCTTTTCCAAACATTACTGCAAGGGGGAAAAAGGCAAATAAAATAATCTTTCACCGCAATGGAATTTTCTTATATCAAGCTATATGAAAGGTCTTTGTTCATTTGTATCTTCCGGTCCTCTAAGATTTCTGATTGCAGGAATGGAAGGGCTTAGTTTGAGTGATCAGTCTTTTGTGTAAATACACTGATTTTTCTCATAATGTTTCTCCAACTTTCCTCATTGTACTCTAGTCTATTACTTAGCAACTCACCTATCTTCTGAGTAAAAATATCTGTGTTTTGTTCCTTTCACCTAGCTTTAGCAGCACTGGGATACAGTCTTAGCTGCTAAAATATATTCTTAAAAGCAAGGTAGCAGATAAGGGAATGATCCACAAGTGAGAAAATCCTGGTTTAATCTCACCTTTACCTGCCTGCAACCCACCAGATGGTTCTAAGATAAACCTTCTAAATTATTGAACTATAAGGTAAGGATGCAGACCCACCTTATAGAGCAGAGAAAAGTACAATAAGGTACATGATAGTAGTAAGTAAGTAACAGACTCCAGCTCTGCCACTGCGACCAAGTTCTCAGAGATGTTGAATGTTGCAGGCCCGCACACACATAGGAGTGTTGTGGCCTTCAGACCATCTTTGGTGGCTTGATTTGCCCTTAGGTAGTTCTCCACCCTGGAGATGTAGGAAGTCCATCTCTCCAGATGCGTTACGTCGAACTCTTCGAGCTTGCCGACCTTTGCAATTGTGAATAGTCTTCTTTTCTTCCTGCTTCTCTCGTTGCCTTGTGCTGCTGGCTTCTGTTTGGGCCCTGGGACTGATCCCTAGGGCGTGGTGGTCTCCAGCGTGGCTTGCTGGCAGACCGTGGGGGATAATGTGGTTCCTGCCAGGCTCTGTTCTGGTCTCACCCCCAAGTGACTTCAGACTTTTCAGAAGGTGCAGCACAATCCCCCCTCGTCGCCAGTGTTATATATTCGGTTCGGTCACAGTGAACAAGATGCAGGCATTCAAACAGGAAAAAGGTTTATTGAAGTAAACAGGAACAGAAGCAAAACAGTATGGGTGTGCAGCTATTTATATGGTTGGCCTCTAGGCGGTGACCAATAGGTTTGAAGGAGCCCATTCCCACCCCAAATCTACCAAAGATAGCCCTGGAGACAGCAAGTCTGGCCTAGGCAGTAACCGTTACACACACACATTATTGAGCAATCGTTAATGCAGCATTTAAACAGACACGTGAATCTGCACAAGCAAAACCCCCAATACATTACAACCACTAAATTCAGATCTTCTGGAGTATTGAGAATGTAATTCTACAAGATAGGTAATCCAAACATAAGGACTTGGGTTCATAAGTTGTCTTTGTCTGATGTAGCCTAGATTTGCAATTGCAACAGAGACAGCTTGTAGTTGATTAAATAAATAAATAAATAATGCATGGAATTCAATTATTTCTAGTCTCAACCAATTGCAAGAAGAAAAGATAATTAGCTCTAAAAAGGCAAAAGAAATTTTTTGTGCCAACCTTTTATTCCAGATGTGCAAAGTGAATCCCTGAATACCATGTTAATAATGTAGCCTGAGGTGATCAGGGCCATATGAACATTTTAAAATGTTGATTAAATTAGCTAGGGTAAGATATTTCAGATTAAGATCTTGTATTCATTATGATAAAGTTTATTAAGACACTGTGAGCTTACTAAGCTAAAAAATCATTACCTCTGTTCAGGAAATTTAATTTGAAATAAACAAGCTCTTAAACATTAAATCTACTCTGTATTTTTTTTGTATATTGCACAAAATTTGATGTAATCATCTTTAATAAAACCTGCCGGGAAGAAAGAGCTCAAAATCAAGTTTTAATATACAGTATGATAGATGGCTGCATTTTTGAGATACAAATTCTCAACTGTGGAAACATCATGGCTTTACCTTTTAAGCAGCTGGAAACTAACAACGTTTTGACACTGCTTTTGAAGTTCTACCCATTGTTCTAACTTGAATAGTTGTTTCATTAATGTGTTTGAATGTTTTAAATACAACAGGAACATTTTGCTATTGATAAATATGAAAATCAAAAGCTTTGTTGCAGCATTTTTGACTGTAGAATTGTTACCACAAATGTTCCCAACTTTAGGAAATGCTTGTTAAAAAAGTTAAAATCAGTGCTTGAATGTGAGGACAGAAATCAGCACAGTGTTATTCAACCCAGTCGGTAGTACCAACAGTGGGCAAGATTGAAATTAGCAAAATAGCAGATGGAGCTTCATAATACAAGTCCCACTCCTTTGGAACTTCTATGCGACACAGATGCATGTGCAAAACGAATGTGGCTTGCATCAAAACACTTCCATCAACATCTTGCTTATTTTGCATCTCCTGCCCTACCCACTTTCCACCAATGCTACTAAATCCAGTTCTTCTGGAGTATTGGGACTAGAATTCCCAGAATCCTGAACTACAAGATAGAGCAACAAAGATGATTAGAGATCTGGAGGCTAAAACATATAAGGAACGGCTGCTTGAATTGGGTATGTTTAGTTTAATGAAGAGAAGGACTAGGGGTGACATAATAGCAATGTTCCAATATCTCAGGGGCTGCTGCAAAGAAGAGGGAGTCAAACTATTCTCCCAAGCGCCCGAAGGCAGGACAAGAAGCAACGAATGGAAACTAATCAAGGAGAGAAGCAACCTAGAACTAAGGAGAAACTTCCTGACAGTTAGAACAATTAACCAGTGGAACAACCTGCCTCCAGAAGCTGTGAACGCTCCAACACTGGAAGTTTTTAAGAAGAGACTGGACAGCCATTTGTCTGAAGTGGTATAGGGTTTCCTGCCTGAGCAGAGGGTTGGACTAGATGACCTTCAAGGTCCCTTCCATTATGATTATGTAATCCAAATGCATCTGCGGATAATTGTGTGAGTGGAAAAAGCTTTGAGAGACAATTAAATGTTCACTAAATCTGATAGCCTTAGCAAAATAATATTTTCTGTGCTTCTAAAGAATTTCCAAAAATCAGTCCATCTGCAATTCATGTTTTAGCAACCAGGTATCTATTTATTTCACTGAAGTACATCTGCATCATCAATTTGATCTCTAATTTTCAGTAACCACAGTGCTGGGTTGGTAACTCATCCCAAACAATAACCATGTTTGGCTGATGTGATTAAAATACATTGCATTACACCTGTGTTTCTGAACATCAAAGCACAATAACAATATTCAGAACTTTACCATTAACCCATGCTAGAAAACATCCAGGGAGTAATCTTGACCATATGGAACAATATATATTACAGCCCACATAGTTTTAGATTTCAGGATTGGTCCTGTTTCAGAAGTGTCTATATGTATGCCCGTACGTTATTGTATTTCCTGCACAACAGTTACAACAGCACTGAAAAAAATGGACTTATAATCATTTTTGTCAGTTACAATCTTTGCAGCATCCTAATGATCATGTGATCAAAATTCAAATGCTTGGCAACTGGTTCATATTTATGACTCTTTTTGTGCTCCAAGGTCATATGATCATCTTTTGTGACCTCCTCACAAGCAAACTCAATGGGAAAGATTCACTTAATGACCAGGATATTAACTTATAAACTGCAGTGTGGCAAGAAATGTCATAAAATGGGGCAAAACTCACTTGACAAATGTCTCACTTAACAACAGAAATTGTGATCATAAATCAAGAACTACCCGTATTGTCTTCTTATTGCTTGCATAGTTCTCCTTCCTGCAACCAATAGGTAAGGACAATTCCTCTTATATGTAATTGTCTGTTCTGGTGAAACTCTTTTTTTGAGTACTGTGCCTGTCTGTCTGTCTGTCTATCTGTCTATCTGTCTGTATGTCTATTTCTCTCTCTCTCTCTCTCTGTCTCTCTCTGTCTCTCTCTCTCTATATGTGTTTGTGTGTGTGTGTGTGTGTGTGTGTGTGTGTGTGTATGGGGGTGAGCGTGTAAGATGTTATATTTTATTAAGCACTCAACTCTCCAAATACATCTAGAAAGAATACCCCTAAACAGTGCAAGACACAAGCAGCTCTTTCTGCCAAATGAAGCTTGTCTACTGCAATGGACTCTGGTCATGCGTCGTTGGACTAAATGGAGGAGGGGGAGGTAATGCATAGAATCACTGCATTATCTGTGAATTGCAGGCATAAAATCCAAATGATAAAATAAGGCATGCCTTTTCTCCCATCCTGTCTTTTATATTCCCATCTGGAAGACACACATTAAGCTGTACAACTGAGTACTGAGCTGTATCCCACTGTGTTTCTTCCTTGCATGCCCATATTAAGGAATGCTTTATCCACTTGTATATGTGGCAGAATAAAGGATTATTTTTCTTTTCCTACTTCCTTCTCAATGTATGCCTTTAAAAAGAGATTCATGAGCTTTAGCAAGGGGCATATGTCTTTATCTAAAAAAAGTAATTTTGGTGCCAAAGAGATTAATATAATGACACATGTTTTTCAAAAATATATATAAAACAGTTTCTAGTATGTTTCAAGTAGGGAAATCTCCAGGAGTCAGGTAATTTAGATTTCCTGTAGTCCTTTTAGTGAACTCATAGTAGCAATTAATTTCAGATCTTTAGTCTAAGAGGCATTTTATAATTAATTTCTCAGCATTTACCACATACAGGACATTACTTTAAAGTGCTATGTCATTAACACCCCTCCCACACACAGAGACCACTTTTTTCCCCCATAAAGAATAGGCATACTGATCTACATTTTTCCATGCTGCCTTAGCCAGAATGGACTCGAGGGATATTATCTTATTCAGAAAGAACCTTTCAAGGTTGAATAAAAGAAATGGTGCAGGGTCCCTGGGAGAGGGAAGTGATCATCATTTTCACCTTCAACTCTTCTTTGATGTGGCAGAGTCAATTTTTAATCAGCAGCCATCAGACTGGGCTTCATTTCGCCTTACAAAGTCCTATTACGCTGCCACTTTCTGGAAGGAGGTGATAAGGACAACACTCTTCTTTTTCTGTTCATAGAGCCCTGCATATGATGAGTCCCTTTGGAGAGGTTTGATAAAAAAAATGACAGAGTATGTAGGGGAAAAGGTCACTCTTTCTCTGCCAGAATTAACTCTTCAAGACAACAAACTTGAAGTGAGTGCATTTGTTTTCAGCAACCAGGATGATCTGAATGGGAGCTGTAGCTCTGATGAGGAATAGGTTAAAGCAACTATAGTTTAGGGGATGAAATTGAAACTCAGAAATGTCTGTTAAGGAAGGGAGGATCAGGAATAATTTTTAAAAAGGAAAGATTTTATGTCAGCCAATCTCCTTTGGATCAGAGCATGCTAGTTTGGGGGCTAACACAGGATTCTTCATCATTAGTGAGTCATAATATGTAAGCTAGAATTGTAAATATTCCTACTGAGATATAAATGAGCACATTTTAAAATGAAAACATCTTTCACCAGGTTGTTTTATCCTTAATAGATTATAATTTTCATAATACCCAGAAAATTCTAATCCTAACATTTGGAAAGCAGCTTGAAGAAGACTGAAATGTAACATCACAAAAACAAACACTTTATCAATGTTTTTAAAATATATTTAAAACTTTCCATTTTTTAAAAAAAGATTTGAACAACCACCTTGATTGCAATACTGATGTATATCAGGATAAAATAAATAAAAGAATGCATTCTACAAAAAATGAGTGAGAAGAAGTGAAAAACAGAAATCTTCTATGTACCTTTTGACATCTTCTGTTTTTATTCAGATTTGGTAAATAGGTATATTTTGCTTCATTTTATTTGATAAAATGATGTTCCCAGTCTCCATCGTCACATTCCTTGATATAATCTCATATATACTAGGGCACTAGGTGAGGGAATATATAGGGATGCTAAGTGCATTTTAAACATCAGCATCTAAACTGATGACCTAGTTATTACAGAACAAAGCATCAGTAGGTGGATTTTCATGCTAAAATAAATCAGGTTTCTTTCTCAAGTAATATTACAATTATTAACATGGTTTTGGTCATTTCATTTTCCTAAGGGGAAAAATGAATTTTTACCCACCTAAATATTGATTTGTGATTTGGAGGAATAAAACGTCTGTTTCTATATATTTATGTGTGGAAATTTTTATTTTCCAGAAGACCACACAATTTTACAAAAAGCCTTCTTTCATTAGCTATAATTACTGCAAAGAGATGGAAAAATGTACGCCAAGTTTTCTCTCTCTCTCTCCCTCCCTCTCTCTCTCTCTCTCTCTCTCTTTCTCTCTCCCTTGTTACAGAAATGCAAGTTATGTTAAAAATATAATTCTCTGGAGAATATATACTCATCACCCAGCCAAATAAGCAAGGAAAAGTCATGCTGAGTCCAACATATAAAATAATTAGATTTTTATACAATTGAATTTCCTGTTATAAATTGCAAGAGATCCTTCTGTAAAAGCTAAAGGAAGTATATAGATCATGTTTGATTGATCATCTTCTACAAAGATAACAATCCTTTGAAATTAAAATACTTCCCTGTTTAATTATCAATGGGATCAAACAAAATCTCATAGCTTGCCATAGTTCCTATCAGTACAATAAGTAATGCTAATTTACCTGCTTAGCTTTTTTCCCCTCTTTAAAAGTTGATCACTACATTTATGAAAAGAAAATTGTCCCCCAGTGGTTATGAAGGATGTAGCGATTATTTATACAGAGCATCCCTTTAGTATTTTAGCGAGAGGTTATGACTCAAGTTGTAAACTTTGTGTATATTATTTGGGTGGGAATAAACTTGGTGGGACTTATTTCTTAGTAAGTATGCATATGATTCAGTTGTCAATTCATTTGTATTATTGACTCTTTGTCTGCATGTGTCTACTTTCAATTTACCTTGTCTTAACTCATAAAGTGTTGACATGGTTGCAAATGTTCTTTCTCTGTATTATGAGCAGCTTTGAATTTTTGCTGTGAATCTTGCCAAATGTTGTGCTTCAGGAATAGCATTGTTTTGTTTTCCTGTGCATCTCAACATTATACAACATGGCACGTCTTTCTCTGGGGTCTCCAAAGAAAGAACTTTCATGTGGCAATATATCCAGATAAGGATTTGAACACTTAAAAGCCATTTGCAGTATAAATCTTTTGGAAAATCTGCTTACGTATATTCTCAGGTAAAAAAATAAAGAGATAATATGGTGGAGCAATTTCTGGAGATTTACACAGGGTTACCATACCTTTGCAAACAATGAAGAGTCTGGTAACACCATTTCTAACTAACAAATTTTATTAAACTATGAGGCAAAGGCTGAAGTTCACTTCATCAGATCTAACTGTTATTTAGAAAAGGTGCTGTTAGGTGCTTCTAAGTTCCTGTCATCATAGACTAAGAAAGCTCTTTTCCTACAAAAATATTGCACCAGATCGCTAGTTAACTTTTTCAGCCACTATTTCCACACATTCATTCTGTGTGAAAAAGGAATAGGCAATTCATAGGCTGCAAGGAAAGAAGTGTAATGGTTGAAATGAAAATATCAGGGGGAAATGCTAACAATCTAGCTTTACAAATATCAGTTTGGAGCAAATATTCAGTGAGAGAGTGCCCAGTAACTGTTATGTATTCGGTTCTTGCAGGCATTGAGCAAGAGGGAGGGTTCAAACAGCAACAGGCTTTATTGAGAGTTAAAACATAACACAAGTAACCTAATAGCTGCTGCGCAGCTATTTATACGGCTGGCCTCTGGGCGGTGACCAATAAATTTAAAGCAGCAGTTTCCCGCCAAAAAACCTACTTAACCAGCTGGAGACAGCCAGTCTAGTTGGGCCCAGCAACCGTTACAACACATGCAAGTGAATTCAGTCATTAGCAAAAAGTTTAAACATGAGCAAGCAATTACAGCATATAAGGCCAGTACATTACAGTTCTTCTTGTACACAATGGGTATGCCTTCTGTCCTCCCCCAATCCACAATTCTGAATTGCTTTCAGAAGATGCCCAACTCTCTTAGGGTATTTTTGGAGGGTACAAGTGTGGATGCAGTGGTGATAAGGATCTATTCTTTTTATCTCTCTGCTGTCAAGTACAGATTACCAATGTAATACATTCTTGCTTTACCTTTTAATTTAAAACCCATAGAAGGAAATAATAATCTTAAAAAATCATGCATATACTCTTTATTAGAAAAATGACTTCTACTTGAGCATAAAGTCCAGTTTAAATTTGTTTTTAACCACTAAAAATCTATTTTGGCTAATGATACACAAATAATCTTTCTCACATATAACATGAAATAATGCATAATGCATAAGTAATAATGAATTCCTCTGAGATCTGCTAAATATTTCTTTATAATTGATAATGATTTCTTTGTGGTTCATTATATAGTGATAATATTTTATTATTTATCTCTGAACCCCATACTTGGATTCTGGCTTTGATGCATCAGATTAATGTCTTTGTTCAAATGCAGGATACTCTGTTAAGTGTTCTAAGTTGGAATGGATGCCCATAGGTTAAGATGTCCTTATTGATATATTAAGTGATTATCTTTTTAATATATGTATTGGCTTTATTAATTATTTAGGAATTCTTATCCCAAACAATAGTTCTCAAAAAATTGTAATGAATATGAATAAGTCACATTAAAAAGGTTTCTCTGGACATTGATAGATAAGAGACATCAAATCTTAACCTTTGGGATAGGATAAACACTTCTAAAATGAAAGTAGTTCCCAGGATACCTTACATTTTTCATAGAAATACTATAAACATATCCAGAAAATGTTTTCAAAAATTCAGTACACAGTTCTATAGATTTCTGTGGTTGTGTCTTCCTAGGATCTGAAAATATTATTGAAAAAAGATATTGTTAGTTTGAGATGGAGAGTTCAATAGTTGAATGTTATATGATGCATACATTTTAATAGTACCAAATTCTGGATATTTTCATTCAATTCAAATTCTTCTTCCTAGACCCTTTTAGAATAGCCATATATAATATCTTTAGTTAATTGGACAGCTTTAGGTACCAAAAAAACCCCAACAAATTTATATACCTCAGATTGCTATTATGCCAATTTGAAACTGAAAAATATTACCTCTGGAGCAATTAATTTTGATCCATTTTCTCATGCTAAATTAATATTATGAGGTAATCCAGACTTCAAAAATGATTAAAAATGGATTTATGGAAGATCAGGATGGATACAGGGATTTGTATCTTAGATCAGTTTGGGAGTGTTAATGATGAGCTTTTATCATTTTTCGTATTAAGGGATAAATTTCAATTGTCAGTTGACAGTCACTGGTAGTATTTAAAGTTTCAATATTTATTGACTTCTTGATTTGGACTTCAGGAATGTGATTGTGCATGTGGTTACAAAACTGGGCTGACAATTGGCAGGGTTGCATTTGAAACATGGTTACTGCCACATGGTGGGGTGAGTTCCCATCACTCATTCCAGCTCCTGCTGACCCAGCAGCTTGAAAGTGAGTGACCATGAGTAGATAGATGGATACCACTATGGTGGTCAACTTAATGCCCCCAGTGTCCCCTGGGCAATAGTGATGTCACCAGTTAATCCTTTCAACCCAGAAGTACCTTGGTGCTTCTGTCTAGCATTTTCAATCTTCTAAGGTAATAGAAAGAATTATTAAATTTTATGAGACTAAAAAGCTCCCAGTTTGTATAAACATTTGCTATCAATAAATCATTCTAATATGCAAATGTTAAATACTGAACGGAATAAAGAATTGGATATTCCCAATTTATCTAAACAATGGAGAAATATTTTAACCTTAATACTAACATACTCACTTGAGCTCAGATTATAGCTTATGCAACCACAACAAATATTTTGCACTTATTAGACCCTATGGAGTTTGTACAGAAAAAGGAATGAATAAATCATTGTTTTGGAAATGCAACCAAAATAACCCTTTATGTTTTTACTCTGTCCTAAAATTATATTCTGGGGGAAAATAATTATATATATATATTAATTTTATTTAGAAGAAAAGTTTAACTTTTTCAGATGCAACACATTCTTTTTGAACTATATACCTATCCCATAAAAATTAACAGCTGGAGAATGGAATTGTATTCTCCATGCCCTGATTGTTGCCAAAGGATAGCTCTTCAACCTTGGAAAATCACATTTATAGTCCCAATGGACTGAAGACCTTATGCTACATGTGGCTTATAAATGAGTTGACTATAGATGTATGTAGATGATTATTAAGAAATGTGTTGCAGACTAGCATTTGGTAAAGTAGCAATGAGGGCTTTGGGGAAGATATTCAGATGCTGTGATAGTCTATTCCCGTAAAAATCACAATGAGACAAGCACTGTGAAAGCAAAAGAAGCAGGGTAGAAAGATTAATTGGATTTTGGTGATGGAGAAAACACTTGGGAATACAATGGAGAGCCAATAAAACAAAACAAAACAAAAATGGATCACTCAAACAAATCACCCCAGAATTCTCAGCTCAGAGACACATGACTATGCTGAAATTATTATATTTTGGATGTATTATGAGAAGACCTAGCTCTCTTGAGATGTCTACAGTGCTGGGAAAGGTGGAAGGAAAAGGAAGGGACAACTAGCAGCAAGGTGGATGCACTCAATTACTCCAGTGACCTGAAGGACCACATTGGCAAAGGATCTTGCTGGAGAAAATCTATGTGGACACAAAAAATCAACATTGACTTGGTACATAATCATAGGCATATTTTGTTCTTAAATGTATTTTTTCTTTTTTGGTATTTTATATGTTTTCTTTCTTTATGTCAGTTAAAAAAGAGGAGGAGGAGATGATAATGATTTAAGATCATTTGGTAGTGGCACAGAGATTGTGGACTTACTTCATTAGAGAAGGTTTCTTGTTTCCTTCCTTCCTGCTCTTTTAATGTTCATAAAAATTATTCCTGAAAATATATTAAGCTATGTATGTTTCTGCTGATCTATCACTGAACAGCAGTATTTTATGTCTTGTTAGGCTGATGTTATGGAGTACATCATAACATAACATAGATCTCTTCAATATTTCATTAGCTATCTCATACATTTAGTTATTAAAAGACAGGATAGAATCAGTTTAATAAATGATTACACAAACCGTATTGTTTCAAGTTATGTTTTTTCTTAGGAACTTGCAATAGATTAAAATAATAAAAGAAATAAAATGTCAAATTAACATGTATTAGTGCATCAGGATTGCTATTGAGATATAATCTGAATATTCAAATGTCATCAAATGCCTGAGTAAACATTCCTACTGACAACAACAAAAAGAAGTTAAGTCTAACATAAAGAAGCTTGATGGAATTCTTATCCATTTTATATGTGCAGAGATAGAATTGTAGCCAATTTCGATAACAACAACAATAATCCCCTTTGAGGGAGATGGGTGACTATATGGATTTGATTAACAAATAAATAAATAATGAACACATTTTAGCATACACAAGTATTCATTCAACAACAACAAATATGAACCATAAAACACAATAATATAATGCATACTATTTCAATGAACATTACAATATCATTAAAAATCAGTTCAACAGTTAAAAGTTTGGCAAAAGTACTGTATTTTTCACACTGAGAGTAGAGGGACCAAACACGTTTTCCTGAGTGAGTATTCCATAGCCCAGAAGGCTATTCAAGAAGGTTTTTGGTGTACTTGATACTTCAGATTCTTGCAATGGCTGCTTCTCTGATTTAAATAACAGTAGGAAAAATAGTCCCTCAAAAAATCAGGTCCTAAATCAAGAAATCTGGGGTTTTACAGGTCAGACTTAACACTTAAATTGTACTTGATGGAAAA